>NW_027411755.1:221618218-222218218 GCF_047663935.1 Musca autumnalis
GTTGATATCCAACACTGCTGAAGTCGACGAAGATACCGCTCGGCCAAGGTGAGGCAACAATAAACCGGCTGAAGAATAATAAGGCTACAGGAACCGATGGCCTACCAGCCGAGCTGTTCAAAACTGGAATCAACACGCTGATAAGGTGTATGTATCAACTAGTTAGCACCATCTGGCAGGAAAAACGCGTATCCGACGATTGGTGAGCATCCAATGTGCAGCCTACAAGAAGGGAGATAGGACTGTGTGCTCCAATTACAGCGGCATAAATACTATCTGTAAGGAACTAAAGCATAATTTCAATGAAATAGTTGGACCCTATCAGTGTGGCTATAGGTCGGGCAAACCCACCATTGACCGGATATTTAGCTTGGGCAAATCCTGAAAAAGACCCAAGAAATGCAGATTCGAGAGGCCTATACGTTCGAAGTTATTCCACGCCATGTCTGATTTTGTTATCCCCGCAAAGCCCATTCGGCAAAGCTCATTCTGTAAGATGAAATTAACTGAAACTCTATCCTCAGTTAAAATGAGAAAGAACCTCTCCGAAGTGTTTATTACCTAAAGAGGTTTCGGGCAAGGAGATGGCCTGTCGTGTGATCTCTTCAGCATCCTGTTGGAAAAGGTTATACGAGATACGAAGGGCAAATGGAGATATAATCAAATATGAAGATATAATAAACTTGCTTATGTCGATAACATTGACATCATGGGTCGATCGGTAAGGGATGTAACTGACACCTTTGCAAAAGTCGAAAGGGAATCTGCTAAAGTAGGTCTGTCAGCTAAGACGGCAAAGATGTATACTGCCCACTCAAGATGAGGTAAAGGCTGCAATAAACCGGCTAAAGAATAATAAGGCAGCGGAGGCCGACGGCTTACCAGCCATCTAGCACCATCTAACTGGAGGAACACGTATCCGACGACTGGAACCTCAGTATCCTGTGTCCCGTCCACAAAAAAGAAGATAAGACTGTGTGCTCAAATTATATGTGGGCCTTCAACATGCCGATATATAAGGTATTTCTCATTCGGTTTTCTAAAATGAATTTAACTGATATCCGGTCTTTAGTTTAGTACCAAAATAGGTTTCATACAAGTTGACAACCTTTCGTGTGGTCTCTTCAACATCTAAACGTCAAAAGAAATCAACGCCAACGTCAAAAGAAATCACACCATTTACACCAAAAGCCAAATGTTACTTGCTTATGTTGACGACATTGATATCGAAGGTCGAAAGAGAATCTGCGAATATGGATCTGGCATTAAAGGGTCACAGGACCAAGTTGATGGTGTCGACGAGCAACACGTCCATTGAACACGGACCAACTGTGGACGTTGGCACCAGTTGTGATATAAGAAGAAGAATTGTATTGGCCAAAATATTCCACTTTGGCTTATGTAAACAGTATAGAAAAAAACCACATCTCCTCAAAGAAAATATAAAGCAGAGTTTGGTGTTTTTCAGAAAGAAATTCTTCGAAAGATCTACGGGCCAATATGCGTTGACGGTAAACAACGATATACTATGAACAATGAGCTGAACAACGATATCATATCATAAAAAAGAGCCATGAAGAACTCCATAAAAAGGCGCATAAATACGGTCCACATGGCGGTACACACAGAACAGGAAGCCCATGGCTTCGATGGAGTAAACAAATTTAAGACGAAATTGAAAAACACTGTATTACAAATTGATGAAGTAGAGAGGAATGGATCGGCTCATAGGATAAATGTTCTGTAGAGGGCCAATGAAGTAAGTAACTATAGGATATATGAAGGTGTTCTCGAGCCAACTAAGTAAATATAGGATATATGAAGGCGTTCTCGTTTAATGCCGTATATGGAGTATATGGTATTTTTGTAGGTTTCAGGAGGTAACACTCCTCTTAAATTCTCTAACGTCGATCACATTTACAAATTTCTTATATATAAGTAATTCTTCACTCGTAATTTATCTTAAATTCGAAAGATTGGATGTAGATTTACCTGAGACTCAAATTTATTTTAAGAACAAATTCCGTAACACATTCCAAATTTCATTGAATGAATGAAATCGACCGAAAATATATATGGGAGCTATATCCAAATCTGAACCAATTTCAATGTTACTTGGCAAATTGATTTTCTTGTTTGAAACCTCTTTTGGTACTATGCTCTTCAGAGAGGAATACCTATGAACGTAGGGAGCTGCGAAGGCCGCTTTATAATCGAAAATAAGGTAGTAGGTGTCAAACTGCATCTCTTGGGTATTCTCCAGGATTTGCCGCAGAGTAACTATCTGCTCAATGACGAATTTGCCAGATCTTAAGCCGTATTGGTATGGTCCATTTATATCGTTGAACATAGCCTTTAGTCGATCGCACAATAACCCTAACACTATATTGTAGGCAGTAGGGAAAAGACGTATGCCCCTATAGTAAGAGCATACAGTTTTATCTCCTATCTTGGCCGGGCGGTACACATTTAATACCATCTACTGGGATTGGATCCGAAATGTCTTCGCCGTCTTCGATACCATTGGATTCCAACAATTTGAAAAAATGTTCTTTCCATATTCTGAGCACAACATCTGTTTCAATTACCAAATTATCTTGCTGGTCCTTACAGGAACATGTGTCTGTGCCAAAATCATCAGTTTGATGTTTCAATCTTTGCTAGAATTTTCGGACTTCGTGCTGGCTCATGTGCATCTCGATTTTGTTACACTCCCGCTTTCCCTTTTCTTTCCTTTTGCCTGCGGAAATAACGTTTCTCCTCCCCATTTTTCTCCCGATAATTCACTAGTGTGCTACGCGTTGCTACTGATTGTAGAGTAGCCCTATATGCTGCATTTTTCTCTTCTGCACTACTGGTCATGCCATGGGTTCCAAGATGAAGGTCCCTGGTATCCAAGTATGGATTTTGCGGCTGTTTGCTATTGTGCTGATATGTTATCGGGACGAGGGGTCTATGATTAACCAATGGTCCCAGTTGAGTGGAATATGCTATGGCTCTCAGCTAACCGTTTTGTATCTGTTCGCACTTTATTTCCCACTTTTAACTGGGTACGTACCTTCGCTGCAACAAGGTGGTGGTCCGAGTCTATGTTTGCTCCTCAGAAAGAAGGTACATCTAACACGCTCGATGAATGTCTTCCATCTATTACAACGTGATCATTTTGATTTCTTGTTTTCTGATCTGGAGAGAGCCAATGTTCCCTTATGAATGTCGATATGATTAAATCTGTTGTTGCTTACTACCATGTTCTTATACCCCCCACTATAATATGGTGGGCATAACTAAATTTGTCATTCCGTTTGTAAAACAAAGAAATATTCATCGGAGACCCTATAAAATATATATATTCTTGACCAGGGTAAAATTCTATGTCGATATAACCATGTCCGTCTACCCGTCCGTCTGCTGAAATCAATTGAAATCAAGATAAGGTATATACACTGCCGCTCACTTGAATAGAACCCCCCTGCAAAATTGTTTTCAACCTCCATTTTTTCCGAATTATACATGATATGAAGTTTTTAAGTTTTATTATATTTTGCTTCATGTGTTTGGAGTAAACTTAGTCATTCATTTGCATTCAAATCCAATTTGTATAAGATTTATGCAAGCAAAACAAAATAAAGTCACAAATTTAAGTAAAAAAATTGGCTCATTTGAATAGAACCCCCCTTTAAAACTTGGGAATACAGAAAGATTGTATTAGAATATCGACGCATATTTACTCTATATTAAAAACGAAGTACTTTCAGTAATATTCAGTAAAAGCATATCCCTCCTGATTAAGGATACACCCGTATATCCTGCTTTGGCTAGGATTCTTTAAATAATCAGGTGTAATGCCTAACAAAACTTGCTTGTTTCTTTCAACAAGTTTATTTATATTTTACGCATAAGTCATTCCCATACATTTTATATAATATTTACCACTGTAGAATATGGCGGCCCACAAGGATATCCGCATTTCTTTCCAAAAATTTAAGTTTTGATGACTCGAAGTGTACAAAAGTTTATAAAATCGGATGAAATTGTCACTTGGGATATCCGAAAATGCTTCTCACTACTGGAAATGCCTGTTTTAGAACTCCTTTGTAAATTGCGGTGCGCATTTAGGGTTAAAGAAATTGACGCCCAAGTTCTTCATAATTATTAAGGACTCTCCTCGTTAAGTAAACACTTGTACGACTATATAACTATTGTTTTCGCGCCTATTGAATGGAAGACCACCTTCAAAATTAGTTCTGTAGCGATGAAGGTGTTTTTATGGTGTTGGAACGCATTACTAATTATGAAGGACTTAACCCTAAATGCCAACGACAAATTAAAAAGGATTTCTAAAACAGGCATTTCCAGTATTGCGAAGCATTTTCGGATATCCGGAGTGGTATTTTCATCACGATTTTATAAATTTTTGTACAGTGCCAACGACAAATTAAAAAGGATTTCTAAAACAGGCATTTCCAGTATTGCGAAGCATTTTCGGATATCCGGAGTGGTATTTTCATCACGATTTTATAAATTTTTGTACAGTTCGAGTCGTCAAAACTTAAATTTTTGAAAAGAAATGCACAGTGGTAAATTTTCTCTAAAATTTATGGGAATGACTTATGCGTAAAATATAGGACTCTTGCAGACAGAACGCTTCCAAAAATAAACTTGTTGAAAGAAATAAGCAAGCTTTGTTAGGCATTTCACCGGATTATTTAAAGAATCCTTGCCAAAGCAGGATATACGGGTGTATCCTTAATCGGGAGGGATATACTTTTACTGAATATTACTGAAAGTACTTCGTTTTTAATATAGAGTGAATATGCATCGATATTCTAATACAATCTTTCTGTATTCCCAAGATTTAAAGGGGGGTTCTATTCAAATGAACCAATTTTTTTACTTCGATTTTTGACTATATTTTGTTTTCCTTGTATAATTCTTATACAAATTGGATTTGAATGCAAACAAACGACTTAGTTTACTCCAAACACATGAAGCAAAATATAATAAAACTTAAAAACTTCATATCTTGTACAAAACGAAAAAAATGGAGGTTGACAGCAATTTTGCAGGGGAGTTCTATTCAAGTGAGCGGCAGTGTACGTTTCTATTACTTCTATGATGTTTCGTATTACAAATGGGCTATATCGGTCTACGTTTTGATATAGCCTCCATAGAACGGTATCGCCCGATTTTCGGTATATTGAAAGTTTTAGTTTCAGTACCACACCGAAATGGCTGAAATTTGGTATTTGGTAACGTTCAATATGACATTTGTCTGTATAGGTCCACTCCTTTATATAACCCCCATAGAACGGTACCTCCCGATTTTCGGTATTTTGAAGGTTGTGGCCACAGTAACCCACCGAAATGGCTGAAATTTTGAATTTAGTCTTTGTTGGAGGTAAAAGCCTTTCTGACTGAAACTCGTCGGTATAGGTCCACGATTCGATATAGCCCCCACAGAACGGTACCTCCCGATTTTCGTAATTCTGAAGGTTGTGACGTCAATATCCCTCGAAAGACTGAAATTTGTTATTAAGTCTTCCATGGGATTATCAAATATTCCAGAATAGAATTATCGGTATAGGTCCGCGGGTTCCTATATCTCCCAACCGTATTTTTAAGGTTTTACTGAAATATCGGACATTTAATATTTAGTCTTCTTTAAGTCTAAAAACTTTCTGCCAGAAAGTTTTAGATATAGATCGACGATTTGATATAGCTCCAAGGTACCTCCCGAATTTCGGTATTTTGAACGTTACTTAAATTTGGTATTTATTCCTCTTCATAAACGAAAGGAAACCAATTGTTCCATTTTACTTCAATACAACTCGTGGTGGAGTAACAAGTTCGGCCTGTCCGAACTTAACACCGTTCTTACTCTTTTGTCGTTGCAAAGTCCATCAGCCTCATACCATGGTCAGATGTTTAACTGTGGAGACTGAATTTTCCAACTGTCGGGACAAAGTATAATTTTAATGTCATAGGTAGGGAAACGGTGACATGTTTCTTCTAAGCACTAGTTAAATATATCTTTGGTCTGTTCGTCCTTGTCTTCAGCGAGAGCATGAGCGCAAATGAAGCTGATGTTGAAGAAATTTGCATCTGGAGAACAGGTGTGTTAACCTCCGACAAACTACAACTCCACAACCAAACTCATACTTTATGTCATGGCAGCTATAATACTACTGTATTAATACAGTAACACAGTGTGTCACTTTTAGGTGTTGTTGTTACGCCTTTCCCAAATCCATTGTATTTCCTGTATTGCGGTAATGTCGGCCTTGTATTACAAATGCCAATGCGTAAACTGCACCTTCTCTTTAAAGAGTGCGAACATTCCAGGTGCAGATTCACATATCATGGTCCTTAAAACGTTTGCAGGGGTCGTCAACTTTATAGGGGTTCGTTTTTTCCCTTTGTTTTTTATACCTTATACAACAATGTAGAAAAGGGTATTATAAATTTGTTTTGGTAAAAATTCATGTAACACCAATCTTCATATCTCGACGGGATAAAGCGATTTTGAGATGTGTGTCCGTCCGTCCGTCCGTCTGTCCATTATAAATTGTAAACACGCTCCAGGCCGCAATTATGGACCGATAGTCACGAAATTTTTTATGGAGGTCGGGTTCAGAATAGAATAGATCCCTATTCTTATTGGCGATGATCGTGATATATTTAGCGGGTGAAATGGACCAAAAACATAATATTTATCCAATTTTCTAGCGGCTCTGTAGGTCTCAATAATAGTCCGATCGACGCGTAATTTTAAATAAGGTAAGAGTAAATAACAAAGGCGAAGCTTGCAATTTGAGATGGCGATCGGATAATATTTAGAGGGTTAAATGGACCAAAACTTTTGTGTGAAAATTTTTAATATACAGCTTATATCTTAATTCCTGGAAGAGACATTCCGGACAAGTGAGATAAACTTGAAAGTGGAACTCTTGACCCTTCAAGTCGCAATTATACATCAGTAGTCACGAAATTTTGCACAATTTTGAATAATGAAAAATATAAAAATTTTTATGAAAAATATAAAAATTTTATTTTTGGTCGATATTCTATTTCCTTGAGGACATATATATTTCGCAAAGTAGCCTACATATGGCAAAAACTACTGACCTTTTCTCTGATGTAAATTGCAATAAAGTGTTTGCTAGATAACGGGCCTACTGCCTAATATATAATGGGTTCTGTGTAGAGAACCTCATTTTTATCCCATGCTACATATTGTCTCTCCAAAAGTTTATGTAACACCACGAAATATTCGTCCTAGACCCCTTATTTGGTATGCCAAAATTCATATCTCGACAAGATAAAGCGATTTAGCGATGTGTGTCCGTCCATTAAAAATTGTAAACAAGCTTAAGTCCGCAACTATGGACCGATTGTAACGATTTTTTAAGGAGGTTGGGTTCGGGCCAGAATAGAAATGATTAGTTTTTGGTGATGATCGTGAAATGTTCAGGGGATGAAATGGACCAAAAACAAAATTTTAACCAATTTTGTAGCGGTTCTGTAGGTCAAAATAATAACCCGCAAAATTTTAAACAAAGTTTGAGTTTCTGATGAAGAAGAAGCGTACAAACCAACGTGAAGATCAGATAATACTTAGCGGGTTAAATGGACTGAAACTTTTGTGTGAAATTGGTAAAAATTTCAATAACGTAGCGGTTAAACAACGGAAGTAGTAGTACTACATAAGTGGGTTTCAATACATTTTAGTTTGTGTGAATTAAATTTTCCTTTCCTGCTACAAAAATGTCTTTGTCATGCTAGATAACTTTATGGTTTTGGTCATAAGTATTATATATTACATCTCTGATATTTGATAATTAAATTTTCACAATCATTGAAAAGAAGTTCCGTGGAGAGCGATTGTCCAGGGATAGTGGTATATGGTATCCCATGGTCGGCTTCGTCCGACTATAGACTTTTCTTATTTGTTTCATAGTAGAATGCTTTTTTCTTCAATGCGGAATTTCAAAAATTAATTTAACCTTACTTTTCTTTATATATACCCTCAAATTTTCTGGAAGATCTGTTCAGCTGCACTCGAATCCATAAATTACAAACATTTTTTCTTTTTTATAGATATGTATTGTAGAGAGAGATTCATATCCTTTTCTAAATTATTATTTTCTATTACATAAAAACAGTTTGGCTAAGTGTTTATGTGATGTTTACTTATGCGAATGATGTTATCAGCTTTTACTACAATACACAAAACACAAAGGATATGAAACTTTTCCCTTAGACCGACACTTGACATCATTAATGCCCACACATAAAAAAATGGAAATACTAAACGATCACAAAACGAGACAAGTAAAACTGAAATGCTTTGTCCATAAGTTGTCTTCTTTTTGTCTGTGATATTAATAAAAATTAACAACAATAGCAACATCATCTATGTACATTTTAATGTTTTTGCCTTTAAGCATTTCATCTAAGCTTTGAAGTTTTTCATTTTTTTTATTATTTTCATTGTAAAGGGATTGGTGAGCGACTCACCAAAAGACACAAAGACCATATTTGAAAACTATGAAGAAATTGAGAACTTTTGTTATTGCTACATGCGTAACCTATAAAAATATAAAACTTAACAAAAGTTTGTCTTTAACAGTTTAAATGTTTAGATGACTTCAACAACATCACCCAAACTCAAAAAATCATTCGTAATGGGTGTCGTATGGTTTATGAAATTAATTTTAATTATTTATCATACGGCATATGGTACCAATATATTTTATTATTAAAAGCCTACATCAATAAAAATGTTGTTTACCGTTAAATTCACTAAACATTTCATCTATACTCGATCAAATATATTAACATCTCAATATCACTTAATATAAAAAAGTTCAATACTTAATTGTAATATTAAAGTCTTCAAAAATTTTACACAACATTTTTGATTCACACTTTAAAGTAATTTCATGTTGTCAACATTTTTCGCATGAAAATAAATTCGCTTTGGGGTTTGTATGGCATTACTGAGAAAAAAATCAAACATGTTGTCTAGACAACAGCGTATTTTTTCGATTACAAAAGGTAAAAAACAAAGAAAAAAAAATCAAGTACGTTTTATTTTCAGTTACAATTTAAATGAAGCTAATAAAAGTAAATCGTAAAAACAATACACGCACAGTTTATTTTTGTTACCACAGTTGTATAACGTGACTGCAAATCTTTTCACATCATTAAATTTTTATATGTCGTTGGAGAAACTTAAAGGAGGCACAATTGCAATTTAACACAAACACACTATGTAATAAATAATGCGATTGTATTTTTAAGTTGAGTGAACTTGAAAAAAACTTCAAGGTTGTCACTTAATCTGTACAAAAAAAACACGACAATTGAGGGATTTACTTTATTGATATTCTTAAAGAAAACTGCAAAGTTTAAAGTTATTTAATGGACCAATTGAAAACTTAAGTGATGTATACTAATAGATTAAAAAAGAAACTGGAATTTTTTAAAAACAGTAATATTTGAAACCTTTACAGATATTGTCCATCCTGTTGAGTCTGTTTATATAAATGGCATATAAACAGACTCAATAGGCTGGACATAGAGGAACAGGTTATGTTTCAATTATTTAGTAGATACGCTATTGTCATTTGCAACAGGGGGATGGTCAGTAGTTATTTTTAGGCTACATTGCCAGTATATGCCCTCCAGGAAATAAAAAATAGACCAAAAAATTTTGTTATACAATTTTTTGTTATAAAAAAGTATCAGTCGGCTTTGACGACAGAGATATACCCTAAGCCTACGTGAATTGAAACTTTCATATACGGACAGATCGAATGTATTTAGGATCTTTTAAAAATTTTGTGGACCTTTTTGAACATTTGAACTTGCTGACAAAATGCGGATAGGGATTAAAGTTTAAAAGTGTTGCGGAGGAGGTACTTGAATGATTGGACCGACATAGTTCATTATGGAAGTGGATCCTATTTTGGTAGTCATATCTTTTCGATAGATATCGCGTCCACTAGTTTTCAGTGGGTTATCGTATAAATTTTGGGGTCAGTATGGCAGGGAGCATGGACATGTCCACGAAAAACATAATATCGCTGTAAACAGGATCACAACGAACAGCATCGGTAAACATTTCCAAAGGCTCTCGAGCAGACCCTAAACTACACTCAAACACAAATGTTAATCTTTTGTGTGGGAGGTACCCTAAGGAGAGGACCGATATGGGCCTTTTTAGAAGTTAAACCAAATTGGGACAAAATATTAGCAGATCCAAAGTTTGGACCAAATTGGTTGCCCCGTTCAAGAGATATCGTGCATACCATTTTAGTGACATTTTTTTTTAAATATCGGGGGGAAGTACCGGAAGTTATGGACCGGTATTGCCTATCTTCGAACTGAAATTAAATTTGGTCAAACTGTGACGAGGGCCAAATTTTGGACCAAACCAGTTCATCAGTTCGAGAGTTATCGTGCTCTCCAGCCACTACACATGGTGTCATAGGGGTTTTTGCACCTTTCGGGCTGTTGTCTCAAAGAGAATGGACTTGTCCCTGGAAAAACTTTGACCGTCGTAATTGAGGCAGCGAATGCAAGTTGCTTCAACAAAAGTCAAAGTGATTCGAGAGCAGGTCTTAAAGTGAACTTATCCGAAATTTTGTGTCGGAGGTACCCGAAGGAGTGAACATATATAGTTCATATTCAAACCTGATCTATATTTGGAAGATATATAAGGATATGTAAAGTATGAACCAAATCGGTCAGTCTTTTCAAAATTTATCGTTCGCACAATTTTCCGAATATTTTTGAACTTTTGTGGGAGAGGTACCTGATTGAGTGGAGCGATATGGATTATCTTCGATATTAAACTAACTTTGGACTAAATATTATGAAGGCCAAATTTTGTAACGAATCGGCAGATCCGTTCGAGAGTTACCTTGCGCTCCAATCACAACACACGGTGTCATAGGGGTTTTTTCAACTTTCAGGTTATTTTCACTGGAAGTATGGACTTGCCCCAAATGAAATTTGTACCGTCGTATGGGGGTTGTAAATACAAGTTGCTACAATAAAAATTAAAGCGATTCGTGAACAGGTCCTAAACTGAACTTTTCCGAAATTTTGTGTGGGAGGTACCCGAAGGAGTGGACCGATTGAGTCCACATTGGAACCACATCTAAGTCTGGTAGACCAAATCGGTTATTTTATTCAAGAGTTATCGTGCGCACAAATTTTCCTAAAATTTTCGAATTTTTGTGGGGGAGGTACCGGAAGAAGTGGACCGATATAACGCATCTTCGAATTTAAACTAAGTTTGAAAAAAATATAACGAAAGGCAAATTTTGGACCGAATCGGTTTATCCGTTCGAAAGTTATTGCGCGCTCCAGCCAGCCAGACAGACGGAAGGACATGTCTAAATCAACTCAAAATTGTCTGTAACGGATTTCGTCCAAACATACTTGGGATCTAAAACCATTATTTCAATGAGCCACATTTTGTCCGTATGAAAATGAATATACCCTCGTTAGCATAAATGCTGAGAATAAAATAAGAAATATATTTTTGTACGACATTATTGTTTGCTTCTGTTTTTGGTCAGATGCTGAGTGTATCTCCGTCAGCACAGCGGACTGATATTTTCTTAGTTGTTTACATGTTTTTAACATTCATTTTTTGGCGTATATAGCTGTCGAGAAATTAAACTGATTTTATTTTACTTGCTTCTATGAAATTTACAGTTTATCACTAATAAGATGGATATCTGTATGTAAGTATATTCTAAAGCAAATGCAGATTCATTTGAAAACAAGTTTTAGAGAAAACGGTCAGTCAGTGCTGATAATCAGGATTCAGATTCCTTTTGTCAAATCCCTATGCGCGTCAATATTTCTAGAGAATTTTCATATGATTCAAATCCACTAAAATTTTATTATACTAACGAGTTAAAATGCAGCTGAAAAAATTATTTAGTTTGAACGTAGGTTCACTATCCTCGTGTGCAAGGCGAGCATGGCTGTCATTGCCCTGCAGTTACACCAATAAATAGAAAAGCAATATTCTATGAAATTCGAGAACTTTTCCTATTTTTGTTGGAATGGTGTGTTGCTTTGTCACTGTGGGAGAATATTACTACATAATTGACATTTCATCATACTGACATGAATGACAAGTGAAGACTTCCTTCATAAAATGTTATGCATTACAGTTCTTAAAAATTTGATATTTGGAATTTGAAATACATATGTACAACAACATGAAATTAAATTATTCAATTCATGAAAGTCAGTTGTAATAAAAATATAATTACATATAATTGCCTACATTCAAGCTGATTATATATTTGATAAGAAAACAAAAATTACATTTTTATTTGTAATTTAATATTCAGATGTTACTTTTAGCTTTGGATAATTTAGTTATTTTATTTTTGTAATTATTTTAATGTACTGTGCTATCATTTATATTGACTTGATTAATTTCACTAATTGACAGGCATGATTACAACTTAATATATAACTTTTAATTGATTAGTAATAAATTATGTAGTACATCACAAATAATAAAACGTGTTTAGAAAAACACAAATTTTAATTAAGAAATAAATTCATGATTTTTTTTTTGTTTTAAAAGTTTTAAGCAAATGATGCAATAACATACTGCTCTTTTAGTTGAGTGTCAAACTTATGTACACACATACATACGTAATAATTTTGATGTGGTTAGGAACAACGAAAATATATTTCGTTTTCCAAAGCAATGGTGTGGAGGAAAGTAAAAAGTCGTTAATATAGGAAGGCCCGAAGGCCCACCATATAATATTCCTAACTAAAATGGAATAAAAATTGATCTTTCTCGCCACAATTTTAAACGGATACCACAAATGTTTAAATTAAGTTGTGACCCACAGTTGTAAAGTCCAATAAAAACTATATTTCACGATTTTTTCCAAGAAAACTACGAAACTTTTTTGGTAGGTTTTTTTATACCCTCAGCATTTATGCTAACGAGGGTATATACACTTTCATACGGGCAAAATGTGCCTCATCGAAATAATGTATGTTTGGACGAAATGTGTTTTAGACAATTTGGAGTCGATTGAGCAATGTCCGTCTGTCTGTCTGTCAGTCTGTCTGGCTAGCTGGAGCGCACGATAACTCTCGAATGGATTAACCGATTCGGTCCAAAATTTGGCTTCCGTAATATTTTGCCCAAACTTAGTTTAAGTTCGAAGATGGGCTATATCGGTCCACCCCTTCTGGTACCTGCCCCACAAAAGTTCTTGAAAGAAGTAACCGATTTGATCCATAGTTTGCACATCGTGAAATTTCTACTAGACTTAGATGACGTTCCAATACGGACTCAATCGGTCAACTCCTTCGGGTACCTCCCACACAAAATTTTGGACAAGTTCAGTTTAGGACCTGCTCACGAATCGCTTTGATTTTTGTTGCAACAACTTGTATTCATTGCCCTCCATACGACGGCACAAGTTTCATCAGGGGCAAGTCCATACTTCCCGAGAAAATAGCGTAAAAGTTGCGAAAAGCCCCTATGACACCGTGTGTAGTGGATGGAGCGCAAGATAACTCTCGAACGGATCTGCCGATTCGGTCCAAAATTTGGCCTTCGTAATATTTTGTCCAAACATAGTTTAAATTCGAAGATAAGCCATATCGGTCCACTCCTTCAGGTACCTCCCCCACAAAAGTTCAAAAATGTTCGGAAAAATTGTGCGCACGATAACTCTTGAAGGGAGTGACCGATGTAATCCAAACTTTGCACATCCTAATATATGTACCAGATATAGATCAGGTTTAAATATAGACTATATTTGTCCACTCCATCCGGTACCTCCCACACAAAATTTCGGATAAGTTCACTTTAAGACCTGCTCTCGAATCACTTTGATTTTTGTTGAAGCGATTTCCATTCGCTACCTCCATGACGACGGTAAAAGTTTTTTCAGGGGCAAGTCCATATTTCTTAGGAAAACAGCCCGAAAAGTGTAAAAAATCCCTATGCCACCATATGTGGCTGTCGGAGAGTACGATAACTCTCGAACTGTTCAACCGAGTTGGTCCAGTATTTGGTCTTCGTCATATTATATCCAAACTTAGTTTCATGGGGCAATACCGGTCCGCAAATTCCGGTACTTCTCCCCAATATTTAAAAATTGTCACTAAAATGCTAGGACGATATCACTTGAATGGGCAACCAATCTGGTCCAAAGTTTGGATCTCCAAATATTTTGTTAAAATTTAGTTTAACTTCTAAAATAGCCCATATCGGTCCTCCCTAAGGGTACGTCCCCCACAAAAGTTCAACATTTGTGTCTTAGTGCAGTTAATTCCTAATCCACATTTTTTCGGCATGTTCAAATGTCCAAAAAGGGCCACAAAATTCTGAAGAGACCTTAAATACATTCGATCTGTTCGTAGGTAAAAGTTTCACTTCACATTGGCTGAGGGTATATATCAGTCGGCAAAGCCGACTGGCACTTTTTTACTTGTTTTCATCTAAAAGAGATAAAAAATCTTAAAAATAAAAAGATCGATGAATGACTTAGATTTTGTCCTTGATAAGCCCACAAAGAGATATGACAATCGGTAAATTAGTTTTCGAGCTATACAAAACATTGACTTATGTTGATAATTTTAGGTGAGGGGTTTTATGACCACTGGAAACTTAAGATGTCAAATTAAAGATAATTCGATTAACAAATGTTGCTAAACTTCCCAAAACACCTAATGTCGGAATTTACCGTTATACGGGACCTATGTTGATAATTTTTTTGGAGATATATTCTGATCGCTGGGATCCTTAAAATTTGAATTACCGGTAGGTAGTTCGGTCAACAAATGTAGCTAAACTCCTTAAAATACTGAAAATCGAGAGGTACCATCATATGGATACTATACTTAAATATGGACCTATGGACAATAGACAATTTTTGGTGGAGAAGTTTCGTGACGGCAGGGAACATCCAATGTCAAAACCATAAAAATACCGAAAATCGGGAGGTGCCGTTATATGGGGGTTATATCGAACCAAGGACCAATGACCACATTTTTTGGTGAAGTGTCTCGACTACTAGTAGTTAAAATCCGCAAAATACTGAAAATCAAGATATATTGTTATATCCCATCTTCGAAATTAGCCTGTTTATGGAAAAAAGAAGTCGGGTATAGTGTTCTAGCTCAATTGTTGTGGACGCTAGTATGATTACAACAGAGGGTCGTGGCTAAATCGACCCAGCATTTTATCATGATACTTCATACGGTTGCAAATGATTATTTCAATGCGTTACAAACGAAAAACCATCTAATCCAGTAGTAGCGAAGTGCGAAGATGACGAATATACTACAAAAACAAGCAAGAATGGCGTTAAGTTCGGTCAGGCCGAACTTTTTATACCCTCCACCACGAATTGTATTGAAGTAAAATGGAACAATTAGTTTCCTTTCGTTTATAAAGCAGACGAAATATCCAATTTAAGCAAGTTCGGTAGAACAATGTGGCTATCCTTCACAATACCGAAACTCGGGAGGTACCGTTCCATGGGGGCCATATCAAAACGTCGATCTATACCTAAAAATTCCTGGCGAAAAGTTTTTAGACTCAAAGAAGGCTAAATACCAAATTTTCGATATATCGTTAAAACCTTCAAAATACCGAAAATCAAGAGGTACGCTCCATGGACCTATACTGTTAATTCTCTTCTTGAGTATGTTATAACCCCATGGACGACTAAATAACAATACCGAAAATAGGGAGATACGGTTCTATGGGGGCTATACTAAGGCGTGGATCCATACCGACAAATTTGAGCCTGTATACGACGAATTTCTGGGAGAAAGTGTAACATCCCCAACGAAGACTAAGTACCAAATTTAAGTCACTTTGGTGTGATAATGAGGCTAAAACCTTCAAAATACCGAAAATCGTATGCTACCGTTCTATGGGGGCTATATGAAGGCGTGGACCTATACCGGCAAATTCCACATGGGATCTTTATTACCCCAATTGAAGACTAAATACCAAATTTCACCTACTTCGCTGGATTATTGCTGCCACAACCTTCAAAATACTGAAAATCTGGTGCTATGTATAGGCGTGGACCTATTCCTTTCTGGGAGAAAGTTTTATACCCCCAACGAAGACAAAGTACCAAATTTCAGCCATTTAGGTGGGATAATGACGCTAAAACCTTCAAAATACCGAAAATCGGTTGGAACCGTTCTATGGGGGCTATGTCGAAACGTGGACCAATATGACCCATTTGCAATACCAAACATCCTATAAGTAATAGATACTTCTATACCAAGTTACAAAACTCTATCTTAAAAATTCGTCTGATTTCAACAGACGGACGGACAGACGGACAAACATATATACTTTATAGGGTCTCCGATGAATATTTCGATGTGTTACAAACGGAATGACAAATTTAATATTATTATCATCTGATGGTGGAGGGTATTACAATGCCATAAGATGGTACTGAACATATACCGCCCATAGTCTGGGTAGGGTCATAAACTTTAATTTAACTGGGCAACATTTTTAAGGTAATAGTGCGCAAAGAACTTTTATGATGTAATTTTTCATGGCAAACTCCTGAGAGTATCCGATTTGGCCGATACATAGAAAATTTTAATATTTCTTATAAATGTACTTCAAGATCCAAGAAAGTCAATGTCGGATAAATCCTTTAACTATATACCTCACAAAAGTTAAAAATTATCTATCTTGTAAAGTACCGCTACATGGGGGCTATAGGAAAAAATTTACCCATATTGATGTTGGTTTCATATTCATGTATTGTCATCCAAATCTGAAATCTGTGCAAAGTTTTAGTTCGATTGGTCAACTGCAACGGTGTGGAAAATAAGTTACTAGATTTTAACTAAACGGACACCAAAGCAAGTTAAATAAAACACTGTAAAATACTCTTTGGGTTTAAAAAAAAAAATCAATTTGTGTAAAAAAGATGTAATTCATATAGTAAAACGGTAGGGAAAAGCACACGTTTTTGCCCATCTAATTTCAATCAATTTATAAATGTGTTAAAAGGACGGAACGGAAAATTTAAAAACTTTTTGCGAGCACATCTTCGATTTTTTGTATAGAGGTTAAGGAAAAAATTCTTCAAATCTGTTCGCGTTCACAAAATGTTATTTTCTTATAAAGAAAAAATAATTATTTCTAAAATTTGTTTTTATTTTCGCGGAAAATTAAAATATAAATGGGAGCAAATCTGAATTATATTACCTTACCTTGTAAATTATAAATACGTATTGAATCTGGACAACGCGTAAAAAAATATGAAACCAATATTATAAACACTGGCTCTATAAATTGCATATTTTAGCATCAACAAGAGAAAAAATAAAATATTATTTCAAATATATTTTTTGATTCGATTAGAAAAATGAAAAAAAATATTTGAGAGTTCTCCAACTATTTCGCGAAAATCCCATACAATAAGTAATGTATACTGCTAAAACTTCATCAAGAAATATGGTTTACCATCGCGAAAGCTTACTGCTTACTGTGAAAATTTATAAGGATAGCAAATTAAGAGTAATATTGAAATTACCATCATTCAAAAAATATTAAAATTAGAAAGCCTGTTATTCGCGAATTAGTTAAAGTCAGTTGATGCGCATCCGATTTTGGATACAGCGTATCAATCTCATTCAATATCTATGCATAATTTGATGTTTCACACAGCGTCCATTGTGGGCGGTCAGTTGCATCTCACAATGCCAAAAACCTTAAAGTGGGTAAAAGTCGCGCAATGTGCATACGATTTTGTTGCGCATCCGGTTTCATTAGCGCCCATCAAAAATATACACCTGTTTCAAATAGATTCTTCAAGAACCGCGGATGTGCCTCCACATTCTATTTTGCGTAAAGACCCCATATTACTCACGTAGCTCTGTAGTTTATGGCACGGGTTTTCGCAAATATTATAATCGCGTTGAAAGGATTCCAGTTAAGTACAATTTTTTAAAGAAAAACCTGGTTTAGTAAGCGTATTTGTCAGAATATATATTTTTTTGCAGATTTTCTTATTTTCAAGGTACCTATATCCGTGGTTTTAGTGGATGGATTCGATCGCGGAAGACTCATTAGATCCGCCACGTAAAAAACTAAATTCACGCGGGGTTCAATGAAAATTAAATGACACTTGTAAATCTTACATGCAAAAAATAGGTTTATTAAGAAAATTCAAGCATCAAATTTTGACCTTCAGACTCTAATTACTAGGATGTTGCACACTCAAGAGATATACATTAAACGACGTAAAACCGCGAGTTCTATAATTCTATTATGAGTTAAGAATATTATCTTGTTGCGCGTCCGGATTATTTAAAAAAATCAAAAAACCCCGAAACTCCGGCTTTAAAATGTCAGCATCAATTTTAGGTGGATGCAGTGGATACATAGAAAAATCATACAGTAGTATTATCTTGCTCATGGAATACTCCGTGATTCTTTCTTTGGACATAGGTCTATAAAATATAAGGTTAAGCTAGAAAGCGGAAGGGAACATAAAAACTTGTTGGCTTCAACCCACTTTTACCCATTTTTCTACATTGATGCCAACACAGCTTCCACGAAAATTAATGTTAATGGCCGATATTATGGGATCCCTCTTAAAACATTTACTTACTTAGCTGGCCCATTACAGAACATTTGTTCTATAGGCCGAAGTAAGAAAAGATCTCCATTTCTCTCTGTCTCTTGCTTCTCTTTCTTCATCCATTGTTTGCGCCATCTGTTCTTTGGCCTGCCAATTCTGCGTGCATCGCCAAGCGTCTCATATTTATACGCCTTTTTAGCGGGTTCATCATCGCTCATTCTCATGATATGGCCTAGCCAACGCAATCGTTGCATCTCAATACGTTTAACTATATTGATGTCGTTAAATAGCAGATACAGCTCGTGATTCATACGACGTCGATATTCACCGTCAACGCAAATCGGCCCGTAGATCTTTCGAAGAACTTTTCTCTCAAACACACCAAGCACTGCCTTATCTGCTTGCGGAAGTACTTAGGCTTCGGAACCTTACATCAGGACGGGTAGTATCAGTGTTTTGTAAAGCGTTATTTTTGTTTGGCGAGATGTGGCTTTGTTTTTAAACTGCTTACTTAAGCCAAAGTAGCATCTGTTAGCCAATACAATTCTTCTTTTTATTTCACAACTGATGTCGTTAATTGTGTTTACGGCGGTGCCGAGGTAGACGAAGTCTTTTACTACCTCAAAATTATAGGAAGCAACATCAAAAGTTGGCTCGATTTCTATGGACGCATTGCGCGTCGACACCATCAACTTAGTGTTCCCGCCGTTTATCGCCAGACCCACTTTTGCAGATTCTCCTTCGACCTTCATAAAGGTATCTGTTACTTCTTTTACTGATCTTCCCATGATGTCTATATCATCAGCATAAGCAAATAACATGTGGCTATTGGTGTAGGTTGTGCCACTTCTTTTGACGTTTGCTTCTCGAATAACCTTTTCCAGCAGGATGTTGAAGAGATCACACGAGAGGCTGTCTCCTTGTTTGAAACCTCTTTTGGTACAAATTTCTTCGGAGAGGTTCTTTCCTATTTTAATGAGGATCTCGTATCAGTTAAAGTCATTTTACAAAGCGGAATGAGATTTGCGAGAATACCAAATTCAGACATGGCCTGGAATATCTTTGAACGAAGTGGGCTGTCCAAGGCTGCTTTATAATCGACAGAAAGGTGGTAGGTGTCGATCTGCATCTCTTGAGTCTTCTCCAGGATTTGCTGCAGGGTAAATATCTGGTCAATGGTGGACTGGCCAGGTCTAAAGCCGCATTGGTATGGCCCAATATCCCTGACACGATCTTGTAGGCAATCGGAAGTAGACTTATGCCCCTATAGTTAGAGCATACAGTCTTATATTCTTTCTTATGGACGGGACACAGGATACTCAGGTTCCAATCGTCGGGTACTCGTTCTTCCCGCCAGATGGTGATAACTAGCTGATGAATACACCTTATCAGCGTGTCGCCTACGGTTTTGAACAGCTCGCTTGGTAAGCCATCGGCTCCTGCTGCCTTATTATTCTTCAGCCGGTTTATTGCTGTCTTTACCTCATCTAGGCTGGGTGGTATACATTCAATACCATCTTCTGGGATTGGATCTTTGGTATCTTCGTCGTCTTCACTATATACCAACAGGTTTGAAAAATGCTCTTTCCATATCCTGAGCACACTATCTGCAACAGTTACCAAATTACTTTGCTGGTCTCTACAGGAGGAGGTGCTTGTACCAAAGCCATCAGTTTGATGCTTCACTCTTTGGTAAAATTTTCGGACCTCATTCTGGCTCCTGTACATCTCGATTTTTTCACACTTCCGCTTTTCCATCTCTCTCTTTTTCCTGCGGAAAAGACGTTTCTCCTCTCTCCTTTTCTCCCGATATCTCTCTCGTACGCTAAGCATTGCTACGGATTGTAAAGTAGCCCTATATGCCGCATTTTTCTCTTCAGTAGCAGCACGACGCTCCTTAACATACCATGGATTCCTTGGTGGAGGTCTCTGGTATCCAAGTATGGATTTTGCGGCTGTTTGCATGGAGTGGGCAATACTTTGCCATTGCGCTGATATGTTATCGGGATGAGGAGTGCTTTAATTAAGCAATTGGGCTAGTTGAGTGGAATATGCTGTGGCTATCTGTTGTGATTGCAGGTTACCGATGTCTAATTTTCGTGTTGTATCTGTTCGTACTTTGTTTGCTACGTTTAACCGGGTGCGTACCTTTGCTGCAACTAGGTATGGCCCGAGTCTATGTTTGCTCTTCGGAACGATGATGTTTCATTGTGGAAACTGAGTTTTCCGATTTTTGGGCAAAAGATATTTTCCTTTCCAATTTTGGCATTAAAATCGCCTAGAATAATTTTAATGTCATGGGCAGGACAACGTTTTTCTTCTAAGCGCTCATAAAATATATCGTTGGTCTGTTCGTCCTTGTCTTCAGTGGGAGCATGAGCGCAAATAAATCTGGTGTTTTGACCTCGGACCAACTACAAATCCGCAACCAAACTCATGCTTTATGTCATGGCAGCTATAATAGAGTGCGTCACCTTTAGGTGTTGTTGTGACGCCTTTCCCGTTCCATCGTATTTCCTGTATGGCAGTAATGTCGGCCTTGTACTTTTCAAGTACATCTGCCAATGCGTAAACTGCACCTTCTCTATAAAGTTGCGAACATTCCAGGTGCAGATTCGCAGATCATGGTCCTTAAAACGTTTGCGGGGGTCGTCAACTTTAGAGGGAGTTGTTTTTCTTTTCTTTTGTTTTTTCATAGTAGGCTGCTTTTTCTAGGTTACTAACCCGGCGCCCAAACCCAAGTTTTTAACGTTCTTATGGGGGAACGCGCGGCACATGTTAGCTCACTACCTTTAACGGGTGTTAAAGGCAGCTCCCCAGGTGACACCACTGTGAGATCAGTGTCCACTTGAGATGAGAGAGGGACCAATATCAATCCTGGACTTTACCATGTTAAACCCGGTCAGGACCGTTCCTTGGTATCTCTCATCACTTACGTCATTTTATTTTATAAAATTTCCGTCATACTATGTAGAAAATGAACGGGTGAAACTCGGATTCATCGATTGTAAACCATTTTTGGTTTTTACCATATATGGGCTGAAAGAGGGCGCTCTTAGGCATCATTATGTGGAAACAATGCTTGGTTCCATGCTGTTCCCTAATAGTTCTAGTACACTAAATGTGGAATTTTAGTAAAATTTAGTACCCGATGAAAAATAAAATAGCTTACTTTGTGTAAAAGCTATTGCAAAGGCAACAATTTTACCTTCTTAGCAAAAAATAATGAAAACAATATCTGTTTAAGTTTCGGAGAAATTGCAATTTCTTTTTCCAGAAATGTGCAAGAATTTATTTAGTGCTTGGCTCATCTGTCTCTAATGAATTTGGACTACATGATTTTGTTTGTAGGCTATGTTGATTGTGTCTTCGACCACAGCGTATTTAGCTATCGACAAAAGCTGACTCTTTCTTTTTACTTGTTTGTAAAAAATACACTTGCGATACAGTTTAAGGACTGGTAATACTCAAAAATTGCATTGCAACCTACTACTGATATTCGTTATTTGTTGTTTTTTTTATAGTCAAAGCCGATTGATTTGTTTAGTTCCTAAATATCTTAATTACGTATTTTTTCACTTTAAAGCTTATTTAAAGCTTGTCGAGGCTGGCATTATTTTGATTCACTTTTCAAGTTGGCCTTTTATCGTTCAGCATATTTTACAAATGACAATTAAGATGATTTATTATAACATTATTTGTGCTGGCCTTTGGCTATGCTGGCCAAATATTTTCCACGTGATTTAATGTAAAGGACAGCCAGTCCAGACTGAAATGTTTGTCAACTTTGCTCATAGTATGAAATTGCTTGAGTACATAACTTTGCAGACATTTTAAGGCAATCTTAGACTTCTTTTTTAATGTTAAAATAAACAAAGATGAGAGAAAACAAAAAGTACTATGTAACTTTAATAATAATTAGAGGCCTCGTCTTTGTTTCAAACAAAATGGCCTTTATTAGGCAAGTAAGTTTTTTGTTGTCTAATTTATTTATTTTCTTTTTCAAAATAGCAATTTAATAGCCCGAAGAAAATATTTTCTACATTTCCTCAGGCAACTGGAGCACAATTTAATATTTATTAATAACTACTAATGGTTTAAAATGTATAGACTAATATTTTTAAAATTTATTTTAAATTGTAATTGGCAATTTTCCACAAGAGCTTATTTGTCATATACTTAATTTCAAATATTGGTGAGTGATAATAAATTAAAATTTTTTTCCACAAAATGTCAAGTGCTATTATTCGTTCACCTGAAAATGGCTTAGTTACAAACAACCAACAACAACACTTAAACGTTAAATTCCAGACATCTCTAATTTTTGGAAATACCAATCGCTTTAATATTTGATATTTACCCGAGGCTCGCCAAACTCACAAACAAAAGTTTGGAAATTTGCTTAAATATTTTATTACATAACAATCTCAACAATTAATTTTTGAAATTGATAGAAATTAATTGTTTCAAATATTTCGCATAACTGTTTAGCTTCCAAAAATTGTTATTGTTTGCCCTTTGGCAATGTGGCAAAATGAGTGTGAAAGAATTGTGTTGGCATATTTCAAGTACAAATACCTTTAATATTAGGCAGAAATGTTTTCGGTATGTGGTTTTGGACAAATATTACATTTTCAATTACGTAAATTATAAATGTGGAATAAACACATACATACGCATTGAAATTTGTGTATTTAAATATAATTGAATGGAAAGAAATTTTAGGCAGGTTAATGTTTAAATTTCATTTTTAAACTTGAATGAACATATATTTTACTTTTCTATAGGAATTAAATAAGGGGTTGCCATTATATTTATACACTGCGGTATTTATACTTCTGTTGATAGTTATTCCCTACAGCACTGTGTGGAAAGGGTACTATAACTTTGTTTTTCCAAAAATTCATGTAACAATATTCGTCGTAAACCCAACATGTATACCAAAATGTATATCTCGGTGAGATAAAGCGATTTTGAGATGTGTGTCCGTCCGTCCATTAAAAATTGTAATCACGCTACAGGCCGCAATTATGGACCAATCTTCACGAAATTTTGTATGGAGGTCTGGTTAAGACAAAAATACACCCCTATGAAGGCGATGATCGTGAAATATTAGGGGGGTGAATGTTATTCAATTTTGTAGCGGTTCAGCAGGTCGCAATAATAGTCTGATGGGCGCGAAATTTTAAGGAAGGTTTAGGTTTAAGACGAAGAGAACGCTTTCAATTTAACATGATGATCAGATAATATTTAGCGGGTTACATTTACTAAAACTATTGTGTGAAAATATATATTTATTCCTGAACGAAAAATTCCGCCCATGTGAGTTGTATTTGGAAGACAATTTATTGACCTTTCGATTGATGTCAATTATTTTGATGTACATGGTCAGATAACAGAATTACATCCTATTATTTACAGGGATCCCACAGTGTTAATTGTTTGCAGACTAACCATAATCACGCTAGCGGTCTCAGTTATAGTTCAATACTGACAAAAATTTGGACGCGGTAAGAGTTATATTCAAGAAGATTCCAATAATTTTGGATAATGATCGGAGCTTCTGCCCAAAATATACTTGGGTACGAGGGTATACATTCATAAGGACAATATGTGTCTCATCGAAATAATGGTTTTAGACCCCAAGTATTTTTGGACGAAATGCGTTTCAGGCAATTTGTAGTCGACTTAACAATGTTCGTCCATCTGTCTGTGTGGCTGGAGCGCACAATAACTCTCGAACGGATTTTCCGATTTGGTTCCACATTTGGCTTTCGTAATATTTTGCCCAAAATCCCTCGGGCACCTCCCCCACGAAAGTTCAAATTTCTTCGCGATAACTCTCGAAGCGACTAATACGATTCGTATTCGCATATGTATCGTAATATTTCTACCAGACATAGATAAAATTCGAATATGGACTATATCGTTTCACTAGTTCGGGTAACTCCCACACAAAAAGTACAGTTTAAGACCTCCTCTCCAATCCTTTTGATAACAAATTGTATTCGCTGCCCCCATTACGACGCACGTTGGTCGAAATCGTTGTTCTAGCGGCGCGAAATTAATAACTTGCAAACGAATGGAGATATGTTTCTGAAATTTTGCACAAACGTAGTATGTGTCCGTGGGTAATATTGGACTAAATATGAACAACATCGCTAAATATTTTGGTATTCGGTATTTTGGGGATTTAAGCGATCCTTTCCTTCCAAATTAATTGCCACTTGGTACATAGGGTTTCTTGTGGTCTCTAAAATTTTCCATCAAAAAATGTGGAAATAGGTCGACGTTTTGGTATTGGCCCCATATAACGAAACCTCTCAATATTTGGTATTTTGAGGATTTTGTGAACATTTTCAGACCAAATAAGCTGCCACTGGAGGTTCTCGGTGGTTATATATATTCTCCACCAGAAATTGTAAACTTAGGTCAAAGTTTTGATATAGCCGCCATATAACTGTACCGCCCTATTTTTGGTATTTTGAGCATTTAAGCTAAATTTTCCATACATTTATCAGCAAGATTTGTGGCTTTTTGAAGACAAAAGTTGATTATTCGGAATCTAGGAAGTCCAGATTAATTTGTCAAAAAAGAATTAGTCTGGACATTAGGGAACTTTTGTAGTTACGCTCCATTTAACAACATTATATTACACTAAAGAAGGCAAGAAAAATAATAATTTTTGAAAATTTTGTGCTATTTAACTATGTACTTCCAGGACCCAAACAATATTTATACCCTATACCAAAATGTGGAAAAGGGTATTATAAGTTTGTTTTGGTAAAAATTCATGTAACACCGCGAAATATTCGTCGGAGACCCCCAATGTGGTATACCAATCTTCATATCTCGACGAGATAAAGCGATTTTGAGATGTGTGTCTGTCCGTCCGTCCGTCCGTCTGTCTGTCCATTATAAATTGTAAACACGCTCCTGGCCGCAATTATGGACCGATCGTCACGAAATTTTTTATGGAGGTCGGGTTCAGATCAGAATAGATCCCTATTCTTATTGGTGATGATCGTGAAATATTTAGCGGGAGAAATGGACTAAAAACATAATATTTATCGAATTTTCTAGCGGCTCTGTAGGTCTCAATAATAGTCCGATCAACGCGTGATTTTAAATAAGGTAAGAGTATATCACAAAGGAGAAGCTTGCAATTTGAGATGGCGATCGGATAATATTTAGAGGGTTAAATGGACCAAAACTTTTGTGTGAAAATTGTGAAAATTTTTAATATACAGCTTATGTCTTAATTCCTGGAAGTGACATTCCGGACAAGTGAGATATACTTGAAAGTGGAACGCTTGACCTTTCAATTGATGCCAATTATGTTGGTGTGTATGATCAGATAACAGAGTTACAGCCTAATATATTCCGTTATTTGTTGGTAGTGTAATAATAAACTCGCTAGAAGTCGCAATTATACATCAATAGTCACGAAATTTTGCACCGGGTAAGAGTATAGGTCGAAAAAGATGCATATAATTTTGAATGATGATCTGATACTTTTGTATGAAAAATATAAAAATTTTATTTTTGGTCGATATTTTAATTCCTTGAGGACATATATATTTCGCAAAGTAGCCTACATATGCGAAACAACTACTGACCTTTCCTCTGATGTAAATTGCAATGAAGTCTTTGCTAGGTAACGGGCCTACTGCCTAATATATAATGGGTTCTGTGTGGAGAACCACATTTTTATTCCATGCTACATATTGTCCCTCCAAAAGTTTATGTAACACCACGAAATATTCGTCCTAGACCCCTTATTTGGTATGCCAAAATTCATATCTCGACGAGATAAAGCGATTTAGCGATGTGTGCCCGTCCATTAAAAATTGTAAACAAGCTTAAGGCCGCAATTATGGACCGATTGTAACGAATTTTTTAAGGAGGTTGGGTTCGGGCCAGAATAGAAATGATTAGTTTTTGCTGATGATCGTAAAATGTTCAGGGAATGAAATGGACCAAAAACAAAATTGTAACCAATTTTGTAACGGCTCTGTAGGTCAAAATAATAACCCGCAAAATTTTAAACAAAGTTTGAGTTTATGATGAAGAAGAAGTGTACAAACCAACGTGAAGATCAGACAAGTAAAAAAGCGTTAAGTTCGGCCGGGCCGAACTTTGCATACCCTCCACCATAAAATATTCTGAACTAAAATGGAATAATTAGTTTTCATTCCTGTCCCCAACTTTAAGTGGGTACGTTAAAATGTCAGATAATGTACATAAAATGCCGAAATCCGTTATACCGAGGTACCGTTATATGGGGCTATACCAAAACAGGGACCTACGTTCATAATTATTTCGAATATAAGTTTTTTGGTCACTAAGAAATACCAAAATACCTGAAATCTGGCGGTAACGTTATATGTAGGCTATTCCAAAACATGGACCTATGTCCACTAGTTATATAAGTTTATTGACATTTAAGAACCCTAAATGTCAATTTATAGCTAAATCGGTCTGTAAATGTAACTAAAAACGTCAAAATTCCATAAATCGGGGGTACCGTTATATGGGGGCTATACCAAAACGTGGACCTATGTCCACAACTTTTGTTATATAAGTTTATTTACACTTAAGAACCCAAAATGTCAAACTACAGCTTAATCGACCTGAAAATGTAGCTAAAAACGTAAAAATACCGTTAATCAGGGGGCACCGTTATATGGGGCTATACCAAAACTTGGACCAATATACCCATCATCGAACTTGACCTGCCTGCAAACAAAAGACACATTTTCCCAAAATTTCAGACAATTTTGGTGGAGAGGTGTGGTGACCACCAGCGTTCGAAAACTTACATTAAGGTACCGTACAATAACGTTTTGTAGCGTACCTAGCATGAAAAGTTACACTACGATAAGGTACCGTACATGTACACAAACTTTAAAAAAAAATTTAGCGTTTGTGTACATGTACCCAACGAAAATCGTAGCGTACATGTTTGGTACGCAACCACCATTGTAAAGTAACAACCACGTACCCAACCGAAATGGTTGGGTACGTACGTTATAAATGTTGCGTGTACATTAAAAAACCACGTAGCGTACATCATTATGTACCCTAAAAAACAAATAGAGGTTGCGTACACCTGAGTGATGTTTATGAAGAGGTTGCGTACACCTGAGTGATGTTTATAAAGAAATACTAAATATGAATGGCATGAGGAAAAATACAACCATAAAAATAAGAGTGAATATCGTATAAATAAAATACAAAAGTATATATATATTTATATTTAACCAGTAAATATGAAAACATTTATTTATTTTATAAAAAAATAACGAATATATAAAAGATTAACATGTGAAAACATATGTAACAGATTATATAAAATACTAAAGAAAATAGAATTTAACAGGAGAAAGCTCAACTTTCATAATTGAAATCCCCATTGACTTTAACCATTAATATATGTTCAAGATTTGTTGCTGACATGCGGTTGCGCTGATCAGATAATATGTATTTAATAGCAGAAAATAAGCGTTCCACACTTAATTGGGTTGACGGTACAATATTATCAATCTCACTGATTATGGTTTTCAGAGAGTACCAAAATGCTATTATATTCTCATTTAGTGGCAATCTTGATTGCCGCACATAAGTGGCAAAATCAGCTTCTAAATTGTATAAATTAGATGAACTCGGAATTTTTGTGGCAGGATCTATCATTTGCAGATAATCGGAGAAAGATTTGGCTGCATGTGGTCTGCTCGGTTATGGAGTTTCCTCTAATATTGGGTGGCTTGTATTGTGTTCTGAAACATAAACGATCATTGATATAAATAAATATGCATTGTTTTGGTTTACTTTAGAAAACTTTGCTTCTGTTGACTTCATGCGTTTATATAACGATAGTATGTAGCTCTTCGCCCTTTGTTTTTGTTCGTAAGTTATGCATACTTTGATTCGTGGATCCAAGAACACAGCTGCGTTAAACAGTTAATTTTCTAAAAGTTTATCCTTTCTTATCTTCAAGGACTCCTTGAGAAGGGTTTTCATTTTGCTATCCGGTAAAGCGTCAATTTAAAATGTTATATCCATAACAATAATATATAGTTCACTATAGCACAACTGTTCGCTTTGTAACTTAATAGGTTTATATAGTCCCAAGAATTCAGTTGCGAAAGACCATTCTTCAGATTCAAGAAATAAATCAGGATAATCCTTGCTTAGTGTTTTTATAATATCCTTCATTTCCAGGATTCTTTATATGTTGAATTCCAACGTGTTGCACAATCAATGATAGGTCTTTTGTAGAGTTCACTTCTTAGAAAATTTAAAATCATTTTACTTCTAAGTTTTTTTTACCACGAGTCGTATCTTATCGACATTGTCTTTTATTGCCGACTGTTTCAGAACATCGTTTACACACAGTTGGAGAGTGTGAGCACCACAAAGAATGCTAGTAATTGTGTTCGATGAGATGTTAAAATCTATTGATTCAATAGCTATTCGGGAATCGATATAATCTTCATCTTCTTCGAAATTCACGGCATCATTATCTATCGACAATTGCATTTCAGAGTTCAGGATTCGTACAGTTCTGAGCATATTTGATCCGTTGTCGGTTGTAATCGTTAAAATATTACGTAAATCAACATCATATTCCTTTAGAACATCCAATATAACTGTTTTTAAATATTCAGAAGTGTGACTTGATCTAAGTTCCTTTATAGCCAACGTTTTAACAACGATTTTACCATGTTTAATGTATTGAACAGCATACTTAAGTCCAGCCTTGTTGCGACATCCATCTTAAGGGAAAATAATATCCCTTT
This sequence comes from Musca autumnalis, assembly GCF_047663935.1. Lineage (NCBI taxonomy): Eukaryota > Metazoa > Arthropoda > Insecta > Diptera > Muscidae > Musca > Musca autumnalis. The sequence goes on from NW_027411755.1 coordinate 221,647,662, forward strand.
AAGATAGTTTGAGATTTCCGTTTTAATATTTTTTGAGAAAGCTATAAATCGTTCCATTCCGTTATGTTCATTTACCGTTATCCCGAGTACACTTAAAACAGGTTCTATAAGAACTTTGAAGGCTTTATCTTCGTCCATATGTAAAGGACGTTATTTTTTATTTTATTTTTTTTTTTTGTAAACTGTTCCACCAATGCTGTTTCAATGTTTTTTGGATTCACATTTTTTAATAATACTTTGACGTCACTTTTTATACCCTCCACAATAGGATGGGGGTATATTAAGTTTGTCACTACGTTTGTAACTACTCGAAATAATCATTGTAGACCCCACAAAGTATATATATTCTTGATCAGCGTGCAATTCTACATCGATATAGCCATGTCCGTCCGTCTGTCTGTCTGTCTGTCCGTCTGTCCGTCTGTCCGTCTGTGGAAATCACTCTAGCGTCCGAACGGATTGACGTAGGTTGATGAAATTTTGGGAAAATATGTTATATTTACGTAGGACTTTTGGTATTGAAAGCGGGCTATGTAGGTCCACGCTTTCGTATAGCCCCCATACAAAATGACGCGTGACGCGTCGTCATTTTAAGGAATTTTTAAGATATTTGGCCCATTTTACCACCGAATTGGTTGTAATTTGGTACTTTGTGTCTCCAGAGGCCAAAAAATATTCCTACCAAAGTTGGGTTATATAGATCCACGTTTTGGTATAGCCCCCATATAAGGCCCCATATAAAGTACGCGTCATTTTAATATATTTTGAATGTATTAGACCCATTTGACCACAGAATTGGTTGTAATTTGGTATTTTGTGTCTTCAGAGGCCAGAAAACATTCCTACCAAAGTTGGGTTATATAGGTCCACGGTTTGGTATAGTCCCCACATAAGACCCCTTATAAAGTACGCGTCATTTTAATATATTTTGAATGTATTAGACCCATTTGACCAAAGAATCGGTTGTAACTTTGTATTTTGTGTTTCCAGAGGCTAAGAAACATTTCTACCATAAAATGTTTATATAGGTCCACGTGTTGATATAGCCGCCATAATACAATATCTCCCGATTTTCGATATTTTGAACGTTTTAGCCTCATTATCACACCGATATGGCTGAATTTTGGTATTTAGTCTTCTTTAGGCGTATAAAACATTCCCCCAGAAATTTGTAGGTATAGGTCCACGCCATCATATAGCCCCCATAGAACGGTACTTTCCGAATTTCGGTATTTTGAAGGTTGTGGCCACATTAATCCACCGAAATGGCTGAAATTTGTGGTGGAGGGTATAAAAAGTTCGGCCCGACCGAACTTAACGCTTTTCTTACTTGTTTTCTTTTACGTTTTCCCGCTTTTGATCAATATAGTTCGCATACAAATCTGCGTAATGCCAATTTAAAACATTGTTGACGAAATTTTGTAAATTACACACTGTTTTATTTGATTCGTTTGTACTGAATATATCACGAAGAACAATATTTTTTGCTCTTGGCATTTTTATAACTATTCTCACTTAACGTTTTAAAATGAAATAAATAGCATTTGCAGGGTTCTTTTGCATATATAGTATGCAAAAAATGAATTTTCTTAAAAAAATAATTACCTGCAACTATTCCAAAGGGTTTTCGCGTAATTTTCCATAAATTATACAATAAGACTACGAGTGTAACAAACTCAAAAACTAGATCATGCATGTGGTAATGGTTATAATTTATTGCAATACACAAGAAAGGTAAAAATCAATATTGTAGTTTACAATTTTTTAACTCATAATTTTTATGATGTCAAAAAGAAGGGACAGGTACTTTATGGTTTTGGTGTGCAGGGAATAATTTTTCTACCTAATTCTGACTTTCTAACTTATCAGAACCAAAATTCCGATAATTCTATCTGTAAACAAACTTTAAAAATATAGCAGACCCAAAGAACAGATGTTGCCTTCACAGCTAGGTACCAGTCCTTGGTTACCTCAAAGGAAAAACACAAAAAAGCAAAAAGTAAATCTTATTGTGGTGTAGCATTTCTTTTTGTAAGATGATGTTGATACTGAAAACAATTTACTTGAAACTGTTCTTCGATGCTTTCTTGACATTGCTAAAATTTGAAAATGAACCACCTGTTTTCACAATACAAATGATACGATTTTTAATAATAACAAGTAATAAAAGCGTTAAGTTCGGTCGGGCCGAACTTTTTATACCCTCCACCACAAATTTCAGCCATTTCGGTGGATTAATGTGGCCACAACCTTCAAAATACCGAAATTCGGATGGTACCGTTCTATGGGGGCTATATGATGGCGTGGACCTATACCTACAAATTTCTGGGGGAAAGTTTTATACGCCTAAAGAAGACTAAATACCAAATTTCAGCCATCTCGGTGTGATAATGAGGCTAAAACGTTCAAAATATCGAAAATTGGCAGATATTGTATTATGGGGGCTATATCAACACGTGGAACTATATAAACATTTTATGGTAGAAATGTTTCTTAGCCTCTGGAAACACAAAATACAAAGTTACAACCGATTCTTTGGTCAAATGGGTCTAATACATTCAAAATATATTAAAATGACGCGTACTTTATAAGGGGTCTTATGTTGGGACTATACCAAAACGTGGACCTATATAGCCCAACTTTGGTAGGAATGTTTTCTGGCCTCTGAAGACACAAAATACCAAATTACAACCAATTCTGTGGTCAAATGGGTCTAATACATTCAAAATATATTAAAATGACGCGTATTTTATATGGGGCCTTATATGGGGGCTATACCAAAACGTGGACCTATATAACCCAACTTTGGTAGGAATATTTTTTGGCCTCTGGAGACACAAAGTACCAAATTACAACCAATTCGGTGGTAAAATGGGCCAAATATCTTAAAAATTCCTTAAAACGACGACGCGTCACGCGTCATTTTGTATGGGGGCTATACGAAAGCGTGGACCTACATAGCCCGCTTTCAATACCAAAAGTCCTACGTAAATATAACATATTTTCCCAAAATTTCATCAACCTACGTCAATCCGTTCGGACGCTAGAGTGATTTCCACAGACGGACAGACAGACAGACGGACAGACGGACGGACATGGCTATATCGATGTAGAATTGCACGCTGATCAAGAATATATATACTTTGTGGGGTCTAAAATGATTATTTCGAGTAGTTACAAACGTAGTGACAAACTTAATATACCCCCATCCTATGGTGGAGGGTATAAAAAACTCCTCCATAAACTACAGCCCTATAGCAACCCTTTTGAAAAATGTCAAGATTTTAGATATTCGATGAGAGCGTTTTGTTTAGGCATTCCTAACTTCTTGCATAAGTATTTATGACATTTATAGTCCTAATTAATTGAAGATACATATTAATTTATATTTACTTGTATTTCATTTGTATATATTCCACAAAAATTAAACTTAATATGTATTTTTAATACCTTATTAACCAAACAAATGTAAGTGTAACCTACCAACACTTTCTTTCTAAAGGTACATTATGATGTACTCTACGTGGTTTTTTAATGTACGCGCTGATGTACGCAACCTTTTCGGTTGGGTACGTGGTTGTTACATTACGATGGAGGTTGCGTACCAAACATGTGTGTTTGACGAACTTTTCGAATCTCGTTGGGTACACGTACACAAACACTAAAATGGATTTTTAATGTTTGTGTACGTGTACATTAACTTTATAATTTTTTTTAGTGTTTGTGTACATGTACGGTACCTTATGATAAGGTACTGTTTGTTTCCGAACACTGGTGACCACTGAGAACTTCAAATGTCAAATGTTCAAATTACAGCTAATTCGGTTAAAACTTGTAGGTAAAATTCGGAAAATCGGGAGGTACCGTTATATGGGACTATACCAAAACATGGACCTATGTTCATAATTTTTTCGAATATAAGTTTTTTGGTCACTAAGAACCCTAAATATCAAATTATAGCTAATTCGGTCTAGAAATGCGACTTAAACCGTCAAAATACCTGAAATCGGGCGGTAACGTTATATGGGGGCTATTCCAAAACATTGATCTATGTCCACTAGTTTCGTTATATAAGTTTATTAAGAACCCTAAATGTCAATTTATAGCTAAATCGGTCTGAAAATGTAGGTATAAACTTCAAAATACCATAAATCGGGGGTACCTTTATATGGGGGCTATACCAAAACGTGGACCTATGTCCACAACTTTTGTTATATGGGTTTATTGACACTTAAGAGCACTAAATGTCAAATTAGACCTAAATCGGTCTGAAAATTTAGCTAAAAACGTCAAAATACCGAAACTTAGGGGGTACCGTTATATGGGGGCTATACCAAAACGTGGACCTATGTCCACAACTTTTGTTATATAAGTTTATTTACACTTAAGAACCCTAAATGTCAAATTATAGCTTAATCGACCTGAAAATGTAGCAAAAAACGTCAAAATACCGTAAATCAAGGGGGCACCGTTATATGGGGCTATACCAAAACGTGGACCGATATACCCATCATCGAACTTGACCTGCCTGCAAAAAAAAGACGCATTTTCCCAAAATTTCAGCGTCCTATCTCCATTTTTGTGGATGCTAGAGTGATTACCACAGACGGACGGACGGACGTGCACAGATCGACTCAGAATTTTACCCTGATCAAGAATATATATACTTTATAGGGTCGCAAATGAGTATTTCAATGCGTTACACACGGAAAAACAAACTTAGTATACCCTCCATACTATGGTGGAGGGTATAATAATACTTAGCGGGTTAAATGGACTGAAACTTTTGTGTGAAATTGGTAAAAATTTCAATAACGTAGCGGTTAAACAACGGAAGTAGTAGTACTACATAAATGGGTTTCATTACATTTTAGTTTGTGTGAACTAAATTTGCCTTTCCTGCTACAAAAATGTATTTGTCATGCTAGATAACTTTTTGGTTTTGGTCATATGTATTATACATTACATCTCTGATATTTGATAATTAAATTTTCACAATCATTGAAAAGAAGTTCCGTGGATAGCGATTGTTCAGGGATAGTGGTATAGGGTATCCCACGGTCGGCTCCGTCCGACTATAGACTTTTCTTACTTGTTTTCATTTAATTTACACCCTCCTCTTTTAATTAAAAATATACTTTATTTAGTTTTATTAAGAATTTATTTAACAATTAAGTAAATATGAAGTTAGATATTTTGCAATAATTTTCTTAAAATCTGATGCAGCAAAGTGTCTTGCATTGGATAGTGAATAGCTGAGAGAATATTTACAGTAACAACAAAGTAAAAACAAAATATTAGTCAGCAAAGTGTCTGTAATGGATGCAATGGAAAACATCTCTCTGTTTTATAGTTAGATTTTTTTAATTTCGCGCCGCTAGATCAGTGGTTTCGACCAGTGTACGACGGTGCAATTGTTTTCAGGGACGGGACCATACTTCCTGAGAAAATAGCCTCATGACTGTAGTACCCGCTATGGCACCATGTGTTGTGGATGGAGCGCACGGTAATTCTCGAACAGATAAACCGCCGAGAGAATATTTACAACAACAACAAAGTAAAAACAAAATATTAGTCACTAGAGCTTCTGTAATGGATACAATGGAAAACATTTCTTAGTTTTATAGTTTGATTTATTTACTTTCACGCCACTAGATCAGTGATTTCGATCAGTGTACGACGGTGCAATTGTTTTCAGGGACAGGTCCATACTTCCTGAGAAAATGGCTTCAAAACTGTAGTACCCTCTATGGCACCAAGTGTTATGGATGTAGCGCACAGTAATTCTCGAACAGATAAACCGATTCCATCGGAAATTGTAAAATCGTAATATTTTGCCCAAAATTAAATCAATTCTATGGTGGGCCTTATAGGTCCACTTATTGGGGTACCTCCCCCACAAAAGTTCAAAATCTTTTGCTAAAATGTTGCGCACGATAACTCTATATATACGATAGCACTAATTTGGTCCCTACTTTGGACATCGTAATATTTCTACGAGACATAGATCAGGTTAGAATATTGACTATATATGTCAACTCATTCGGATACGTCCCATACGAAATTTCGGGAAAGCGCAGGATAGGACCTCCTCTCGAATCGTTTTGATTATTCTTGCAACAGGTTGCATTCAAGGCTCCTACTATGATGGTACAAGTTTTTTCTGTGGCAAGTCCATACTTCTTGAGAAAATGACCCAAAAACTCTAAAAAATACCCTTACCGCCAGCATGTGTAGTGGCCGGTGGAGTTGGTCCAAACTTTGCAATATTTCTTCGAAATTCGAAGATGGTGCTTATAGGTCCACTCCTTCCGGTACCTCCCCCACAAAAGTTCGCAAATATTCAATAAAATGGAGAAACAGATTTGGTCCAAACTTTGGATCTCGAAATATTTTGTCCAAGCTCAGTTTATGTTCAAAAGTGGGTCCTATCGGTCCATTCCTTGGGGTACCACCCACACAAATGATCAACATTTTGGTTTAAGTGCAGTTAAGGGTCTGTGCGAGTATTCTTTGGAAATTTTTAACGAAGGTACTAGGGGTACCCTGTTAACAGCGATATGATATTTTTAGTGAGCTAGTCCATGTTCTTAATATAATGGTCATATCGAGAGTAAATTAATTGTTCCACAAACATCTCAGGCCGGACAAGGGAGACTTCTCCCATATCAATGAGTGCACCCCATTCATATTAGCTCAATGATATGAGACCTACAGTTTATCGCCGAGTCAGAACGGCGTGTCCTAAGACACCACTTGTAGAGAAGTATTACATGGCTGAAATACTCAAGAAATGTTGAAAGTTGCCACAGTTGAAAGTTTTTTGATGTTGCCTAGCCGGGGAATCGAACCCACGACCTTCTACGAGCAAGGCGGGTGTGCATACCATTGCACCACGGTGGCACCCCCATCGAGAGTAATGACCCCAAAATAAGAGACACTTCCAAAATGGATTATGTCGGTCCATTACTTAAGGTACTTTTTCCGTAAAACTTTTGAGATTTTATCCTAATGCATATCTTTGTCGGCTAGTTCATATGCCTAAATTTCTGAAGACCCCCTTAGTACATACGTTTTTTGGGATAAAGATGCTTCAATTTACACAAGCTGAGGTTATAACACTGTCGACAAAGCATACTGATACTTTTTTACTTGTTTTGTAAAGAACTGCATTTACCTTCCATGCTACAAAATGTCACAATCTTTATAGAGAATTTTTCAATTCATGATAGTGAAATTCACAGTTTTTTTTAATTGATGCAAATTACAATGATATTCAGAATCTTGATGTATTTGTAATGCAATGTCTCGGAATATTGGTCGTTTTTTCAGTGGTCCTTTCGGTAAAAATTTCGAAAGATATTTCTAAGGGTATTTGATATGCTTTAATGGACATTTTAATTTTTTAAAAAAAATGTATGTATGTGTAGCCAAAACTATCCGTCTGTCCATTATAAAATGTTTTCAGTAATGATGTAAGTATGTATGTGCTATATCTGTGTATGTGAGTGCTACATCTCTTTTATGTGTTCGTGTATATCAGCATCAGGCAAAGTGTGCACGCACGCTCTTTGGGAGCGTAAATTTATTCACGTATACAACATGTGGAGAGAACAAAACAATTTAGTCTCAGCTAAGCAGGCAATGCGCAAGGTTGTACGTCGCTTCTTTTGTTTTTTGTGTATGCGTCCCCTTAGTGAAAAGACTATTAAGCATCCGAGCTAACATTTTTTTCCGAATTCGAACAGAATTTCTGAAAAAATATCCGATTCTGATGCCGAATTCGGTACGAAAGTTGTATGGACGTAGTCACCGTATTCGGAAAGAACTTTCTAAGGAAATTCTTATAAAATATTAGAGTTTCGCGACGAATTCCGTCCGTATTCGGAAGCAAATTCATGGAAAATTCGGAGAAAAATTTAGAAGAAGTATACTTCTACATGTATGTTGAAGCTATCAACACTAGCTTGACCAGTCATTTTGTTCTTCGACTTCAAACGAAAAAAAATTCCCTTAGAAAATCCATTAGAAATCGGAACGAATTCAGAATGACGATTCTTAAGATTCTTTAGAAAATGTGCAGAGATTCTTAAAATAAACTTATAGAAAATCGGTAAAATTTCTAGGATAATATTAGAGAAATCGGACACAATTCTAAAAAATATTCAGAAAATCTCAGAAAAAATCTGATATCAGAGCCCTCGGAAAAAATTGTTAGCTGGGTATGTTATGTCTCCAATACTAATGCAAACAACGCAATGTGCGTCCTTGAAAAAAGAAACGCAATGTGCGTTGTTTGAATTAGTATTGGAGACATAACATCAGGGGTGAGCACGCCTGTGTGCTAGCACACAGGCAAGTTGTGAAAACGTACTCTTAGTTTTTTGTGAACAATAAATAATTAAAAGTTTATGAAATTGTTTATTTATATTTTTTAATAATTTGCATTGTCGACGATTTTAGACAGCATTAATGTTCACAAAATGTTGAAATAAATAACGAAACATCAAGAAAAATTAAATATTAATTCTCCCTTAAATTTTCCTCTCTCTCGATTTTGCTCAGGTCTGCATAACATGCTTAATAGTAATTTCGCTAAGGGGACGCATACACAAAAAAACAAAAGAAGCGACACACAACCTTCTTCATTGCCTGTTTAGCTGAGACTAAATTGTTATATACGTGAATAAATGTACGCTCTCAAAGAGCGTGCGTGCACCTTTTGCCTGATGCTGGTGTATATCAACTTATGTATGTATGAATATGTCACAATTATATAAACTAGTGCCCAGAGTGGTGTAGGGTACCACATGGTAGGCCCCATCCGAACTCTCTTACTTGTTTTTCTTTTCTTAGTTGTTAAACTCTACATATTTGAAAATAATAAATTCTGAAAAAGATCCTGTTGCAAATAAATTTCCGCTCACTTCCAAGTATAAACACAATAACAATAATAATTGTGTTTTCCTTTTCCCTGGTCTAAACTAATTCTGATAGACTTTTCTATAATGTGTATACTTTTGCCTTTCCCATTGCTATTGTTATTCTGCACGTGTTCATCTCGAAGATAATTCAACAATTGTAACTTGTGACTACTGTTGTAGGTGTTGTTTGTCCTTTGTTGTGAGCTTTATGACAATTTTTATGGCTGTAGAAATGTCATTTCATGTTTTTCACCTTTTCTTTATCTGAGTATTTGTCATGTTCTACAAAAAAAAAAACAAAAAAAAGAAAGAAACACAGAAATCCATTGAAATAATGACATGGGTTGAAATGGGTCTAAGCAGATAGGATGAAATGTTTGTCTGTCGGTTGTGTAGAAATGACAAAAACTGACAATGAATTCAAATTCATTTCATTTTAGCTTTCAAAATGATAAAGTGTGATTTCATGTTCTAGCCACAACCACCATCACCACCACAGCCACCACAATGGTAGTAAAGAGATAAAACTTGTTGCTGTGGGTTTTCTTGTTCTTATCACTTTGCATCGTTTATTTGTTTGCTAACATAGAAAGGACATCAAAGAGTTGTAAAACAACAAACAGGTAACCACAAATGGTTTGGCAAAAAAAAATAATAAAAACTGAAAGAAACCACCTGACATATACTGTGTTAGTTGTTCGAAATTACAAACACAATGACAAATTGAATAATCAACAGTGTGATATGTTTTGGAATCTTTGGTGAAATTTTAATAATTTTTTAAACAATTTTTTATTTAAATTAATTTCATTTTGGAAATCTTAGCCCTTGTCATTCGAAGGGAGAAAAATATGAAAACTCATAATAAAATTGAATTAACTTAATTGCACATAGCAATAGCTAATCTAATTAACATCAAATGTTGCACAATACCTTAAAATGGCTTTGACATCTAATTAAATGCATTTCAGCTATGCACTAATTACATTTGTCTACAATATTTATGTCTAGCATATTTTAATTAAATGAATGTTTATCGTAATTTTTACAACATTAATTAATAGACAACTTATTTAGAACGTATAGTTAAAAAACATTCCTCAACAGGAAAACAAGTAGGTCGAGGCTAGTAAAAAATAGTCGAGACTGTGTCGACCGTGCGATGAACGACACAGGTAGTATGGATAATTGATGATGATAAAATCCCAACAAAATGTTGTGGAAGTGGTTCCATGCGATGCCGCGATTTCACTGGATACTTTGCAACAGTTCCAATTAAGTGGTGAAAGATCCGCTAATTTACTTACTTCAGCGTCGGAACAAATTCCATGAATGCTTAAAAGTTAAAGATAAAGAAAAGTAATGATGTCATGCCGAAGATTTAGTAAAAAAACTATTTTGGGGAATTGGCTAAGACATGTTTAGGATCAGAAAATGATTTTCATATTCTGAGGGTGAAGCCAAAAAATCTGAAGATGTTAAAAAATATGACATGCCAAATCACTTACATCTTTGTCACTAATTTAATATTTTTCTGGGAATATAACATAAAAACTAAATTGATGTTGCAATTGTGAATCAAGGTATTTTCAATAAAGTTCATAGATTACTTCCAAAATAAGTCCTTTAAAATTATCGAAATTATAGCCCCATTGCAATGATATTTAGCATAGAAGTGATGCTAGGGTAAGTAAGAAAAATATACGACAAACGGAAAATATTTATCTACTTATCTGTGCACATTCCATGCTTTATAATCTAATCTGCTCACATTATTCGCTACAAAGTGGAACAATTATAAACAATTAAAAACACGTTAAGTTCAGCCTTGCCGATCTTTTATACCCTCCCCAAAATACCAAAAATCGGGATATACCGCCATATGGAGCTACGGCAAAAGATGGACGTATGTTGAAAATTTTTGGTGGATAAATCTGGGAACATCTCCACCCCACCACTTTGACTCAAATTTCAAATTACAGGTAGATCGGCAAAAAACGTGGCTAAAATACGAAATATAGCGAAAATCGGAAGGTACCGTTATATAGTAGCTATACCAAAACATGGACCTTTGTTGACAAGTTTTGGTAGAGAAGTTTTTTGAACACGTGGAATCTCAAATAACAGTTAGTTCGGTCAAAAGACGTAGCTAAAATCCAGAAATATGATGGTTTTACCAAAATATGGACCTTTGTTTGCAATTATTGCTGGGGAAGTTTTGTGACCATGGTACATAATGGTGTAGTTAAAATTGATTTACTTTAGGGACGAAACTAGTCTTCTCAGCCCTTCCCTAAAGTAAATCAATTTTAACTACAACCACTATAAAAACTTGTTGTTTTTAAAATTTGAAAACAACAAATCTGTGATTAAGCTGGGCTTTCTTTAAAAATAAAAAGTAAACACACATCACAACAAAACTGCCAAATTGAATCTAAAATAGACACACAGCACGGTGGACGATTTGTTTGCTGTTATTTTCGACAAACTATCAGCACAGTTATGATGATCCCTTGCATTGTGGAAACGCATAATAGTGGGAGTAGTTAATTTGGTTTGCATATGCGGCTACGAGAGTTTTTGAATGTTTCTGTGGAATTCGCATTTAAACGAATTCGACGGTCACATTTATTCTTGAGCTCGAGTCGTCATAAAATTGGGGAATAGTTCTTTGTTTCAATACAAAGAACTAAGAGAACTGATGAGTCCAAGTGGCTTTGGACGAAACTAGTCTTCTCTGCCCTTCCCTAAATTAAATCAATTTTAACTACACCGATTTTTAAACTTGTTGTTTTTAAAATTTGAAAACAACAAATCTGCGATTAAGCTGGGCTTAATTTAAAAATAAAAAGTAAACACACACCACAACAAAACTGCCAAAGTGAAAGTTAAAGTAAATATTACAACTTTTGGAGCGCATACATACCGCGTAGTAGTGGAAATGACATGATGCGCATCCGATTTTCGAAAACAGCGAATCAATCCCCTTTTGACATACACTTTGTGAAATTCTATTTGGTGAACACGATGTAGCATCAGCTGGAAGTACATTTACATTATATGCGCAACCGATTTCAATGGTCACCTTAAAAAAATACATCACACTATGTAGTTTCAGTGCGATCCATAAAGAACCGTGGATGTAACATCACACTAAATTTTTGGAAAAAAATCTACTTTATCTCCGGATTCGCGATAGTTTTTAAATATCTGTTTCCAAAACGCGTTTTAATACGCGATATTTTAAAAAACAGTTTTTGCAAATTTTCGAAATTTGAGGGGTGTGATATCCGCCGATCTAGTGGATGGATTTGTACACAAAATAACTAATTTTACGTAGGTTTCCACAGAAATCGTAAGACAGTTGTAACATTTGGACCAAAAAATATGGTTTTCAAGAAAATTTAGACATAATCGTTGACTTTGAGCGCAGATTGCTGCGATCCTATGATGGCTACACGCTCGACTTATACATAAACAATGCGAATTCGCGAGTACTACAATCACATAATAAGCTTTTAGACAAATCTAGTTGCGCGTCCGGATTAGAGCAAAAATTCCAAAAAATGATACGTATGAAGCTTAATGTATTATTTAACTTTCTCTTTGAGCATTAAGCTGTGCATTGTGTTCTAAAGCTAATAATTGGACAATAACAAAGAAAAACGTGTTTGCTTCAACACATATGGAGGGTATAATTAAATTTGTCATTCCGTTTGTAACACATCGAAATATTCGTCGGAGACCCTATAAAGTATATACTCGTATATTCTTCATCAGGGTAAAATTCTATGTTGATATAACCATGTCCGTCTGTCTGTTAAAATCAAGATACAGCTCGCAATTTTAAAGATAGAGAGTCAAAATTTGGTACAGAAGTTTTTATTACTTGCAGGATGGTTGGTATTGAAAATGGGATATATCCGTCCACGCTTTCATATAGCCCCCATAGAACGGTACCTCCTGAATTTCAGTATTTTGAAGATTTTAGCTTCATTATCACACCGAAATGGCTGAAATTTGGTACTTAGTCTACGTTGGTTGTATAAAACTTTCCCCCGGAACTTTTACGGTACATCCCGATTTTCGGTATTTTGAACGTTGTGGCCTCAATATTCCACCGAAATGGCTGAAATTTGGCATTTAGACTTCGTTGGGGGTACTCAAACTTCCCCCTTAAATTTGTCGGTATAGGTCCACGCCTTCATATAGCCCCCATGGAAAGGAACCTCTCGAGTTTCCGTATTTTCAAGGTTGTGGCTTTAATATTCCACCAAAATGGCTGAAATTTGGTATTTAGCCTTCAATGTGATATAAAACTGTTCGCCAGAAATTTGTCTGTACAGGTCCACGTTTTCATATTTCCATTTCCGACTAAAATTCTTCGGTATAGGTCCACATTTCGATATAGCCCCCTTAGAACGGTACCTTCCGATTTTCGTAATACTGAAGATTGTTACGTCAATATCCGACCGAAATGGCTGAAATTGGTTATTTAGTCCTCCAAGAGTTATAAAATATTCCAGAAGGGTCTTATCAGTATAGGTCCACGACTTCCTATTTCCTATAGAAGCATACTTCTTGATTTTCGGTATTTTTTAAGTTTTAGCCACATTCTCTTACCGAAATATAGGAAATTTGGTATTTAGTCTTCTTTGAGTCTAAAAACTTTCCTTCAGAAATTTGTCGGTATAGAAATAAATAGCCCCCATAGAACGGTGCCTCAAATTGTTTTACCGAAATTGCTAAAATTTAGTATTAAGTCTTCTTTATACACGAAAGGAAACAAATTATTCCATTTTACTTCAATACAACTTTTGGTGGTTAACGCCGTTCTTACTTGTTTTACATTAATGTGGTCACAGCTTCCGCACAAATAATTATTTTAAAAAATCCCAAATAATAATTTTAAAAAATCCCTGAATCGTGCTAAAACAGTTCATTTTACCGATATACGTTCAGAGTTTGTGTTGATGTACAAAAGTTCGCGTGTTGCAATACACCAAACATGCGCTTCAACATACGTTACATTTCTACAAATATGCCCATGTGTACGTATATTCTTTACCGGATTGCTTGTGATTATTTCGTTGGGTTTCAAATAGAAAAAAAAACCAAATACACACTCCATACTATGGTGAAATACATTTTAGTAATTCATCATTATCTGGAGAGGAAATATATGCAAGTTTCGCCCAAAAATTACGTGACAGCTCGAAATACAAAATACCAAATTACAAACAATTTGTTAGTCAAGGTGATAGTAACATACTTTCAAAATTCCATAAGATGATGCGTCGCATTATATGGGCCGTTATATGGCGACTAAACCAAAACGTGGATATACAAAATACCGAATTAGAACCAATCAAGGTCAAATGGATCTAATACCATCAAAACTACTTAAAGAATGAGGCGTCACGAGTTACTTTGTATGGGGCCTATACGAAAACCTTGACTAAGTACAAAAAGATTTTGTTATCTTTTATAGAGTGACCTTTGCCTTGTTAAACGTTGTTTTTTTCACAAGTTGCAACAACTGATAGTCGCATTCTCCACTTCTTGTTATAACTTATGGCGCAAAATATATTGCAATATTGTATAAGTTATATAGATTCTTGAAATCGTAGTATACTTTTAAGGGTTTCTTAAGATTGGAGTATTTACCGCTCACAATAAACCATGTTTTTTTTATCAATTTACTTGCCAAATTCAGGGAAAAATTATTTTTGTTTATATTTGTTGTAATAAATTTTTATTTTAAAATTCTTTCTCCTCACGGTGCTCTTGAACCAATTTTAAATGAAAAAATGGGAAGTTTTTGCGGATTCTGAAACTACAATATTCATGGATGAGAGAAATCTAAAACAAACAAAAAATCGCCGGAGCACTTTTTAAATAATTAAATGGGACAATGCACTGACTGTATCGCCTTCTTATAAAACAATGTCAGGTACGGGGCGCTTTAACTAACATTAAATAAAAACCGCTTACACCTGGGAAGTTTTTGCGGATTCTGAAACAGCAATGTCAATAGATGAGAAAAATCCAAAAACAATAAAAAAATCGCTGGAGGGATTTAGAAATAAATCGCAGTCAAAGTTCACAGTTTTCGGTTTATTTTAGGTTTGCTTGGAAACCGCAAGTCTTATCGAAATGGAGGTAAGGAAAATGTTGAAGTTGTGAAAATTTTCTACAGGATTGACACTTATGATTTGTTTTTAGGTTTCGCCATTTTTTATATATAGAAGTTCGGGTCACGGCAAGTCTTATCGAAATCTTATAGTTGTGAAAATTCTTGACAATATTGGCTTTTGTAATTTTTTCCTAGGTTATACCATTTTTGAGATATGGGCAAATCCCAGAAAGAGTCTACCAGCCAAAAATTTTTATTATTTTATTTTCTCACAGAAGATTAGAAAGGATATCTAATTTTAGAAATATGTTAAAAACTTTTTTTCTATCGTTATTAACACAAAAATTATTACAAAATTCTACCCTACCTCAGGTTTTTTAATTTTATACAAAAATTTTACATTTTTGACATGTTCATATTATTACTTAAGTGTTAACATAAGTGGTTAACTCGAAAGCCATATTGTTATTCACTCAATTCTCTTAGATTTTGAAAGAAAATATAATCTTTTACTAATTTGGAAAAAGTGAAATTAGGTATGAAAAACAGATCCAAGTGGTGTAGCGTTCGTCACGAAAAATTATGATTTTATATACTGTGGGCAGAAATTTATTTATTTTTTTTAAATTCATCTATAAATTTAAATTAAATTAATATCATGCTTTTAAGGAAACAGAAAAAAAATCTACAATAATAAAAAAATTACAGTGCATTAATTTCTGTAGCGTTCGTCACGATTTGAGTTCTCCAAAAAAAAAAAAAAATTTTTGCCTTTTAATTCTGTTTTCACTTTCTCTTGTATTCTATTTTTGTTTTATTCTGTTTTCGTCACGATTTGAGTTCAGTTAATTGTTAAGAAACTTAAAAAACGAAATGATATTTCAAAGTTATATTTATTTTCTGATGGATGTGCAAGTCAATTTAAAAACAAGTTCATTTTAAGTAGTATACCCTTTTTCAAAGAAGAATTTGAGTGGAACTTTTTGCAACTGCTCACGGAAAGGGTGCAGAAGACGGAATCGGAGCTGTCGTAAAGAAAAAAAATTTGGCAAATGGTGAAAGCTCAAAAGCTGCTCTTAATAATGCCCATGATTTTTTTAAATTGGCAAAAATTAATATAAATGGTATTTTCATTTATATGTAAGCAGTAGTTATATACAAAAATCAGCTGGAATTCTTTCGGAGAGATGGGCTAACGTTAAGAGCATTCCCGGAATTAAAAGCAAACATTATTTTTCGTCATATAACGAAAATGCGCTCGAAATCGCACTAACGTCAGATTCAGTAAAACATAAAATTTATTTATAAACATATACGCATTGATAAGCCTATTTATGAACATAAAATATGACTTAAATAACGTTATTTACAAGAAATATACATGGTTTCGTTAAAATAAATACCCTGGTTTTTATTTACTACCAGCTGAAACCAGTGCGCTTCGCTACCCCGACTAAGGTATAATATAGTTTGACACATTTTTTGTAGGCCAATTTTCTTCCAAATTTCATTAAAATCGGGTATACATAGCGTGTTTGGTGCATCAAATACATGAAATCGGACGAAAATATATATGGGAGCTATATCCAAATCTGAACCGATTTGGATATAATTTGGCACACTAATTTCTATACCGAATTCCGCCACACATTCCAAATTTCATTGAAATCGGAGGTATATAGCGTGTTTCGTGCACCAAATACCTAAAATATATATGGAAGCTATATCCAAATCTGAGCCGATTTCAATATATCTTGGCAAATGTATTTCTAGACCAAATTCATTCACACATCTAAAATTTGGAGATGGTAAAAGATACTATTCTATAGATATTTGCATACAACATCTAAATTTTTTGAGGTACCTCCGATTCTGATGCTATATCTCCGGATCAACGCGGAATTTCAAAACATTTTATAGCCTATGTTACTTTCAGGCCATGTAGTGATATACTCTGAAAATTTGAGGAAGATCGGTTTAGCGGTTTTTGAATCCATAAACTTCAAACAAACAAATAAACAAACAAACAAACGTACAAACATTTTTCTACTTTATATATAGATATACTGGAAAAAATGTAGCGTGCATCACGTAGCGTGCGTCACATTAGGTTCGCTGGTTTTGAAAAAAAAACAAATTTGTTTGCCTAAAAATTAATTGTTTTAGAATTCTCTTATATTTATCTTTCTTTCAAACTTTTCATTTTGTGTGTTTATTATGCAAAATTTGCTAAAAATTATGAAAACATACCACAACGTCGGATGCTACTTCCACTTTTTTAACGTGCGTCTCAATAACTTATAATCAATTTTTTTCCGCTAATTGTACTTGTTAAAAAATTTGTTTATAGAATTCGAAAGTGCTCTCAAATTCTATTAAATACCATGTATAGATTCAATGCATCTATCTGGAAAGTTCAAAAAATTTTAATATTAATGCCCGAAAACGCGTACAAATGTAGCGTTATATAAGCCATATATAAGTTTAAGTGGGGAAATTGCAATCTTGTAGAGAATTTTCACTGCTACAAAAATATTGTAGTTCCATTGCGGTTTCCCTGCAAAATCGTGAAAACCTAAAAATGTGAACTTTAACTGCAATTTAATTAAGAAGCGCTCCGGTGATTTTTTTTTTTTTTGATTTTTCTCCTCTATAAACATTGTAGTTTCAGAATCCCCAAAAACTTCCTAGATGTAAGCTCCTTTCATTTAAAGTTGGTTCAAGAGCACCGTGTCCTTTTTTATCCCTATCAATATTCGACAATATTTCATTTTCCAGTTCTCAAACATTAAAAATTAAAAGAAATAAAATATACGCGTATTTTCAAATATATAAATGTTTATTACAGAAATGCAAACGCAAAAAAATTTCAATACAACATATATGTGCACATACATACAACAGTATGCAACTGTGTGTGTGTGTGATTTAAGCCTCTTAAGTTACAAAATAAATGCAAAGAACAGCAGATATAGCACAAAATATTGAGTACTATTACTGTTTGTGAATTTATTGTTATGCTTTCACGACGATACATTACAGTATTAAATATATGTGGGAAACATAAATTGATACACACATATATATAAGGGAAATAACATATGCACGTGCATATAGTTCATTTACTCAAAGAGTGACACATCTCAACAAATCTAAATTCGAGAAAAACGCGTTTTAAGTTGGCGACTAGACTATTACACAAAAAATAAGATAACTACTTGAACCATATTTTGCAATCAGCTAGCCAGATATCAGTGCTAAATGGCTGTGCACGACCAAGCATGATTTGAAGTGTTTTAATGCTTCATAAACTCAAAAAACTTGTTTTGTTAAATTATGCCAAAACCGTAGTAAATGAGCTGTAACTCGATTAGTTTTAGAGATATCATGAAAACGCAGTTTTTGAATTATGTCACTCTATGAGTAAATGTTTGTTTGGTTATATATTATTATATACAATAAGCAATGTAACATATACAACCAAAGCGTCGGCAGAATTTTTGTAAGACACGCCGTTCAGAATCGGCGATCAAATTTAGATCCCATGTCATATCATTGAGCCCATTGAGTGCGGTGAGCACTCATTGATATGACAGAAGTATCCATTGTTACGGGAACATATCTATGCACGTATGTGATTTTTATAGACATCATCACATAATCATGACTTGATTCAGAAATTAAAAATTTCATCAATGGACTGACCAAGTACTTGCCACAAAACCGAACTTCTTTTTGGCCAAAAATTTAAATTTCGCAATAAATTCAATGTATATGGAACGAAAAATTTAGGGTAGAGACATAGTCAGATTGCCGCACAAAATACACCTGATGAGCACTTCTCACCAAAGTGCGAAACATGTAGTGTAGTGGTTTGTGATGACAATTTCTCTGTCATACTTTTTCATTTACAAAAACCTTCTGGTGAATCAGGTCGTCTTGAAAGAGAAAAATAACAAAAACAAAAGTTATTTAATTTGGGAGCGGATCGATATATTCCATATTCCATCCTAATCTTTGCCTGACAGACATGTAAATATGTGCACATTTTGGGATTTTGATTTCTCTCGTCGAAAATTATTTTGCTTACCATTTTATTCAAATTTTTTTTTAATTTGTTGATGGATGGGTTGCAGATGAACCGATTTGTCCAAGTGAGGCGGTCAATCTGTCAATCGACTCTGAAACGAATTTCGCCTAAGCATACTTATCGGAAGGAAACCCAAAAAAAAAACAAATAAAAAAACGAAATGTTATACTAAAATTTCATGGGTATTTTAGTCAAAAATGTACGTGAAACCATCAAAATACCGAAAGTCGAGAGGTACCGTTATATAAGAGATATTCCAAGATATTAGCCTATGTTGAAAATTTTCAGTGGAGATGTTTGTGACTGCATGGAACATCAAACGTCAAATAACTGGTAGTTCAGTCGAAAATGTAGGAAAAGCCCTCAAAACGCCGAAAATCGGTAGGTACCGTTATATTGGGACTATGCCTTTTTTTGCTGGATAAGTTTCGTGACAGCAGGGAATCTCAAATGTCAAGTGAAGGGTACTTCAGTTAAAACATTTAGCTAGGACCCTCAATATGTAGGAGGTATCGTAATATGGGGCCTAAACAAGGACCTATATAGGCAAGTTTTTGGTGGGAACGTTTTTTAACTACAGGGAACATCAAATGTCAAATTACTGGTAGTTCAGTAAAAAATTTACCTTAAACCCCTTAAAATGCCGAAAATCGAGAGCTACTATTATGTAGATGCTATACTTAAAGACTAAAAATACTACGTCGACAATTTAGATTTACGGATAGATCAGTGAAAACAATTGGCTAAAACCCTCAACATGGGTCTATGTTGACAATTTTTGTTAAAGAAGTATTGCGACCCCTAAGAATATCAAATATCAAAATACACCAAGTTCGGTTAAAAAGTGCAGCTAAAATCCTCAAAATACCGAAAATCGTAAGATACCGTTATATGGGAGCTGTACCAACACGTGGACTGATACAGCCTATCTTCAAGCTTGACCTGTCTATGGAAAAAATGCACTCGGGTGCAAAAATATCGCGTTCTACCACAATTATTGTAGACGCTAGAGTGATTACAAAGACGAACAGAGCTAGATCGACTCAGAATGTACCCTCCATAGTTAATATACCCTCCATACTACGAGGGAGTTTATAAAAAAAACATAACAAGTAAGAAAGTATCAGTCAACTGTGCTGACGAAGATAAACCCTCAGCCGCTGACCACAAAAAAAAACCAAACCAAACACATTAATTATGCCGTATATAAAATATATCGATTTTGAATCAAGTGTTTCCTTTAAAATCTGTAGGTACCGTAATGTGGTGCTATACCAAATCACGGACATATACCAAACATTTTTATCTTTTTTCTTCATAAAAGACTCGGAATATTAAATTAGTTTTAGAGTTATCTTGCACAATAGCCATTTTAGTATGCACCGGCAGGGTTTTGCATCTTTTGGGTCATTATCTCAGGAAGTATTGATTTACTCCAGAAAAAAATTTGTGCCGTTCATGAGGCCACTAGAACAACCTACTGAAACAAGAATCGAAGCGACGCGAGACGAGATTTTAAACTTCGCTTTTTCCTAGGGAGGTACCAGAAGGAGCTTGACATCGTCATCTAAAGGCTGAGGGTATAAAAAAAATGATTCGTCTTATATTGCAATAATGCCATTAAGGCGGAGTTAAGATAATTATCGAGTGAAGAAAATTTCAGCTCGATCCTAGATGTTGCTTTAAAATGGATTAAAGTGAAAAGTGTTAAAACTAAAGGAATGGACCGGGATAGTCCCTCGTGGAACTGGATATAGGAGTAATATTGGGAATTATTCCTTTAGTGTCCAAGTCATTTTAGTTGTTCACCGTAGACTTTTTTTAGACACCACGAACACTACAATTTGTTTGACTGAAAACGTATCATTGTGAACCATGACAATACGATCTCTTAAACATCGATTCAAAGTAGTGCCTTTTTGACGGGATAAAACTTGGAATTGATGGCCCATCCGGCGTACATCCCTGCTTTGGCACCTAATGACTTCATTTGATTCCCGAACATCAAGAAATAAGGCGTGGTCAACGATTTTGGTCGCCAGAAGTTACTGTTAAAGAGATCAAAAACCATGTTTTAGAGATTTCTCAATCAAGTCACTGTAAATAACACAACAAACTGTCAAACTGTCCTGAGTACGTTAAGGATAAAAACTGTCAAACTTTCGAAAAAAGCAATGTCAAATGGAGTCTAGCAACAGTACGTGGTGCCTAGGCCGCAAACTTTTCTAGTTCTCCTCGTACCATTACCCCTGGCACTAGTTTACCACGGAATTTATTTTTATGGTTGCGACATATTTTAGCCTTCCGGTCATTCTACATAAGTTGGTTGTATTTACTCTGAAAACAATAAAAACTATGGGATTCGAGTGTATATATGTGTATATTAAGCTGTAACTCTGTTATCTTACCACGTACATCAATATAATTAGTATTATTGAAAAAGCAAATAATTTTTCTCTTTAAAATACAATTTACATCTCCGAAATGTGAAGAATGAAGATAAAGAGTGCACATAAAAAATTTTACAAATTTTCTCACAAATGTTTTGATCTATTAAATATTATCTGACCTTCATGTTAAATTGCAAGCTTCTCCTTTGTCGTAAACCGAAACCTTACTTATAATTTCGATATGACTATCATTGCCACCTACAGAAACGCTACATAATTGGATAAAAACTTTTTTTGGTCCATTTCAGCCCTTAAATATTTTACGGTAAACGGAATACGACCTCCATACAAAATTTAATGACGATTGGTCCACAATTACGGTCTGGAGTGTGATTACAATTTTTAATGACGGACGGATACACATCTCAAAATTGCTTTATATCGTCGAGATATGCATTTAATTATATAACAATGGGGCTCTACGACGAATATTTCTCGGTGTTACATGGATTTCTGAAAAACAAACTTATAAAACCGGTCGCTTCCTCCTGGATGTTCGCATGAAATTGTTCTTAGAATCTCTTCTTGGGCCTAAACAAATTTATAACATCCATTTCATGAAAATGTTAGTTGATATAAATAAGCCATCCAAGTATTGTATTTAAAAAAAAAATCACCCAAATTGTTAATGCTTTTATTCTCTGAAGTGACTTTCAAAGAAATCTTTGCCCTTTTTCAACTAACTTTGATGGTATTTGCTTACGATATTTTTTATTTACTTGGAAGTTCATAAAAAGAGGGCAATATCTGTAATAAAAATTTGTTTGGCACAAATTCACAAAGCCTTTTTTTCACCAGTTAATGCTAAGATCTCAACAAGGATTTTCTTTTTTAACAATTAACACGTTATTGTTGTTAAAATCCTAATGCAAATACTCTAAAGAATACCTTTTTATCTTTATTTCGCAGTAGGAAAAACAAAAGTTATTTTAATTGAGAATTTAGGGAATTGAGAAATTAGAGAAAGAAAAACGAAAAATTCACCATAACTTTGATTCTAGCGAATAGTCATATACATATCGCTCATTTTCTCAAAAAGTGACACATCTCAAAAAATCAAGTTTCGAGAAAAACGAGTTTTATGTTGTCGATTGAAATTTGACTTCTCAACTTAAAAAAATGATTACACAAAAAATAAAATAATTTATTGGACCATCTTTTGTAAAGAGCTAGCTAGAGTATCAGTGCTAACTTTCTGTGCAAGATCAAGCATGATTTGAAGTGCTTAAGTGCATCATAACCTCAAAAATCTTTTTTGATGATTTATGCCAAACTCCTAGCAAATAAGCAGTAACTCATTGAGTTTTAGAGACATCAACTTGAAAATTTGACACAATATAAAGTAGAAGTCGTAGAAAAAATAGAAATTGCTAACTCAAAATCCCCATTTTTTTGTGTTATGCCAATCTTTGAGTAAATGAGCGATATCCTAATGGCTATTCTCTGTACATAAATTGAAATTTATACTTACTTGCGGTTGAGACATTTATACCCCAAACCACAATGTGGAAAGGGTATTATAAGCTTGTTTTTCCGAAAATTCATGTAATATTCTTCGTTGACCCCACATGTGGCATACCAAAATTCATATCTCGACGAGATAAAGCTATTTTGTGAAGCCTGTCCGTCCTCCGTTCATTAAAAGTTGTAATCAAGCTACAAGCCGCAATTATGGACCAATTAACACGAAATTTTGAATGGAGTTTAGCTTCAGACAAGAATAGACATCTATAGTTATTGGTGATGATCGTGAAATATTATGGGGTGAAATTAACCAAAATCTAATTTTTATCAGATTTTGTAGCGCCTCTGCAGGTAATATTCTGATCAGCGCGAAATTTTAAGCAAAGATTTTGTTTACGATGAAGAAGAAGCTCGCACTTTAACTTGATGATCAGATAATATTAGGCAGGTAAAATGGACCAAAATGTTTGTGTGAAAAATTGGTAACATTTTTATTATATATCTCATATTTTTATTCCTGAACGACAAATTCCGCTCACGTGATTTGTGTTTGAAGAAGAGCTCTTGGCCTTTCTATTGATGTACGTGGTAAGATAACAGTGTAACACACTATTACCCAGCAAAAATCCTCATTACAAACCTCCTTTCCCACCCATTATTTTAACAAGAGCATGTCGCGCGATATGTCTGGTTATTTTGTAACCACTGAAATAAGTAGTCAGAATCTACTCAGTATCTACTTATTTCAGTGGTTACCATCTACCTATTTCAGTGGTTACAAAATAACCAGATATTTCGCGCGACATGCCCTTGTTAAAATAATGGGTGGGAAAGGAGGTTTGTAATGAGGATTTTTGCTGGGTATCTACAGGGATCCCACAATACTGACAAAAATTTGCAAGAGGTAAAAGTTCTGTTCAAGGATGATGCCAATAATTTTGGATAATGATCGGATAATATTTAGCGAGTGAAATTGAGCATAACTTTTGTAGGAAAAATATCCAAATTTTGCACTTCGTAATATTTTGCTCAAACTTGGTTTAAGTTCGAAGATGAGCCATATCGGCCCACTCCTTCCGGTAATTATCCCACAAAAGTTCAACATTTTCTGTAGAATGGTGTGAACGATAACTCTCGAAGGGATCAATTGATTTGGTCCACTTTGGCACATCATATTATTCCCTATCGGCCCACTCATTCGGGTACACAGACAAAAAAAAACATTTCAAGAATTTTTCCATATTTTCGTTCGTGATGCAGTTTTTTCATACTGTACAGCAGAGTAAGGCAATGTGTCTCACGTGATTTCTTTAATATAATTTCTTTAATATAAATGCAACATCTAATATCACAACCTAGTGCTGATAGACTCAACATATATGTAAATATGGTTCATATTGTTCTGCTATGCTCACAAGACGATAACAACTACAGTGAAAATCATTAGAAGAAACGGTAAATTACAATAATACACATAAAATAAAAGCATTAAATAATAAGTGAAAAAGAATCAGTCGGCCGAATCAGTCGGCCGACAGAGATATACCCTAAGTCATATCTTCTCCATAGATATCGCGCCCACTGCACTTAGACACAAATTATGAACTTTTGTGGGGAAGTTACCCTAAGGAAAGGACAGATATGGGCCATTTTTGGTAGTTAAATTAAATTTGGTCAACATATTGGGAGATCCAACGTTTGGACCAAATCGTTTGCCCCCGTTCAAGGGATATTGTGCATACCATTTGAGTGAAGATTTTTTTAATATTGAGGGAAATACCGGAAGAACTGAAACTAAGTTTTGACAAACTGTGACGATGGCCAAATTTTGGGCCAAATCAGTTGATCAGTTCGAGAGTGATCGTGCTCTGCAGCCACTACATATGACGCCAGAGGGGATAATTACACCTTTTGGGCTGTTTTCTCAAGAAGTATGGATTTGCCCCTAAAAAAACGTTTACCGTCGCAATTGAGGAAGCGAATACAAGTTGCTTCAACAAAAATTAAAGTCATTCTAAAGCAGACCTAAAAGTTAACTTATCCGAAATATTGTTTGGAGGTACCTGAAGGAGTGGACAATTACACTATGCAACACTGAACATGCAAACAAATTCTAGTATGCATTTTTTGAAAGTACATATTTAGACTACAAAAACCCTAGTAGGATTTTGTCCTGTCAGATCCAGTTCGGATTTTCTGGCCTCATCTAAACCGGGGTAAATCTACACTTTTTTGCATTTATCAGGCCTTTATCTCAGAAACGAATTGGAATTTGGCCTTGCTGTCTTTAGCAATATTGTAGCCCAAAACCAGTAGAACTTTTCTTTTGAAAAAACCACATAAGAAAAACTGCATCTAGGGCAACAAAATCTATAAAATATAGAAAATTTTACATAATTGCTGAAATTCTAGTCAGTATCGGCTAAACTATTGGGAGTTGAACCAAGTAACCTTTTGCAAAAATCTTCCAAATGAAGTTCTCAACAATTCTTTAGAACATTCTGAGACTCTAAAATGCTTGCTTCATGTTGTTTCAGCGGCATTTTGCATCATATCTTTTACACACGTATTTCAAACACAGTTAACACCTACAGTTTATTCTCGCATTTCGGATTTCACCACATTATTGACTTATTTATTAAATGGTCTTTGAAAAATATACTGAAAACAACATGATAGAGGCATGGATCTAATACAACAAAACCCAACTAGGGTTTCTTGTCGTTTGGGTCTGTACTTTCAAAAAATCCTCAGCTCGAATTGTTTGCACAAGATCACCTTAAAAATGTTGCACAGTGTTATGGTCCATATTTGAACCTGATCAATATCTAGTAGATATATTAGGATGTGAAAAGTATGGACCAAATCCGTCACTCCTTTCAAGAGTTATTGTGCGCACTATATACAGTGTCATAGGGGTGTATGTGCCTTTCAGGCTATTTTCTCAGGAAGTATTGACTTACCCCTGATGAAACTTTTACCGTCATATGTGGGGCAGTGAATAAAAGTTGCTATAATACAAATCTAAGCGATAAGGTCCTATGCTGAAGTTTTCCGAAAATTTGTGTGGGAGGTACATGAAGAAGTGGACCGATTGAGTCCATCCCATCTAAGTCTGGTAGAAATTTTACGATGTGCAAGGTAATGATCAAATCGGTTTCTCCCTTCAAGAGTTATCATGCCCACAAATTTTCCGAACATTTTCGAACTTTTGTGGTGGAGGTAACGGAAGGATTGGACCGATATAACCCATCTTCGAACTTAAACTAAGTTTGGACAAAATATTAAGAAAGCCAAATTTTGGACAGAATAGGTTGATCCGTTCGAGAGTTATCGTGCGCTCCAGCCAGACAGACAGGCGGACGAACGGACATTGATAAATCAACGCCAAATTTCGTCAAAACATACTCGGGGTCTAAAACCATTATTTCGGTGAGGCACATTTTGCCCTTATGAAAATGTATATACCCTCCTTAGCATAAATGCTGAGGGTATAAAAAGCAGCAAAATTTGTATCTTGTATAGTTGGTGGTGTGTGGTGGTTGTTAGTCATTAAAACAAGGAAAAAAGTATCAGTCGGCTTTGCCGACAGAGATCTACCCTCAGCATGTGTGGATTTTAACACTGTTTCCCAAAAAATGTATTTAAGGCGGTTTTCGAAATTTTGGGCGTATGAACCGACAAAAATATGGATTGGATTAAAGCTCAAAAATTTGCGGGTGATATCGATAGGTATTGCTTTTGTACCATACTTGCATACGAAAAACATAATGTCGCTGTAAACAGGGCCACTAGGAAAACGTTCGGTCTAAATTTCTAAAGACTCTTAACCACATAAAAATTTTGAAAATTTTGTCGGTGGTACCCCAAAGATTAGACCGATAGTGCCCACATTTGAACATAAACTACGTTTTGACAAAATATTTAGAGATTCAAAGCTTGCACCAAATCGGTTGCTACGTATATGAAATACCGCGCATACCATTTTAGCAAATATTTTCGAATTTTTGTGGGAGAGGTACCGGAAGGAGTGGACCTATAAGCGCCACCTTCGAATTTCATCTAATATTCGAAGAAATATTACGATATCCAAATTGTGAGCGAATGCAGTATTCGGTTCGAGCTCCCCAGCCACTACATATGGTGCCATAGGAGTTGAACAATATAGTCTATATTCGAACATGATCTATTAGGATGTGTAAAGTATGCACCAAATCGGTCACTCCCTTCAAGAGTTATAGTGCGCACAATTTTTCCGAACATTTTGGAACTTTTGTAGGGGAGGTACTTGAAGGAGTGGACCGATATGGCTTATCTTAGAACTTGAACTTAGTTTGGGCAAAATATTACGAAGGCCACATTTGGGACCGAATCGGCAGATCTGTTCGAGAGTTATCTTGCGCTCCAACCACTACACACGGTGTCATAGGGGCTTTTTGCACCTTTACGGCTATTTCCTCAGGAAGTATGGACTTGCCCTTAATGAAACATGTACCATCGTATGGGGGCAGTGAATACATGTTGTTACAACAAAAATAAAAGTGATTCGAGAGCAGATCCTAAACTGAACTTTTCCAAAATTTTGTGTGGGAGGTACCCAAAGGAGGGGACCAATATTGGAACCTCATCTATGTCTGGTAGAAATTTTACGATGTGCAAAGTAAGGATCAAATCGGTTACTCCCTTCAAGAGTTATCGTGCGCTCAAATTTTCCGAACATTTGCGAACTTTTTTGAGGGAGTTACCGGAAAGAGTGGACCGATATAACCCATCTGCAAACTTAAACTAAGCTTGGACAAAATATTACGAAAGCCAAATTTTGGACCGAATCGGTTGATCCGTTCGAGAGTTATCGTGCGCTCCAGCCAGCCAGACAGACAGACGGACGGACATGACTAATTCAAATCCAAATTTTCTGAAACACATTTCGTCCAAACATACTTGGGGTCTAAAATCATAATTTCGATGAGACACATTTTTATTCCAATTATTTCATATTCCATAGGTTAAAACAAATTGCCCAGTACAAATCCGCTCGCGAGAAAATTGTTGGTTGTTGCGGACAAATGTTATCGCGGTTTTACTTCTGTTTTTAAGTAAAAATTATTATAAAAACGCTAATTATTTTATTGAGCACAAGTTATCACGAAGTGACGTCATTAAGTAGATTGCATAATATTTGTAAAATGTTACTCAGCATTCGCAGAATTTACAAAAAATTGACAAAATCTTAAATGTACGAAACTTATAATCATCGGGATAGTAGTTAGGATATTATAGCCAAAATAATCACATATTTGTGTTCAAAAACCAATTTTGGTTTGGAATAATTGTTTTCACATGCATTCTAGAGTTGAAAATATTCGAAAATGCTATAGGAATACTTATTTTATTTTTCTTGAAAATCCCATGAAAATGGACGGATTTTGCTTTATCTACATTCACATAGAAGGTTTCTCAAGTTATATGCATTATTAAAATATGTATATATCGCGTAATTATCCAAATCGTTTTGTCCGCATGTGATTTTCATGTACAGCAAGACCATATCTTTAAATTTGTATATATTTTTCGAAATATAACTTGGACGCTTAGATGTAGCATCGGCTGTATCTAAGCATTAAAAAACCTATAAAACATCTCTAAATTGCGCAAGGTACAATAAATTTTGTTCCGCATCCGGTTTCAGTGTCACCACGAAAGTCTACATCGATATATATCTATTTCAGAGCGATCAATCAGGAACCGTGGATGTAGCTTCACACACTATTTTTTGGGATAAAATGAATGTAGCTTCCTTATCAGTGAAGTTTTTAAATCTCTGTTTCCACAAAAACGAAGATGCTGCACTAGTTTTTTTCATTGCAGTGGAAACGGCCCCCAGATTTATTAGATCGCAACGTAAAAATCTAAAATTTGCAATCAAGTACGAGTAAATAGAATGACAATTGTAAAAATTAGTCCCAAAAAATATGATTTTTAGAAAAATGTTCACACAAAATTTTCGTATTTGGATGTAAGCTACGTTCACGACACATATATCAACTAACTCAGAATCGCGAGTTCTACAATCCTATATACGATTTTTTGAAGAACCTGTTTGCGTAATGAAATTAGAAGAACATTTCAAAAAACACTTAAAATCTGGCTTAAAAATGTCAGCATCATTTAATGGTAGACGCAGATCAAATTTTGAGAAGTTATACACTAGTGAAATGATCCTTGTTTAGTTGCCTTCTACTTTTACTTTGACGGGAACATCGTGAAAAGTGTGGTTTAATCACAAATCGAGAGAAAACAAAAAAGACACGTTGGCTTCAACCCATTTTACCCATAATTTAACATAACTGTAGCCACAGCTTCCACGCAAATTAACTTTTAAGGTCAATATTTTTTTTTTGCCAAGTCTAAAACATTTCATTTTATCCAAAAGCATTTAATTTGTATAATATTCAACCACATTTCGCGAGTTTTTAAACGCTAAATCTTGGCTTTAACTATGTTAAATTTTCAAAAATATTGCCAATATACCCTCGTTAGCATAAATGATGAGGGTATAAACAAAACAACTCGGCAAAATTGTTTTTATACCCTACACCACTATGTGGTAAGGGGTATTATGTGTTAGTGCATTTGTATGTAACATACAAAAGGAAGCGAGATAGACCCATAGTTCCTTCTAGGGATATACATAGAATCAGTTTCTGATTCGATTTATGCATGTCCGTCCGTCCGTCCGTCCGTTCGCAACATACAGGTCGCATTTGTTGACCGAATATTGGGGAATACCATTTTTTTAGCAGTCGGAAGATCAAGTTCGAAGATGGGATATATCGGTCCACGTTTTGGTATAGCCCCCATATAACGGGACCCCCCGATTTACGGTATTTTGACGTTTTCAGCTACATTTTCAGACCGATTTGGCTATAATTTGACATTTAGGGTTCTTAAGTGTCAATAAACATATATAACAAAACTTGTGGACATAGGTCCACGTTTTGGTATAGCCCCCATATAACGGTACCCCCCGATTTGCGGTATTTTGACGTTTTTAGCTACATTTTCAGACCGATTTAGCTATAACTTGACATTTAGGGTTCTTAAGTATCAATAAACTTATATAACAAAAGTTGTGGACATAGGTCCACGTTTTGGTATAGCCCCCATATAACGGTACCCCCCAATTTACGGTATTTTGACGTTTTTAGCTACATTTTTAGACCGATGTAGCTATAACTTGACATTTAGGGTTCTTAAGTATCAATAAACTTATATAACAAAAGTTGTGGACATAGGTCCCCGTTTTGGTATAGCCCCCATATAACGGTGCCCCCCGATTTACGGTGTTTTGATGTTTTTAGCTACATTTTCAGACCGATATAGCTATAATTTGACATTTAGGGTTCTTAAGTGTCAATAAATTTATATAACAAAAGTTGTGGACATAGGTCCACGTTTTGGTATAGCCCCCATATAACGGTACCCTCCGATTTGCGATATTTTCACGTTTTTAGCTACATTTTCAGACCGATGTAGCTATAATTTGACATTTAGGGTTCTTAAATGTCAATAAACTTATATAACAAAAGTTGTGGACATAGGTCCACGTTTTGGTATAGCCCCCATATAACGGTACCCTCCGATTTGCGATATTTTCACGTTTTTAGCTACATTTTCAGACCGATGTAGCTATAATTTGACATTTAGGGTTCTTAAATGTCAATAAACTTATATAACAAAAGTTGTAGACATAGGTCCACGTTTTGGTATAGCCCCCATATAACGGTTCATTTAAGTTCATATTTTCGTATAGCCCAGATACCTCCGAACTAGCTGTTAATGACATTTGAAGTTCCCACGTTATGTACCGATTTTCGATATTTTGAAGATTCTAGCTAAATTTTTTAACCGAATTAGGAGTTATTTGACATTAAAGGCTCCCATCAAAAACTGTCAACATGTTTTATTATAACTTCTATATAACAGTACCTCCCAATTTCTAGCCCACCAAAAATTGTCAACATACATAGTTAGATATAGGCACCATAAAAAAGGGCCTCCCGAATGAAGCATAAATATACATAAACATTATCTGACATTTTAACGTACCCACTTAAAGTTGGGGACAGGAATGAAAAGTAATTATTCCATTTTAGTTCAGAATATTTTATGGTGGAGGGTATGAAAAGTTCGGCCCGGCCGAACTTATTGCTTTTTTACTTGTTTTTTTTTTTTCAATCTTTCAGAAGAAAGATTACAAAAGGCGTTCATGAAATGCAGAAATTTGAAACTTGGCAAGACTTTTTGAACTCTATTCTTGAAATGCAGTATTTATACCCTATACCACAATGTGGAAAAGGGTATTATAAGTTTGTTTTGGTAAAAATTCATGTAACACCGCGAAATATTCGTCGGTGGTATACCAATCTTCATATCTCGACGAGATAAAGCGATTTTGAGATGTGTGTCCGTCCGTCAGTCCGTCCGTCCGTCCGTCTGTCCATTATAAATTGTAAACACGCTCCAGGCCGCAATTATGGACCGATCGTCACGAAATTTTGTATGGAGGTCGGGTTCAGATCAGAATAGATCCCTATTCTTATTGGTGATGATCGTGAAATATTTAGCGGGTGAAATGGACCAAAAACATAATATTTATCCAATTTTCTAGCTGCTCTGTAGGTCTCAATAATAGTCCGATCAACGCGTAATTTTAAATAAGGTAAGAGTATATCACAAAGGAGAAGCTCGCAATTTGAGATGGCGATCGGATAATATTTAGAGGGTTAAATGGACCAAAACTTTTGTGTGAAAATTGTGAAAAATTTTAATATACAGCTTATATCTTAATTCCTGGAAGTGACATTCCGGACAAGTGAGATATTCTTGAAAGTGGAACGCTTGACCTTTCAATTGATGCCAATTATGTTGGTGTGCATGATCAGATAACAGAGTTACAGCCTAATATATTCCGTTATTTGTTTGTAGTGTAATAATAAACTCGCTAGAAGTCGCAATTATACATCAATAGCCACGAAATTTTGCACCGGGTAAGAGTATAGGTCGAAAAAGATGCCTACAATTTTGAATGATGATCTGATATTCTTTAGCGGGTGAAATGGACAATTACTTTTGTATGAAAAATATAAATATTTTATTTCTGTTCGATATTTTAATTCCTTGAGGACATATATATTTCGCAAAGTAGCCTACATATGGAAAAAAACTACTGACCTTTCCTCTGATGTAAATTGCAATAAAGTGTTTGCTAGATAACGGGCCTACTGCCTAATATATAATGGGTTCTGTGTAGAGAACCACATTTATTTCCCATGCTACATATTGTCTCTCCAAAAGTTCGTCCTAGACCCCTCATTTGGTATGCCAAAATTCATATCTCGACGAGATAAAGCAATTTAGCGATGTGTGTCCGTCCATTAAAAATTGTAAACAAGCTTAAGGCCGCAATTATGGACCGATTGTAACGAATTTTTTAAGGAGGTTGGGTTCGGGCCAGAAGAGAAATGATTAGTTTTTGGTGATGATCGTGAAATATTCAGGGGATGAAATGGACCAAAAACAAAATGTTAACCAATTAATTTAAACAAAGTTTGAGTTTATGATGAAGAAGAGGCGTACAAACCAACGTGAAGATCAGATAATACTTAGCGGGTTAAATGGACTGAAACGTGTGAAATTGGTAAAAATTTCAATAACGTAGCGGTTAAACAACGGAAGTAGTAGTACTACATAAATGGGTTTCAATACATTTTAGTTTGTGTGAACTAAACTTTCCTTTCCTGCTACAAAAATGTCTTTGTCATGCTAGATAACTTTTTGGTTTTGGTCATAAGTATTATACATTACATCTCTGATATATGTTAATTAAATTTTCACAATCATTGAAAAGAAGTTCCGTGGAGAGCGATTGTCCAGGAATAGTGGTATAGGGTATGCCATTGTCGGCTGCGTCCGACTATAGACTTTTCTTACTTGTTTTTTTCTGTGTACCTCCCACACAAAATTCGGAAATAGTTATGTTTAAGAGAGAGCACCTTTCGGATCTCTTTGATTTTTTTTTCAACAGGTTGTCCTTGTAGCCCTCTTAACAACGGTACAATTGTTTTCGGCCGCAACTCCATACTTCCTGAGATAATGGCCTAAAAGCCCACAGAAACATGGACGGCGCCAACTGAAATGGAAAATCCGCAAGATAACTTTCGCAGGCAATTTCTGTTTGGTGCAATCTTTACACATCGTATTACTTCATCAGTGCCATACAAAATTTGCGAAAGTGCAGTTTGAGGATTCATCTAGAATCTACTTGAACATTTTGTAACGTGACCGATACATGTTACCGATTATATTTTTTTTGCTTGTTAGGTTTTTTATAGTGCCCAACTAAATATATACCCCACCTTAACGTACTATGGCAATAACCGTTAAGGATATACTTGTCATTGCTATACGTACACCACGAAATATCGAAACTTATTTGACAACTGATATTGTACAATTGTTTTACTTCGGTGTAAATAAATGGGTAATCCTTTCAAGTTGTGGGGATGTAATTCTGAATCACTTGGTTTTTACCACCAAGGATCGTCAAGTGCTAGAGTTACCCGAGTACAAAGGATTTCATTTGTGGCAGTCGGAAGATTTCGTACAAAACCCATGGCCTTGGTTCCTACGATTCGTTCGCTTCCTGCGATTCGTTCGCTTCCTGCGATTCGTTCGCTTCCGCGATTAGTTCGCTTCCGCGATTAGTTCGCTTCCTGCGATTCGTTCGCTTCCTGCGATTCGTTTGCTTCCGCGATTAGTTCGCTTCCGCGATTAGTTCGCTTCCGCGATTAGTTCGCTTCCTGCGATTCGTTCGCTTCCATTGATTCGTTTGCTTCCGCGATTAGTTCTACTATACCGCGCCTATAGTATACGAACCCCCACATGTTTCTCATTATTAAGACACCAAGAGAGGTGATAATAAGAATTAAATCATCATAAATCGTGTTTTACCTTAAGGTTTTGTGGGTCCTTTAGCTGACCCTGGAAGTGACTGAACTTACTTCAGCCATAGTTAAAACCCTCGTTATAATTTTTGTAGAAGGTTGTTTTCACGGACCATATTACAACGGTACAATTTTTTCCGGAGTAAGTCCATACTTCCTGATATAATGGTCCAAAAGCTCCAAAAACCCTGCCTCAACGTATTAAAATGGATAGTGTGCAAGATAACTCTCAACATTTTCAAAAATTTCTTCCAAACTTATTTTAATGTAATTTTATATTTCGAGTTCTTTTTATATCAGAAGTGTGCCTACTAAATATGTTTGTTGTATACGAACGATTTGTTATAGCCCCACATTACCGTACTTACAGACTCCAC
The DNA here is from genome assembly GCF_047663935.1 of Musca autumnalis. Classification (NCBI taxonomy): domain Eukaryota; kingdom Metazoa; phylum Arthropoda; class Insecta; order Diptera; family Muscidae; genus Musca; species Musca autumnalis. Next base: position 221,682,109 of record NW_027411755.1, read on the forward strand.
GTATTTTGAGGCAACTCGTGTAACAAAATTAAAATATTTTGTATAGGGCATATTTATTGTGTTTGTTTCTTTTTTTTGGTCATAGGCTGAGTTACATATATCCCCCTCAGCACAGCTTGCTGATATTTCTTACTTGTTATTATTTTGGTTTGGTTGTAAATTACTACATTTAGCTTCTTGCTATAGAATATCGCAATCATGATAAATAATTTTTCAAACCATGATATAGAAATTTAAATAAAATTTAAACAGACGCAAATTACAATCATATACGATGTTTTGAAAATTATGTAATTATACACATAAATCCAAAACGGCCATATATGGTATGTTATCGTGTATATCAACTTATGTTTATATGACCGACAGGCAAGATGTCCCAATAATATATAAGAAATTGCGTGAAAAACTAGTGCCCAGGTGTACTGGTGTAGGGTAACATGATCGGCCCCGCCCGAATGTATCCCTCTCTTATTTGTTTGGTATTAAATTTAGTTTATACATATTTCAACTTTTTGAAGATATTTTACAAAGAAAGTTAAAATCTTAAATCCAAAGAAAAACCCTAACTATACTGACGAAATCAAGCATCAAAAAAGAAGAATGGCCTCTATACAATTCAGTCAATATTGTCTCAAGGTTAGTAAATATAAATAAAACTTTTTCTTTCAACACCTTGTCCTTTCTTCTGTTTGTGTTCGACTTTTCTTTTGAACTCAATAATGCACAACAAAAACAGAAGCAATAACAATAGGAAAATCTGATGAGATTTCCAACACTTCAGCCTTAAAGGTTCTCAAAATATATTTACACTTTAAAAAAAATACCCAAACCACAAGTGGACTAAAGTTATTAACGTGTTTTTTCTTTTCACCTTTTTCATCATCGCCCATCCTTTGCAAACAAACCATTTTGCCAACAATCTTTTCAAAGTATCTGAATATAAAGTTTGTTTTTTTTGTCATTTTCTTTTCAAAGCTTCAAGCCACGGGTCACTGCTTCTATGGGATATCGTGGTTAGAAAGGAAGGAAGTATAATTAAAAATGAAAAAAGCAAACTCGAAAGAAAAAAGCATTTAATCATTTTTCGTTACCTTTTCAATTAACAGCAATCTAAGACGAAGTATCACTTTAATGAATAAGCAATTTTTAAATTTTAAAATAAATTTGATAAACATTTTTGTTGAAATACATATGAACTCTATGGAATGTATGGATGAGGAGTGTGCATATTTGTTTAGTTAATTACCTAAAGCTGCACAAAATAAAAAAAATGAAACGCTGGGACATCGGCTAACTCAAGCGGCCAGAAACATCAACTGAATTCAGCGCAAAGACGTACCAGAAACGTGGGATGGAAACACTTTGACCCATCCATAAGTCTAACAGAAAACCATGTAAACATACCTGGAATCTGATAAAACAAAGAAACGAACAAAAAGCGGAGGTGAACGAGGACAGCTCACAAAAATCCCAACATAACGCGATCGCTAAATTTGTCAAGCGAACGGCAAGGAAAGACAAGAGAAAGTTTATTAGTCCCTTCAAAATAGACATGCGTATAAGGGGGAAATAGCAAAAATTCCCACAAAGCTGAATTTGGAGGAAAGCTACATGTCGCAATAATATATAAGAAATTGCGTGAAAAACTAGTGCCCAGGTGTACTGGTGTAGGACAACATGATCGGCCCCGCCCTAACCCTATCTTACTTGTTTGGTATTAATATTAGTTTATACATATTTCAAGTTTTTAAAGATATTTTATAAAGAAAGTTAAAATCTTAGAGTTTGCCATTTGAAGTAAAGTCTTAAAGGTCCCCATTGATCTCATGTGTGCAACCAAAGTTATTCAGGGTCAAAGACCATTCTTGGTGGCATTATTCATTTTTTTGAATTTTTCTCAAAAACGGGAAGAGTTTGCATTTGAAGTAAAGTCTTAAAGGTCCGAATTGATCTCATATGTGCAAACGAAGTTATTCAGAGTCTAAGATCATTTTTTGTGACATTATTCAATTTTTTGAATTTTTCTCAAAAACGGTAAGGCCTATCAGAAATCGGCTAAAGTAAATGTTGTAGGCTTACGTTTCTACATGAATGATCTCTATGAATTTTCAATAGGAGTCACCGTTCTTGAGAGTAATATAAATGTCAAATAACACATCGTCGGTGTCATGCTTAAGTGTTCCACACGCCATTTTTGACGTTTTGAGATATAGGTGGTTCCTAGGATTTTCGCGTATTACACATGTGGGTTAAATTACCTATTTTGCATAAAATGACTCTAACATGAAATAACTCAAGCAAACACGCTCCGATTTAGTTGGATTTTTAAACCCTCCACCATAAGATGGGGGGTATATTAAGTTTGTCATTCCGTTTGTAACTACTCGAAATAATCATTGTGGACCCCACAAACTATATATATTCTTGATCAGCTTGCAATTCTACATCGATATAGTCATGTCCGTCCGTCTGTCCGTCTGGTGAAATTACCCTAGCGTCCGAACGGATTCAAGTAGGTGAATGACATTTTGGTAAAATTTATTATATGTACGTAGGAATTTTGATATTGAAAGCGGGCTATGTAGGTCCACGTTTTTGTATAGCCCCCATACAAAGCGACTCGTGTCGTCGTTTCAAGGAATTTTTAAGATATTTGTCCCATTTTAGCACCGAATTGGTTATAACTTTGTATTTTGTGTTTTCAGAGGCTAAGAAACATTTTTAATATAAAATGTTTATATAGGTCCACATTTTGGTATATCCCCCATATAATGCCTCATATATAGTACGCGTCACTTTAAGATATTTTGAATGTTTCGGAAAGAACAAAAATGTCGCCCCACATGGGCTGTTTCGACGAGAGTATTATCAGTTGAGATATATGTACTACTCCTTTAATAACACGAAATTAAACTAATTGTTCCTATTCACTTCAATACAGTTCATGGTGAAGGGTATAAAAAGTTCGGCCCGGCCGAACTTAACGGTTTTCTTACTTGTTTCAGTTAAGATTTTTCATTTTTTCTCTTTCTTTCCCCTCACCCTCACCTCTCTTGTTCATGCTCGATTCTAGCTTCAATTTCTGTTTTTTAGCCTACCGTTTAAGGTATGCGCCTGGCCGGTAACAATCGCTCGTTGTCTTTTGGAATGACGTCGCTTAAGGTCTTACCGGATGTGCCAAGGGACGGATAATGAATAACTATATAGTGATTGGGATGCATGGGTAAATGGTATGAAAGGATGAACTGTGGAATTCAGCACTGGCTTCATCATTGTTTTTTTATGCAGATGTTTGAAACTAGTCGCCAGGATACACTCGCTTGCGATGCTTCCCTTATTCAGTTTTCTCTCTCCTGAAGATCTGCCCCGCTGTGTGTGCCAAAATCTGCTGGCATCATTTTAGTACGTATTTCTTGGTGTCTGATATATCAGCTCCACCGAAATTCACAGCGATATTTCCTTTTTAATTTTAGTTCCTTAAAGACTCCTGGTTGTTCCAAAAACTTGTGTAAAGCAACATCGCAATTATCTATAGAACTGGAATTAGTTCTTTGATTCAAGTGGCATCGACTGGCGTAAAAGACCAATTTGTACCGCTACACGCTGCAGGTTATGCCAAGATGGGCCTCCATTTCTTTTTTTCTGACAAATCAGTAGGTGAGCAAGTAACTAATGGATGTCGTCAGTCTCATACATAAAGCCAGACAATTTGACTTTACTATATTTTCTGATTGAGCGATTCACCGGCTGCACAAAGTCATGATCCGAATGTGGTCTGAGTCCAGCAGAACAAGGTTTTCCCATGATTTAAATAGATTGATTTAAATACGCATGATGACGAACTGAATATAGTTATATCAGGGGAGCACTCCCGGGAAGTCGAGAGTCGCGTGGGGAACTTTTTATTAATGTTGATCTGCTGTTGGGCCTTGATGTGGCCAAGAATTATGCGGTACATATTTGGATTTTAATTCTCTGTACGTTTTACACAAAATACATTTGTTGGAGGAACACGTGTTCAATATTTGCTAATTGAAAATTAAATTCTTTTTTTTAATACATTTATTATATACATTTATTATACATTTATTTGGTAATTTCTTTTTAAATTATTCTTATTGTTGAACATTTCAGTGTCGAGGGTTTGGTGGTAAAAACTTAAGTATTACACTTTACAAACTGCAAAGTTGAAAAAGACGACAACAACAACATTCTACCACAAAAATATCTTCAAGGTAACTTGGAAAATAGTTCATTGGCATTTTCAATATAAATTCCCCATCGCATTCCCCATTCGATTTAGGCAAAGGCACTTTATAAGTATATAAATTACTTAACCATTAAGAAAGTTCTGTTTTTTCTTCGACATTACAAAATATTGTAATCCCTTAGTCTTGCTCTGAAAAAGGTAAACTGACAAATCCATTAAATATTGCAAAAACTGTGTTTTTTCTTTTTTTTATAGCTATTGCCAACGTAAAATCACGAAAAAGGTGCGTATAAACTAAAGTAAATTGAAGCGAAATCGGTGTGACCATCAGTTGATGCCCAACACAACCTACAATAACCCTGAATGCCAATATAAAGTAAAGGTTTTAAAATGTCTGCTCTCATATCAACAACCGAACCTTTTGATATATAAATAATATTATTAGTGTGTTATAGGTTATAGGAATTTGTTGGTTATGTATATGCCATTATAAAGTTGAGTACACGTGCATATTTTGGTGGAGATTAGGTTTTGAACAAGTATAAAATCTGTGACCGAAATATTTAAATTAGGTAATTTTTGATTAATTTGATTTTTTTTGTTCCATACAGAGCAACACAAAAGCTACGATATGAAGTAATTCGATTATAGAAGTTGTTTAATGATATTTGTTTAATTTAGTAAGACTGTGGGTCACGATTTAAATCGAGTAATTAACACGTAATATGACATTAACATGTAAAGTATCAGGATTTATCTTATCCACTCCTACATCAAACCTCCTCGTTGTGCAATTTAAAAAGGTGTAAATAAAACGCGTTCATTGATGTAAGGGATGAAAAATACCAAGCAACATTCCTGACCGGCTTTAACATGACAAAGCCCAGGATTTATATAGGTCCCTCTGCTCTCATGGTGTGGACACTGCTCTCGCCGTGGTGTCACCTGGGGAGCTGCCTTTAACACCCGTTAAAGGTAGTGAGCTAACATGTGCTGCGCGTTCACCTATAGCAACGTTAAAAACTTGGGTTTGGGCGTCGGGTTAGTAACCTTCCCCTAGACAAAATCATCCCACTATGAAAAAAGAAGGAAAAGAAAATCAAACCCCTCTAAAATTGACGACCTCCGCAAACGTTTTAATGACCATGATCTGCGATTCTGAACCTGGAATGTTCGATTTCTTTATAGAGAAGGTGCAGTTTACGCACTGGAGATGTATTGAAAATTACAAGGCCGATATAACTGCCATACAGGAAATACCATGGATTGGGAAAGGCGTCATAATAACTATAGTTGCCATGACACAAAGTATGATTTTGGTTGGGGACTTTTAGTTGTTCAGAGGTTAAAACATCTGGTCTCCAGCTTCACCCCAGAAATACTTACTACAATATATATAAAAGCAAAATTCTTCAACATCACCTTTATTTGCGCTCATGCTCCCACTGAAAACAAGGACGAACAGACCAAAGATATATTTTACTAACACTTAAAAGAAACTTATGACCGCTGCCCCGCCCATGACATTAAAATTATTCTATGTGATTTTAATGCCAAAATTGGAAAGGAGAATATCTTTGGCCCAACAGTCGAGAAATTCAGTCTCCACCGTGAAGCATCTGACAATGGAATGAGGCTGATAGACTTTGCAGCAGCAAAAACAAGGCACATATTCATAAGGGCACCTGGCCATATCCAGATTAAAAAACAAGATATGAAATTGATCACGTTGTGATAGATGGAAGACATTCATCGAGCTGTATGTACGGTATCGTTGTATGTACGATCGTTCCGAGGAGCAAACATATACTCGGGCCACTACCTTGTTGCAGCAAACGTACGTAACGATATAAACTTTGCAAGCACGAACAGAAACAACGCGGGATTTGGACATCGGTAAACTGCAAACACAACATATAGCCACAGCATATTCCCCTCCACTGACCCAATTGCTTAATCAAAGTACTCCTCTTTGCGATAACATTTCGACACATGGGCCACCAAGGAAACCATGGTATGATCTGGAGTGTTGTGCTGCTACCGAAGAAGAAGTGCGGCATATAGGGATAATCTACTATCAGTAGCAACGCGTAGCGCACGAGAGAAGTATGTGGAGAAAAGGAGAGAAAGGAGGAAAAATAGAGAAATTGAAAAGCGGGAATGTGAAAAAATCGAGAAGTACAGGAGCCAGAATGAGTTCGAAATTCTACCAAAGTGTGAAACATCAAACTGATGGTTTTGGTACAGGCACATCCTCCTGTAGATACAGAAAATGTATTTTGGAAACACATACGGATAGTGAGGTTGGGATATGGGAAGAGCATATTTATACCCTCCACCATAATATGTTGGTTATAATTAAATTTTTCATTCCGTTTGTAACACATCGAAATATTCATCGGAGACCCTATAAAGTATATATTTTCTTGATCAGGGTAAAATTCTAAGTCGCTATAACCATGTCCATGTCTGTTGAAATCAAGATACAGCTCGCAATTTTTAAGATAGAGCTTTGTAATAGATGTTTCTATTACTCTTAGGATGTTTGGTATTGCAAATGGGCTATATCGGTCCACGTTTTGATATAGCCCCCATAGAACGGTACAACCCGATTTACGGAATTTTGAAGGTTTTAGCTTCATTATCACACCGAAATGGCTGAAATTTGGTACTTAGTCTTCGTTTGGGGTATAAAACTTTCCCCCAGAATTTTGTTGGTACTGGGCCACCCTTAATACAGCCCACATAAAACGGTACCTCCCGATTTTCGGTATTTTGAATGTTATGTCCCCAATAATCCCTTGAAATGGCTGATATTTGGTATTTAGTCTACGTTGGGGGTATTCAACTTTCCCTCTAAATTTTTCGGTATAGGTCTACGACTTCATATAGCCCCCATACAACGGTACCTCCCGATTTTGGTATTTTGAAAGTTGTGGCCTCAATATTCATCCGAAGTGGCTGAAATTTGGTATTTATTCTTTCTTTCTTTCTTTTCTTTTATTCGTTGGGGGTTTAACACTTTCCCCCAGAAAATTGTTGTTACAGGTCCACGCCTTAATACAGCCCCCATAGAACGATCCCACCAGATTTCCGGTATTTTGAAGGGTTTAGCTTCATCATTTGGTACTTAGTCTTCGTTTGGGGTATAAAACTTTCCCCCTGAAATTTGTTGGGGTACAGGTCCACGCCTTAACAAAGTCCCTATAGAACGGTACCTCCCGATTTTCGGTGTTTTGAAGGTTAGCCACATTAACTTACCGAAATATCCAAATTTGGTATTAAGTCTTATTTGAGTCTAAAAACTTTTCGCCAGAAACTTGTCGGTATATATCGATGTTTTGATTTTGAAGGTTAGCCACATTTTTTACGGAAATTGATGAACTTTGGTATTTAGCCTTTTTCATAAACGAAAGGAAACTAACCGTTTCATTTAACTTCAATACAACTCGTGGTGAAGATTCCACAGATCCAATCCCAGAAGATCGTATTTAAGGTACACCGCCCGACCATGATGTGGTAAAGACAGCAATAAACCGACTGAATAACAATAAGGTAGCAGGAGCCGATGGCCTAACAGCAGAGCTATTCAAAACCAGAGGCAACACGCTGATAAGGTGTATGCATCAGCTAGTTAGCATCATCTGACAGGAACGTGAGCATCCCAAGTCCAATTCCCAAGAAGGGAGATAAGACTGTGTGCTCCAATAACAAGGACATAAGCCTGCTCCCTCTTGCATATAAGATAGTATCTGGCATATTGTGTGAGCGACTAAAGCCTAAGGTCAATAAAATAATTGGACCCTATTAGTGCGACTTTAGACCGGACAAATCCACCATTGATCAGATATTTACCTTGAACCTAATCCTGGTAAAGACCGGTAATCCTGGAAAAGACCTAAGAAGTTCAGACCGACACCTACCAATTTTTTGTGTTCTATAGAGCAGCCTTCGGCAGCCCTATACGTTCAAAGATATTCTAATCCATGTCTGACTTTGGTAGCTCATTCGGCTTTGAAAGATGACATTAACTGATACTCGGTCCTCAGTTAAAATAGGAAAGAACCTCTCTGAAGAGTTTATAACCAAAAGAGGTTACAGACAAGGAGACGACCTGTCGTGTGATCTCTTCAACATCTTGTTGGAAAAGGTTATATGAGACGCGAAGGTAAAAATAAGTGGAGCAATATATGTATACAAACACCTTATGTTACTTGCTTATGTCACTGATACCTTTGCAAAAGTCGAAAGCGAATCTGCTAATGCCAGACTGGCAGTAAAAGGCGATAAAACCAAGTTTATGGTATGGACGCGTAATACGTCTACAGATCCTGCACCAACTGTGAATGTTGGTATCTACAATTTTGAGCTCGTAAAAAACGTTGTCTACCTCGGCACCATCATAAGCACAACAAACAACATCAGTGAAATAAATACTGCGGACGTAGTAAACTGAAAATATATATGGCATATAGGTCCTAACATACATGGATTTGGCGTGACTCTAAAAACAATGTCATGCACGGTGCGACTTAACTAACTTTAAGTGGAAACGCTTACACCTGATTCTGAATCTACAATGTTCATAGGTGAGAACAAAAAAATCGATGAAGGGATATAGAAATAAATCGCGCTCAAAGGTCACATTTTTAGAGTTTTTTAGGTTTTCAGGATTTTGCTGGGAAACTGCACCGTTGAAATGTTTATGTTTCCTGGCCTGGGAATCGAACCGCAGACCTTCTGAGTGCAAGGCGGGTGTGAATACCACTGCAGCACGGTGGCTCCCACCAGAATTTAAATTGCTGATTAAAAATTAAACTTGGATATTTTTCCCACAAAAACTAGCCGATCATTATCAACAATTATTGCCACTATCATTATCAACAATTATTGCCACTTATTACGTCGTGCAAACATTTGTCAGTATTGAACTATATCTGCGATCTTTAGCGTGATTAAAGTTATACTACCCACAATTAAAATTGAGGGATCCCTGTATATACTAGGCTGTTACTCTGCTATCTGACCACGTACATCAACATAATTAGCATCAATGCAACCTACAGAACCGCAAACAAAATTGGATAAAAATTTTGTTTTTGGTCCATTTCAAGTTAAAGATTCATTAAAAAATATTTTTGTGTTTTGATGGCAAAATTTATATAGATATTTAATTATTATATAATTTAAATTAATATTTAAGTTCTTCCTAAACCTATAGTAAAATTTAACGGAGAATATTTTTTTCTTTGACGTTATCCATCTAGAACAGGCCTGCTCAGACACATACAAACACATTTTGTAATTGTGTTGGTTTTGAAATACACAAATTTCAATTTTCCTTTGTCTCTCTGTATACTGTGAGAAATATCGTAACAGTTTTTTTTTTTATTTTATATTTCAAAATATAGAGTAGAATAATTATTTTATTTTGACCAAATGTGACTGTTGATGTTATAATTTGTTGCAAATCTAGTTCCTGACAAACCAAAGTGCGTTGACAAACCAAACACTCTAATTTGCCGTAAAAATTTTAGGCAAATAAAAATTCGTATTCAGTATCTTCATTCATTTTTTCAGTGTACGCATATAAATTCATAGACAAATTCGAAAACAGAACCTTCCTCATTGAATGTTCAATAGAGACTGATTTTTAATTTTGAAAATATTCAAAACAAAAACAAAAGCTCTCTTTTTAAATTGTGTGTGTGAGAAAATTGACACACACCGACAGCTCAGGTGCGCACCTTGAGCAGGCCTGATCTAGAAAGATGTTTTGTAGGACTTCTAGGCATAAACAATTCTGGGCTTTCAGATAAGATTTAGAGTTGTGATGTTCTCTAGGGCCTATAATGGAATTTTATGGTGAACATTTTTGTAGAATATTCGGAACCGATGTGATCACGTTTTAAAGGTGCTTGAAAACGTTTTTGGAAAACGGACCAAAAGACACCTTTAATGCCTCGCTTGAGGTTTAAATTTTGTAAAGAATTCTCGCATTGTTGGTAGTAATATTGCCAAAGACACGATATGCTTAAAATGCAAGGATTCCAAAGAATTCTAACTCGATTAGATCCAATAATTTACAAATAGGGGGAACTTTCCCCAAGCATTTAGGGTACCTCCCAACGTAAACATTCAAAACGTGGATACATATGTCTTCTATTTTTCGGTTTTCTTTCATAATCTACCCGACTTTTCCCGTTATTATTTTTTTGTCTTACACAGTGCTATTAACAAACAACAGACCGATGAACACCCAAAACTCTCATGATCATCGCATCAAAAACCAAAGTTCCTCGGGCTTGTACTTATATTGAATTAATAACTTCTAGCAATAGCATAATTGTTCCACAAACATCCCATGCAGGGCAAGGGAGACTTCTCTCATATCAATGAGTGCACCCCGATTTATATTAGCTCAATGATACGGGACCTACTGTTTATTGCCGAGTCCGAACGGCGTGTCTTAATACACCACTGGTAGAGAAGTTTTACATGGCTGAGCATTTTGTCTAAGCTATAAAAAGACATAGATACCGTATTCCACAACAATATGTGCACACTAATAAATTCTATCCATAATCACCCATTCTATCAAAACAACTAGGCATAAAAATGATGACAAATTACCACCACTACCCAGCAGCACAGAATAATGAACACACAATAGAAAACCTAAACAGCAAAAATTATCTCCCTGGCATTCATGGGTATGGGCTTAATGAAAATGTAAATAATGGAAATTATCGAAATGACACATCAACATTTGACTTAAGACCCAACCAAATGAATGAATGAATCTGTATGGAGCATGATGGCGTCTGCCACAATTCCAAGTGTGAGTGAGTCAATAAATTATGGTGGCAATTAACAAAATTTCCGTTGTGATAATTTGTTTGTCATAATAAATAACTCTTAAGTGCAAATGTTCTAAGAAGAAAATGCCAAAGACATTTCATTTAACATGGTTAATGTGTTGACTTACTAAGATGTTATTAACCATAGACATACATACAATATCAGATGTCTCGTTGTCATCGTAATGAGAACGAGGATAAATGAGGCATGGCAATTATAACCCATAGCACAATAGGTGGACAACCAACAAAGCACAAGCCGCAATTATGGGTCGATCCTCACAATTGTTATTTCTGGAGTTTGCGTTCCTACCAGATTATAATTGATTAGTTATTGGTGATGATCGTAGAATATTTAGGGGATGAGCTGAGTCGGTAGCTGCTTTGTAGGGCGAAGTATTAGTCCGATCGCCTTTAACCCACTTAAAGCTACTGGTCGTTTAAACGCCACTAAAAATGGTTGCAAAAATTGACGTAAAACTTGGATATTTTGGCACATTTTTGTGGGGTTTTTTGCATGTTGTTATATCATTGTCTGTTATTTACGATTCCATGCTCAAAAAGCTTCATTTGGCTTATGAATTTCCACGCAAAACGTAAGCAATTCAAAAAAAAAAAATAGATTTTTTGTAGTTTTCGACTTTTTATGAAAAATTTAAATATGCGAAAAAAAATTTAATCATAAATGTTACATTCATATAAATTCAGGGGTGTGTTAGGAATGTTGTAAGGATATTTTCTCTATCAAAAACCAAGGGATTGGCATGTAAGAATACACCTATATTACCATTAAAAATTTTTCGGGACTTTACAAAAAGGCCCGATCACAGGAACACTATATATTTTAGAGAAAAAAGTTATTCTTTAAAAAATGCTTAACATTTTTTTCATATAAAATTTTAAGTTTTCTTGTAAAAAAAATTCTCGGCGCCAAGTGGGTTAAGTAAGGTTTGAGTTTATGAGAAAGAAGAAGCTTGAAATTTAACATGAATGTCATAAAATATTTAGCGGTTTAAATGGACCAAAACATGTGTGTCATAATTGGTAAAATTTCAATATAAAGACTATCTGTCTATTCCGGGAAAACATGTTTCACGTAAATTATAATGGGAAGAAGATATCTTTCCCATTCGCGGATGAAGTTTTTTGCAAAAAAAAAATAAATTCTAAAGGTGTGCGAGAGAGCATATTTTGGATGTTTTGTCATTCATTCCTTTTTATGCATTCCAAAAAAATATTGGTATCCAAACAGAATCCTTCTCAGATCATCGGTATATAAGATTTGAACTAACAATGCCACCGCCGAAACCTACAAGTTTCCGAAATAAATCCTAAACCAACTGGATAAAATTTGGAAAACTAATAAAATAAAGGCTAGGGCACGATAGCTTTGAATGCCTAAGCACGGAAGATATAGACAGAAATGTCAAAATTATAACGGAGGTCTTAGTAAAGTCATTCGAAGAAAGTTGTCCCCTTCGAGAGAGGAAATCTGCCTACGAAAAACCCTGTGAACAGGTAGACAGCGTAAATGATGTATCAAAAATAAAAAAGTTTCTATCGAAAACCCATACACAAACCGAGATTATGGTGAATGATATGGGAAATAAAATGGAAACAATCGAGGACACGCTGGGGCTTTTGATGAATACACATTTCCCGCCGAGCACTGCAGTGCACGCAGAGGTGCCGGTAGTTAGGGAACATGTTACAGAGAAAGCAACAACAATTGATGAAGCGATGCTAAAGGATGTCATCTAGAGTTTCAAACCTTTCAAAGCAGCGGGACCGGATGAGATATTTCCGGCCTTACTCCAGAATGAGATGAACTACATTGCGTCCAAACTATCTGGAATTTTTAACGCATGCTTAAAATTTGCGTATACCCCTAAAGCCTGGCAGGTAGTATTTATCCTGGGAAGGCAAGTTACGCAATTCCTAAGTCTTATCGTCCGATAAGCCTAACATCCTTCCTGCTTAAAACCATGGAGCCAATAGCCGATGCCATGATTAAGAACAAGATTCCAAACGATATGCTTAAATACAAACAACATGCATACGTTAAAGGTAGATCAGTGGAAACCGCATTACATGAGGTTTACACCACATCGAGAGCACCTTCGACACTAAGATGTATACACTAGCGGTATGCATTGATGTTGAGGGTGCTTTCAATAATGTCAGCACCGAAACCCTTATCCACTCCTTAGATAAATTTCAGGTGAACCGAGCCCTTAGGGACTGGAATAGATGGATAAGCTGCGGGTTGTTTGACGTAAAAATAAAGGACAAAGTTGGTCAGGGTACGCCGCAGCGGGGGATTTTATACCCACTCCTATGGTTAAGAACTTTAACCGATGAGGGATTTGACCCAGTCTGCTATGCAGATGACGTTATAATACTTCTGAGAGGTAAGAATCCAAACTTGCTATGCAGAAGAGCTTAATCAGCCCTAAAACTAGCGTACAACTGGGATAGACCAAGAGGTCTTAACGTAAACCCGGAAAAAACGGAAATATGTCTGTTCACTAGGAAAACAAAACTGGGACACTTTGAAGAACCAGTTTTCCTAAACAAGACAATAAATATTTCCAACAAAGTTAAATATCTGGGAGTAATCCTGGATAGGAAACTTAAATGGAAAGACTATATTCAAGAGAGAGCTAACAAAGCTTATAGACGTTGGTCCACCTCTAGAAGGGCTATAGGCTCCAAGTGGGGTCTTAATCCTAGGATGACTCACTGGCTATACAAAAGCGTAGATAGACCTATTCTGGTAGTCTGGTGGACAGCTATGGATAAAAAGTGTAATATTAAAATACTACAGAAAGTCCAACGAATGTGCTGTTTAATTGTAAGCGGCGAAATGAGGACAACACCAACGAGGGCATTTGAAACTATTCTATATATACACCCAATAGAAATCCAGATAACATATGAAGCGGCTGTCGCAGCTATCCGACTTAAAGCGATGGACGAGTGGATCAGTAAGGACCACGTAACATACCATCAAAACATTCTACCAGTAACAACGGGAGAGTCAAAGGATAACATTGTATCGGACCGTATACCTGAAACAATTGTTGCTGCCTCATGCGAGGCATTAATTCCAGACAGAGACTCGTGGATCGGCGGAATTCTAGCACAAATGCCGACTGGAAACTGTTGTTATACAGACGGCTCCATGCTAGGTGGGAGAACGGGACTGGGTCTTTTTATTCAAGAACCAGAGACCGCAATACAGAGTGATATAGAGAATATACAGAGTGTCTGAACTGGTTTAATGCCAACACGAGACCAACTACTGTAAACGTCTTTACGGACAGTAAAACTGCAATCAAAGCAATAACATCCAAGATAGTAAAATCACAAACAGTCTTGGATTGTATAAATTCGATCAACAGCTATTCTCAACATGGCTCGGTGCGTATAATATGGGTACCGTGACATGAGGGGAATAGAGGTAATGAGATAGCAAAATGGTAATGGCAAAAAATGGAAGGGAATTAGCAACAGTAAACTTAGAGAACGCAAAGCCACTAAACGCGTCTCGGCTAGAGTTAAAAACTTGGGCAAAAAATGCCCACTCATCACTATGGAATAGAGAGGAATTATGGAAAACCGCAAAAATTCTATGGGGAGACCCAAATGAGGAAAAATTAAAAACCTATTACTGCTAGGTAAGGCAGAGTTGAGTAGACTTACAGGTGTCCTTATAGGTCACCTGGGTTTACAAGCTCATCTGCACAAAATTAAATATGCAGACAACAGCGTATGCAGGGCATGCGGAGAAGATGACGAAACATTGGAGCATTTTCTCTGCCAATGCCCCGCTTTCGCAAACATCATATCCCAGTTTTTAGGCAACGACACAATACCAGATCTTAATCAGGTAATTGTAGACGACCTGAAACAATTACGGGATTTTGTTAAGGGAACAGAGTTCCTTAAATAAAATACAGTAGAGTCCCCTTCTTCAAAAACCTAGTCTAGAGCGCACATCAGGCCTACTTCATGGCTTATGTGTATGTCCACCAGGGCATGTGGCGATTACTCGCCCCTCTTTTCAACCTAATCTAACCTACGTTGGATATTTTTATTTATTCGAGTAGTTTGTCTGTTTATGTGTCATGGCTACCTCAGTTTATATTACTACCTTAGTGTATGTATATTACTTATACACATACCAATGCATTTGTGTACATCAATTCCACAACCATGATTATATCTTAATCCTTAAACATTTATGCTTAAGTAAAATCGAACAATCAATTGACATTATGTCGCCAGCTGTCACATTGTCATTGTCATGAGAATAACAAAACAAGCCATGTCAACAAATATTCGTTTCAAACATAGGCGAGTCAAAAGAACACAACCGACAGAGAGGTGTTGATAATAGGCTTTTGGGGAAAATGCGGAAGTCATTTTCATTTACACTTAATTACAAGTCCACTAACAATGTGACAATCTACTGTGTGTAAAATGAAGACAATGACAGTAGTAATAGTAGTAGTGGGCAGAAACAACAACAATTATTTGTAATTAATTTTGTAATGCAAAACCAGAGAACATGATCTCAGCATGACAACACTCGGTTCTATGTAGCTCTGACTTTTAACACAAATGGCAGTTACATATGTATGTATATATACTTAAGTATACATGTGTCTGTTGAAATATTGAATGAGTGTGTTAGGATAATATGCCACATGTCGTAAAGTTGAATGACCAACAACAGATTGATAAAAGAGTAATCTGAATACAAAGAATACCAACTTTTAGATTTTGACATGACTTTGATAAAGCAACGCACTAACAAGACATTTGTGTCGGTTGAAGGATGTACTTAAAACCTATTGTCCTCTTCAGAATTTCCATGTAATTGCTGTTAAGATTGTGGTCTTTCAAATGTTTTGTAAGTACATGTGTATGTTTGTGCATATGTGCTGCATTCATTGGCCTTTTGTAATTTGACACTAGAATTGAATGGTTAAGTGCTACAAACACATTACCACATGCTCACCAAAAGATGGGGAATGAATATCCACACAAACAATTTATCGGATGAATACTTAGAATCTATACATTTCAAGTGCAGAGCTATGAATCACCATTACATTTGCAACAATGAAAATTCCTGTGCGCACAAACAAAATTTCAAAATCATATAAGGAGAATTAGAAGGACTATATTTTCGGAGTATTGTGGCAGCAATATAGGAATGGTTTTCTTATACCCTCAGCCTTTAGGCTTACGAGTGTATATACAACTTGATACGATGAAAATGTGTCTCAACGAAGTAATGGTATTAGACTCCAAGTATGTTTGGACGAAATTCGATTCAGACAATTTGGAGTCGATCTAGCAATGTTCATCTATCTGTGTGGCTAGTTTAATTTCGAAGATGTGCCATATAGGTCCATTCTTTCCTGTACTTTTCCCACGAAAATTTCTGCCCCAAGTGAATTTTAGGAACTATTTTCGTATCGTCATGAAATATTTTGCAGCACATTATGTTCGAGGCTCTTTTGCGACGGCAAATCCATACTTCCAGAGATAATGTCCCAATATTCAAATGACTGATAAGCACGAAAACTGACCACTTGCGTATTCGATTTGCACATCATGAAATTTCTTCCAAACGTACATCAAGTTCCATGAAGGTCTATATCGGAAAATATTTTCGGGTACCTACCCCACACGAGTTCACTATTTATACCCTACTCCACAATGTGGAAAGGGAATTTGTATCTGCTCTATACGTCGCAATCACAGTCCGATCAGCGCGAAAATTAAATAAGGTGTGAGCTTATGACACAAAAGAAGCTTGCAATTTTACATTATGATCAGATAATTTTTAGCGGGTGAAATGGACCGAAACCTTTGTGTAAAAATTGAAAAAAATATGAATATATATCTAATATCTTTATTCTTGATAGACACATTTCATTGATCGATTCGATAAAAATAACCGAAAACTATTGCTAAAATTCTTTTAATATTTGTTTATACCCTCAACATTTTGGCCAAGGAGATTATCAAAATAATGATTTTAGACCCTAAGTATGTTTGGACGAAATCCATTTCAGAAAATTTGGGGTCGACTTACCCATATCATATCTGGCTGGTTGGACGATAACTCTCGAAGAATCAACCTATTTGGTTAAACTTTTAGGTCTAGTAAATTTTGTCCAAACATAGTTTAATTTCGAAGATGGATTATATCGGTCTGCCCCTTCCGTTAATTACACCCACAAAAGTTCAAAATTTGTCGCTAAGATTATTGCACGAAAGTTCCAGAAGGCCGACTCGTACCAAACTAGGGATGTGGAAACATTACTTCCACGCATATATCAGGTTAGAATATGGACTATATCGGCCCACTCATTTGGGAAAAGTATAGTATAGGGAAAAGTATATCGCCTTGCGGCCCGTTTTGCGACGGTGCAATTTTTTTGGGGCAAGTCCATACTTCGGGAGACGACGCCAACTAAACAGACTAGTGCCTAAGATAACCCGGTTGGTCTTAATTTTGTACATCGTATTATTTCTTAGAGACTTGGATTACGTCCGAATATGGATTACATCGGAACACTCCTTCGGATTATGGATTACATCGGAACACTCCACACAAATTTTGGAATAAGTTCAATTTAAAGACTCTATGATTGTTTAATTTTTTTCTTTTTTGTATTTTTACGACGCTACATTTTTTTTTTTTTTTTTTGGTGTAAAAGTCCATTCTTCTTGGGAAATTTGCCAAAATGTTTAAAAAACCATAGAGACGTTATAAGTATTTAGTTTACTTATTTTCTTTGTGTCCGAGGCTGAGTGTATATCTCCGTCGGCACAGCTGACTGATACTTTCTAACTTGTTTTAATAATATGTAGCCCCGATTGGTCATTATAAAATACGGAAAATAATACTTTACGTATGTTACCATATATGAGGCGCTCAGCGCCAAAACGGCCTAACCCACATTCACAAAAAATCAAACAGACTATAACCAGAGCCATTTGAAATAACTACTAAAAAAATCCCATATTGCATTGAATAACACTAGGTAATACTACCGTCTAAAATAATGCAATATGGAATATTTTTAGAATTTATTTTGAAAGGTTTCGTTTTAATCTTTACAGTCAGTTTGATTTTTTGGTCATGAGGGTTAGGCCGTTTTGGCGCCTCATATATCAACTTATGTATGTATGACCGGAAGGCTAAAATATGTCGCAATCATATAAAAGAAATTCCTTGGCCCTGTCCGACTATAACCCTCTCTTACCTGTTTTACTTAAGTGCAGTTTAAGGGCTGTTTAAAGATCATTTGCAAATTTTGTACCGATACTTCTTCTTATGGTCTTGTTTACAGCGATATAATATTTTAATGGGCAAGTCCATGCTACCTGGGAACTATAATGCCTGATGGGCACCATAACTATAAAAGGGAGTGATTGACATTACTGTAACCTTTGCGCATCGTAATATTTCCTTCAAACTTAATTAAGTTCGGATACTGATTATATCGGTCCACTCCATCAAATACCTCCCACACAACATTTCTCGCTAATGTGCAATTAAGGCACATGGCTAGGATCATTTTGAAATTTTTACAGCAGGTCGTCCTCCGGGCCCATATTTCGACAATAAAATTGTAATCGGCGGTAAGAACATACTGACAGGCTCCTAAAGGCAGTCCTGATTTGGTACAATCTTTACACATCGTAATCTTTCTTCCAAACTTACTTAAAACTTTTCCAGTACCTCCCTACAAAAGTTCAAACTTAATGGCTTAAGAACAGGTCAAGACGTGTTCGCGGATCAATTTTAAACTTTATTTTGGATAGTTTTCGCAATATTAATTACACCGGTAGCTGTTTTGGAAAAGCAACCTGAAAGTGAGAAAGAATAACGCCAACCTGCTGGGTCGAGTGCTTTTTCGATTCTGATTTTATTTGAAAATATTTTACTTAAGAGCTTCATAAACTAATCTAACTTAGTCTAATCTTAGACACACAATTCAACAGAGCACATGAAGCGTTGTTTTGCCCCTGCACTTAAATATGCATGTTACCTACTGAACGCCTCGAAATCTCTGTGTGTGGACTTTATCAAATCATTTTTTATAGATGCACACACAAATAGATTTAACGACCGCTCATAATTTAAAATGCATTACCCAGTTATCGTTTGCCCCAGCGCGTTGGAACACTAAATTGTTTTTATGGCACTGGGAAAATTATATTGCCATATTTATTTGTTTGATATTTCCCAGTGCATAAAACTCTCCCGAAATATGTTCAAGTTATTTGTACACAACCCGTACTGTGTTTTCTTCTCTTCATTACGTCGCATGCTAAGGGTATATCTCTGTCGGCAAGGCCCGGTTGATACTTTACACCACAATATGAGACATCGAAGTAATCGTCGGAGAACCTATGAAGTATATATATTTTTGATAAGCATAAAATTAATAAAAATAACCGTCTGTCTGCCCGTCTGTTGAAATCAAGACAGAAGCCGCAATATTTAAGATAGATGTTTGGTATTGGGAATTGGAATATATCGGCCCACGTTTTGAATTAACCTTCAATATACCAACGAAATATTTAAAATTTGACACTTACAGCATGTTTATGTATGTCGACCGAAAGGTTTCATGCGCTTCCGAAGTGAAAAGAAAAACAAGTAAGAAAAGTCTATAGTCGAACGGAGCCGAGCATGGGATACCCTATACCACTATCCCTGGACAATCGCTCTCCACGGAACTTCTTTTCAATGATTGTGAAAATTTAATTATCAAATATCAGAGATGTAATGTATAATACTTATGACCAAAACCAAAAAGTTATCTAGCATGACAAAGACATTTTTGTAGCAGGAAAGGATTTAGTTCACACAAACTAAAATGTAATGAAACCCACTTATGTAGTACTACTACTACCGTTGTTTAACAGCTACGTTATTGAAATTTTTACCAATTTCACACAAAAGTTTCAGTCCATTTAACCCGCTAAGTATTATCTGATTTTCACGTTGGTTTGTACGCTTCTTCTTCATCATAAACTCAAACGTTGTTTAAAATTTTGCGGGTTATTATTTTGACCTACAGAACCGCTACAAAATTGGTTAAAATTTTGCTTTTGGTCCATTTCATCCCCTGAACATTTCACTATCATCACCAAAAACTAATAATTTCTATTCTGGCCCGAACCCAACCTCCTACCCAAAAAAATTCGTTACAATCGGTCCATAATTGCGGCCTTAAGCTTGTTTACAATTGTTAATGGACGGACACACATCGCTAAATCGCTTTATCTCGTCGAGATATGAATTTTGGCAAACCAAATAAGGGGTCTAGGACGAATATTTCGTGGTGTTACAAAAACTTTTGGAGAGACAATATGTAGCATGGGATAAAAATGTGGTTCTCTATACAGAACCCATTATATATTAGGCAGTACGCCCGTTATCTAGCAAACACTTTATTGCAATTAATATCAGAGGAAAGGTCAGTAGTTTTTTTCCATATGTAGGCTACTTTGCGAAATATATATGTCCTCAAGGAATTAAAATATCGACCAAAAACTCGTAGCGGTGACGTTACTGGTTTGACAATGTGGCGGCCTGATTAAGATTGATGAACAATGGTGGCTTGACAATGCGGCGACCCGATGAATATCGACAAATGAAGTGGCAGCGGCTTGGCAATGCGGCAACACGATGAATATCGCCGAATATGGCGGCAGCGGCTTGATAATGCAGCGGCCCGATGAAGATCGCCTGGTCAACTGTCAATCGACAATGATCACTTGAAATGTCAGAGCATGACAGGAACACGCAAACATCACTGCAATGCCAATGTATACCGCTAGGAGCTCTGCTAAATTTACATATATTAATTTATCCCTTTCCCACTAGGGGTTTTTTGTTTCGACCGTTAAACTTAAACAAATAATTTAATAATGTAAATAACTTAAATGTACTTCATTCTCATTTCAGTTATACCATAAAACATAACAATTTTAAATTCAATTTACCACACAAAAATACTATGATAATAGAATAATGCAAATCGTCTGCTCCGTCGGAAAAGGTCGTAAGTCCCTCTCAATAAATTTTTCAGGAGGAAGAAAAAACATTCCAGCGCTTTCTGTATTATAGATTTTATTATGGTGGTAAAGGCAGTATTCTTCGTTTATTTATTCTGCTGCAATACCTTTAATTTGTTTGATCAAATTTCGACGCGTTTAGGTGATAATTGGATGTCTTTGGACTTACGACCTTTTCCTTGTACAGTTTTGTATTTTTGTAGGGACTTACGACCTTTTCCTACAATTTACGGACATTTTTAAAATAAAATATTTATACTTTACAAAACAATGTGGAAAGGGTATTATAAGTTTGTTTTGTCCAATACATGTGTGACATCGCGAAGTATTCGTCGTAGACCCCCTCCCCTTGTCATTTTTTCATATCTTGACGAGATAAAGCGATCTAGCTATGTGTGTCCGTCCATCCATTAACAATTTTAACAAAACTCCAGGCTTCAATTCTGTACCGATCGTCACGACATTTTGTGGAGAGGTCGGGTTCCGACCAGAAGTGACCCCATTTGATATTGGTTATGACCGAAAGGTGTGAAATGGACCAAACCCACAATTTTTACCCGACTTTGTAGCTGTCCTGTAGATCGCAGTAATAGTCCGATCGGAGCGAAATTTTAAGAATGATTTGAGTTTGAGACAAAGAGTAAGCTTGCAATTTAACATGGTGATCAGATAATTATTAGCGGGTTTAATGGACCAAAACTTTTGTGAAATCTTATATATAAACAAGTGAGAAAAGGCTATAGTCGGTACGGGGCCGACTATGTGATACCCTACACCACTACCTCTGTGAATAATCTTTTCACTCGAAAACATTTCCTTTATGGAGATACGAAAGTTTTCACCTATCTGGCTTTTATACCAAATGACTTAAGGCGAACTGAACCAAAATAATTAATATTTAATTTTATATTTGACTACTGTGGACATCACCAACATCAATAGGCTTCTATCTCTGTGCGAAAATTTCGTGATGATCCGATCAAAATTCCGACCTGTAGTGTGATTGTAGAAAAAGTGGAAAAAGGGATGCATTAACGACTATTGCGATATCTCTATTATTTGACTACCTACGCCAACCTACTTTGCATAATTTCAAAGATGGGATTTTCTACTTTCTTATTTAAGCTTTGCTTTTAGAAGGTCCCCCCAAAGGTGTGATATTCGTCATTTCGTTGTTAGACCACCTACGACAACCTTCGTTACAGTGTTGTAAAGGCGATATTTTATACTTTCATTGCCAGGTTTTGCTTTTTGTAGACCTTTTATAGACGCTGAGATATTTGCTTTGGAACAAAATGTTGACTTTTTCTCCAAATAAAGTTTTTGCTCATTCCCACCCCTAAATATTATCCGGCCATCATCAAAATCAATAGATTTCTTCCTCTGGGAGACCGTCATTAACCCTCGAAATTTCATGACGATCCGATCAAAATTGCGCCCAGTAGCGTGATTTCCAAAAAAAATGGAAAAATGGGATGTATTATCGAATATTGCGATATCTCTATTATTTGACTACCTACGCCGACCTAGTTTGCATCATTGTAAAGATGGAATCTTCTAATTTCATAGTAAGGAAGTTTTTGGAAAGTATCCAACCAAAGCTGTGATATTCGTCATTATAACTAAAATCGCAAACATGAAAATTTAGGGTTTATTTGCGACTATTGTGATATCTTCGTTGTTTGATCACGTACAAGAACCTGCATTACTTCATTAGAAAGGTGATATTTTCTACTTTCATTGACAGGTTTTGCTTTTGGTATACCCCATATATCAGCTGAGATATTCGCTTTGGAAAAAACGCTGTCTTTTTATCCACATAAGTTTTTTGCCCATTCCGACCCCTAAATATTATCCGACCATCACCAAAATCAATAGGCTTCTTCCCCTGCGGGACCCCCATCAACACCCAAAATTTCGTGCCGATCCGATCAAAATTGCGACCTGTAGCGTGATTACAAGGTTTAGATGGACAGACCGACAGACGGACGGACGGACTGACGGACGGACTGACGGACGGACACACATAGCCAGATCGACTCAGCTCGTCGAGACATTAATTTTGATATATATAAGTATGGGTCTACGACCATTATTTCGATGCGTTACAAACTTTTTGGCCAATACCCTCCCCACATAGTGGTGTAGGGTATAAAAACAATGTGTATGTACCACATTGACTCAAAAACGGCTGAACCGATTTTTTTGAAAATTTCAGAGAATATACGAGGAACAACCGAGGTGAAAATAGGCATTATATTTTTTTGAATTTCGGAGGGGGCGGGGGCAGGCCCTATTTAAAGAAACGCTTTTTTGCGAAAGTTATGAAGGTATCGGTCAGAAAATTAATTTTCTAGGAAACGGTTGTTGAATCTCCGGCCCTAAGTACTTATTCCATGTTATTTTCAGATTATGCACAGGGATGTCCTTGGTGGAAGTAGGCTATATATTTTGTTGAATTTCGGAGGAGCGTTTTACACATGTGCCCTATTTTTTAAATGCGCTATATATATAAAACTTACAAACGATTCCGTTTCCCCAATCCTGGGTACATATTTTAGCAATAAGACCCGACCACTCCCAAATTCTTAAATATGCTACAAGTCAATGGAAATACCAGATAATATGCATAACGAAGCTTTGGTCTTATTGGAGAGCAAGCGTTTAGATTAGAAGGCAACATATCCATATCTATAGTTTCATCAGCTATATAAAATACATTATAAGAAGGTGGACACACTCGACATTCCTCAAGACATCAGTTATTTGGCGGTATGTTAATATTGCATATCGACACCAACATTTCTGAAGATTTTTTTACCCTCCACCATAATATGGAGGGTATAATTAAATTTGTCATTCAGTTTGTAACATATCTATATATTCAGCGGAGACCCTATACATTATATATATAGTCTTGATCAGAGTACAATTCTAAGTCTGTATAACCATGACCGTCTATCCGTCTTTTGAAATTAAGATACAGCTCGCAATTTTTAAGATACAGCTTTGTAATTTGGTATAGACATTTCTATTACTTCTAGGATGATTGGTATTGCAATTCGCTATATCGGGCCACTTTTTGAAACAGCCCTCATAGAACGGTACCTCCCGATTTCCGGTATTTTGAAGGATAGCCACATTGTTTTACCAAAATAGCTGAAATTTGGTATTTAGCTTACTTCATAAACGAAAGGAAACTAATTGAAGTAAAATTCAATACAACTCATGTTGGAGGGTATAACAAGTTCGGCCTGGCCGAATTTAACGACGTTCTTACTTGTTTTTGATAGTCAGTTGCATATCTCAACTAATTTGCGATGCAAAAAAATATAATTGACATAAGAAAGGATAACATAAAGTGCAACGTGGACCGGTTCGGCTAATATTAAATATAAAACATGACACCTTTTTCTTACGACCTTGTATTTTTGCCTTACGACCATTTCCTTCAATTAAATTTCATGATTAATTCCGTTAATGTACGTGGTTTCTTAGCTACATTGTAATCCCAAATAGTGTCCTCTTTTTGTCTACCCAAGTATTTCTGCGACAACTCCCTGCATCTTTTGTTTTTGTCTGCAAACTATGTAGAATCTGTCTTCCTGCGTTTAGGAAGTTTATCATCAGAGCTTTCAGAATCACCGTAAAAACTATAGGGAGCTTGGCCCATGACACCATCGTCTAATTCCATTCCAAATTCATACTGCTCTTTGTTAGCAAAAACCATGATGTTTTTTGGTTTAATAACATTTAAATCAATTACTATTTTAGAATCATTTAATAATATAAACATTGCACTTACCCGTCCATTAGAAGGTATTACTTTATTGAATTCAGAATACAAACTAATCTCGTTATGTGAATAAATGTCCCTAGAGAAACCACAAATTACCAGTTAATAAAGTAAGTAAGATATACGACAATAAAACAGTAAAAATCTTTATTTTTTTAAAAAAAAAATTTAATATATGAGGTATTTGAACGCATACAGCATCCCAATTTGTATCAATGAAAATGCCAGAAGTCCATCATTCATAATCAGTTCGTTTATAGGGGAAAATAGATTTCAAATGTAAATTTTCGTTGCAATAGAGAAATTATCACATTTTTGTTCAAAAGTTTGGTACACAGGCTCCGCCAAATATCATCCGATTATCATCCAAAGGTGTAGGCTAGTTATTTACATTGTACCCCAACCATGGATGACGTTAAACATTATATCTGAACTACATTAGCTGTAGTATTCTTTTAAGGTATACAATTTCCTGTGGACTTACGACCTTTTCGTACTAAAATTTGTACGTTTTGTGGACTTACGACCTTTTCCGACAAGGGCAAAAAATATAGAAAAATGCGACATACTACCATTTTCTTTGTATCATACGACGTGTTTTGACTTGTACTATCATCCTGTAACAAAAACGCGATTTCCAAAAAAAGTGGACTTACGACAATTTCCGACGGAGCAGACGAAATTTTAATGAAAATAAAATAATGAACTCCAAAAACGAACATGGTGACTTTTGGGCGTTACAGCGACTTCTAGCGAGTTTATTATTACACTGCAAACAAATAACGAAATATACACAACAACATAATTGGCATCAATTGAAAGGTCAAGCGTTCCAATTTCAAGTATATCTCACTTGTCCGGAATTGCACTTCCAGGAATTAATATATAAGCTGTATATTAAAAATTTTCACAATTTTTACACAAAAGTTTTGGTCCATTTAACCCTCTAAATATTATCCGATCGTCATCTCAAATTGCAAGCTTCTCCTTTGTGATTTACTCTTACCTTATTTAAAATTATGCGTAAATGGGACTATTATTTAGACCTACAGAGCCGCTAGAAAATTAGATATTATGTTTTTGGTCCATTTCACCCGCTAAATATTTCAAGATCATCACCAATAAAAATAGGGATCTATTCTGATCTGAACCCGACCTCCATACAAAATTTCGTGACGATCGGTCCATAATTGCGGCCTGGAGCGGTTTACAATTTATAATGGACAGACGGACGGCCGGACGGACACACATCTCAAAATCGCTTTATCTCGTCGAGATATGAAGATTGGTATACCACATTGGGGGTCTCCGACGAATATTTCGCGGTGTTACATGAATTTTTACCAAAACAAACTTATAATACCCACATTATGGTATAGGGTATAAAAACATTTTCTGTTCATGTAAACACATTCGAAACGAACATTTATGCGACCGACAAGCCATACGAAATAACACGTAAACGTAACTTTTCCATGTAAATTTGGATTATGTATTTCGAAAGGATTGTCTTCAAGGTGCGCCTAAATTGGAAGTTTTTGAGGATTCTAAAACTCCAATGTTCATAGATGAGGAAAATAAAAAAAATCGCAGTAAGGATTTTCAAATAAATCGCAGTCAAAGTTTACATTTTAAGAGATTTATGTTTTCACCGTTTTACTTGGAAACCGCAAGTCCTATCGTAATGGCACTGAAAATATGTTGTAGCACTGAAAATTCTCTACAAATTTGACTTAAATGATATTTTATGATAATGCATAGGCTGTAACTATTCTTTATAAAGCAATGTCATACACGAGGCGCCGTAACTAACTTTAAACGAAAATCGCTTACACCTGGAACGTTTTTGCGGATTCTGAAATAACAATGTTCATAGATAAGAAAAAACTAGAAACAAGAAAAAAATCAATAGAGGAATTGTTGCTATGCTACAACATTTTCTTTAGTCCCAGTTCCAAAAGCAAAGCCTGACTATGAAAGTAGAAAATCCCATCTTTACAATAATGCAAAGTAGGTTGGCGTAGTTGGCCAAATAACGGAGATATCGCAATAGTCGGTAATACGTCCCATTTTGCCATTTTTTAATCTCGATACAGGTCGCAATTTTGATCGGATCGTCACGAAATTTTGTTTGACTGGTTTGATTGGGTTCCCATAGAGGAAAAAGCATATTGAATTTGATCATGAACGAATAATATTCAAGAGTCGGAATTGGCAAGAAACTTATGTGGATAAAAATTCAAAATTGTATTCTCTTGTCCCTTATGGGATGTTTGTGGAACAATTAATATTATTATTATTCTTATGCGAATATCTCCGCTTTTAGTAGTCGTATCCCTAAAGGAATGGATGAGGAAAATAGCACCTTTATTGTGATGCAAAATAGGTTTTGCGCATATCCCACTTTCCCATTTTTTATTTGAATTGTACTGACGAGTATCTCAGCTGTGGTTGGAAGCGTTTCAACAATGAAGACATTCTGAGCTTTAAAATGTTCCCAATTGCTTTACCAAAATTGGTGAAATGCGTGTGATGTTGAAAAAAGAAGCTTGTAGCAAAAGGCTCTAAGCTATCACTATTTTAATATGTTATAGCTTTTACTTTAATGACAAATACGTCTGCTTCTATTTGGTCTATTAAAGACAAGTAAAATGCTATTCAAGAAGATCAGCAAAGCTTTCAATTAGTACGAAGTAGATGTCGACAGAAGTCAAATATAAAATTATATATTAATTATTTTGGTTTAGTTCGCCTCAAGTCATTTGGTATAAAAGCCAGATAGGTGAAAACTTTAGTATCTCCTTAAAAGAGATGTTTACAACTGAAAGGTTATGAACAGGGATAGTGGTGTAGGGTATCACATAGTCGACCCCGTCCCCACTATAGCCTTTGCTCATCTTCCACCGAAAATTTGATATATTGATATTTGATTTGAAATTTGATATTTAATCTGGAATTTGTCGGTATAGCACAGTTCGAAATATGAGCGATTTAGCGGGACTTTACTAATAACTTTTAAAGGAAAAGGCGTAGACTCCTTAAAATTTTGCAAAAATGTCTCTTATATTAGTGGATAGTGTGTAGGTCAAATTGGGCCACATAGGCCCGCGGTTTCCCGTAGCCTTCATGTAACGCCGGCTGCCGTTTTTATGTTTTACATTCATTTTTCAATCGATTTTGCTGCAAATTGGTATATTCAGTTTTCAGCGGATAGAAACTTATGTACAAAATATGTTCAATATTGGTTCACGTTTAGGTATAGATGGGACCTATTTTAAATGTTACAGACACATTTTCCAAGGTATTTGGTTGTATTTTGGCATTTTTATGTTCTTCGTAGATAGAAAAGCATTGTAGGTACGCGTTTTTGGTATAGCCCCCATATGACGGGTTCCCTCATGTTAGGTATTTTAAATGTTGAAGCCAAAAATTGCAACCAATTTTGATGCAAATATAAAGATATTAGCGAATAAACATCCTTCCCACATAAAATCTGTCAACATAGGTCCACTTCTGGGTGAAGCCCCACAACCCTACACATACATTATGGAGTAAAATGTCAATAATTATACCCTACACCACTATGTGGAAAGGGTATTATAAGTTTGTTTTGTTAAAAATTCATGTAACACCGCGAAATACTCGTCGGAGACCCCCAATGTGGTATACCAATCTTCATATCTCGGCGAGATAAAGCGATTTTGAGATGTGTGTCCGTCCGGGTCCGTCTGTCCATTATAAATTGTAATCAAACTCCAGGCCGCAATTATGGACCGATCGTCACGAAATTTGGTACGGAGGTCGGTTTCACATCAGAATAGATCGCTATTTTAATTGGTGATGTTCGTGAAATATTTAGCGGGTGAAATGGACCAAAAACATAATTTTTATCTGATTTTGTAGCTGCTCTGTTGGTCACAATAATAATCCGATCGCCTCCAAATTTTAAATAAGGTACGAGAATATGATAAAGAAGAAGCTTTCAATTTGAGATGGCGATCAGATAATAATTATATGGTTAAATGGACCTCAACTTTTGTGTGAAAATTGTGAAAATTTTTAATATACAGCTTTTATCTTTATTCCTGGAAGAGCTATTCCGGGGAAGTAAGCTATACTTGTAAGAGGAACGCTTGACCTTTCTATTGATGTCAATTATGTTGGTGTACATGATAAGATAACAGAGTTATAGCATAATATACCCAGTTATTTCTTGGTATTGTAATCATAAAGACGCTAGATGTCGGAATTATAGCTCAATAATCACGAAATGTTGCACGAGGTAAGACTTTAGGTCGAAGTAGATGCTTACAATTTGTGATGATTATCTGATAATATTTAGCGAGTAAAATGGACCATTACTTTTGTATGAAAATTACAAAAAAAATTGGTCTATATTTTATTTCCTGGAGGACATATACCGGCAAAGTAGACTACATATGGAAATAGATCTACTGATCTTCCCCCCTGATGCAGAATTCACCAGAATCCACAAAGTTACTTCTTACAATAAGTTTATTTGTTCCATAAAGAAATTTTGATATGTGGAAAGCTAATTCCTAGGGGTAAAGGTGTAGGGTATCACATGGTCGGCCCCGTCCGACTATAGCCTTTTCTTACTTGTTTTTTGTTTTCATTTGTATCTGTAATGTTTATTGGTCTATTTAATTTTTTAATAATGTCTCTCAGATCAAGTTCATGTTGGAACTGCATTACAATTTTTAACGTACATATATTGGTACTTGAATCACAGCATCCACAAATGTTACACTAAATATGAATCACAAACATTTACAGGTCAAAACTATGAAAATTTGCGAGAGGATTCTTAATTTAACAGAAATTATCATTTGTTAGAATTAGTGAGTCGATTTCTTCAAAGCACATTCAACAATCGCGTTCATTGCCGCGTTTACCTTCCACTTTGGAAAATGCAAATAAATGAAATTTCCGAAGTCATTAAAAAAAACTTGAATTTCTCCGAAGATCGCAAGTTACCGCAGCTGTTTTATGGTTTTGCGAACAGAGGAGTAAAATATCATAATTGTTTTGTAAAATATAAGGAAAATAAATCATGGCATACTGACTTACCATTTGTCAGCGCCACGCTATTTTTTTAATGAATCCAAATTATATTTCTTAGAAAAAAAAGTACGAAACAACTTTAAGTGCATTTTTAAGTCGTTTCGCGGAGTAAGTCGCCAAACTGAGTATGGATCATTCGCAGTGGAGTACTTAGCTAACGAATTCAATAAAAATTGAATTAATGTTATGTACTTTCAAATTCCTTAAAGTTCCACTAAACTTCCCATATTTCGCACTGTGTATAGGTCCAAATCTTTATATATCCCCTACAGAACGGTACCTCCCGATTTTCTGTATTTTGAAGGTTGTGGACTCAATATCCCACCGAAATGGCTGAAATTTTGTATTTAGTCCTTGGTGGGGGCATAAAACTTTCCACAAGTAAGCCTATTCTGTAACTTTTTAACAATCCGACAATCGACAACGTTGTCGACACTAAAAATTGTTTGCAGGAACGATTGTGCTATTCTGTAAAGATTTAGACAAATTGTCCATAAACT
This sequence comes from Musca autumnalis, assembly GCF_047663935.1. Classification (NCBI taxonomy): domain Eukaryota; kingdom Metazoa; phylum Arthropoda; class Insecta; order Diptera; family Muscidae; genus Musca; species Musca autumnalis. The sequence goes on from NW_027411755.1 coordinate 221,712,679, forward strand.
TTCAAAAGCTTTCAATTTTGAAAGTATTCATAAACAAAACATACACACAAACTATAGGCAAATCCAATTTTGAACATTTTTTTTTTCGATTTTTAAACAACCACTATTTTTGTGTTGTTTTCATAACGACATTTTTAACAGAAGTTGTTAAAATTTGTTTATAGAATACAAAGGTTGTTAATTATGTTGTTAAAATAAGTTTCTCGAAAAAGTAACAATATCGTTAAAAAAGTCACAGAATAGGCCCACAGAAATTTGTCGGTCTTCGTGTTGCTCCCATAGAAAGGCAATCACCTACTTTCGATATTTTTAAAGTCCTAGCCTGGTGTACAAAACATTATAACAGGTACGACCCATACCTTGTTTCCAGCGGACAGAAAACTTACTGCCAAAAAAACTGTCCATATATGTATGTAGGATTTAGCCTAACCCCCATGAAACGATATTGTCTAATTTTATATATTTCGAGGGTTATTTTTTGTAAAATTTTCGAACAGTATAAAAGAAATATAACAAGTGAGCAAAGGCTATACCAAAATCAATAGGCTTCTTAATATGTGGGGCCCCATATACCCCCAAAATTTCGTGACTATCCAATCAAATTCCAACCTGTAGCGTGATTACAGAAAATGGAAAATTGGATATATTACTGACTTTTGCGATATCTCGGTTGTTTGCCCACTTACGCCAACATACTTTGCATCAATACAAAGGAGATCTTTTCCTCTTCCGTTGACGGGCTTTCCTTTTGGAATACTCCTACCAGAAGCGGGGATATTCGCATAAGAAAAAAACGTTGACTTTTCTCCACATAAGCTTTTTGCTTATTCCGACTCCTGAATATTATCCGACTGTCACCAGACTTAATAGGCTTCTTCCTCCGAAAAAATTCGAGACGATCCGATCAAAATTGCGATCTGTAGCGTGATTACAAAAAAATCGGAAAATGGGATGCATTACCTAATATTGCGATAGCTCTGCTGTTTGACCACCTACGACAGCCTACTTTACATCGTTGTAAAGGTGATAGTTTATACTTTCCTTGCCCTGGTTTTGCTTTTGAAACAAAACGAGATATTATTCTCTTCCATTAGACTTAACCTTAAGGAATAGCTTAGTAGTGACTAATTGTTCATATTTACTTCAAAACAGTTTGGTTGTGAAGGGTATAAAAAGTTCCGTCCGGCCGTTCTTTCTTTTTTTACTTATTTTTAACTCTTTTCAGTTGACATTTGTGTAGATTTTTGAAACATTTCAAAGGATATTACCCGTAATTTTAAAGGTTTTTATAGGCGTTGATTTGTTCTTGTAATGTATTGTCCTTATTCTCTCTCTCCATGTCGTTCCCATTTATTAGTAATTAATGCAACACAACCCATTTTTGCCATATTTTGTCATATCAGCAATTTTTTCCCAAATCTCGTTAATATTAATCAATAAACATATGTATGTGGATGTTCAATAATTGTTTAATCTCTAGCAGACGAATAATTACAAAAATTAATTTTTGTTTGCAACCACTAATTGAGTTTTTCTTTGGTTTTTAACTGAAAATTAATTAATGGCTGCATAATGCACATGAATTGATCGCTTTGTTAATGAGATTGATGCAAGTTGATTACTTTCAATGTTTGTTTTTGCTTGCCACACAAACGGATTTTCTTAATCGATTAAATGATATATTATTATCGTTAATCAATTTGTGAAATTGGATAATTAATATATTTTACACTGTCAAAAACAAACTGAAAAGTAATGGATAAAAGATTTTAACGGTTATGGAATGGAATTTACAAATGTTCTTTTAAGGGTTAAGCCCTTTAAAATGAATTAATCGATTATGAGAAGTGTTGATTCAATGTGTTTTAATTTTCTCGTATTTGAAATCCTTAAATTCATTTGATAGATCTATCAAGTTTCCGATAAAACTAACAAAACAATTTTTATGTATCAGCCATTTCAGAATTCAGCTATGGTGCTCTTTGATATGAGGGAAGTCTACCCGTGAGCGGTTTTTGGAAGAAAGTTTTTCATCAAATTCAAATTGGTTATTTAATTACGAAAAAGTTAATCTGAGTTTAGTGTAACTATCTACAATTTGTATCAATTTCTTTTGGGTTTCCTTTCGTAATATTTTAACATTTTTCACAAGTTTAAGAGTTTATCGTTGCTTTTTACAACAAATGCCACAATTTTTCTAGTTGTCCATTGCACTGTTCATAGCTGTATCCAAGCTTATTGCCCAAAAAAGACTAACAACAACATTAGAAGACAAAACTTCGTTAGATAGTAGTGACCAAATACAATTCAATGCACAACATAAAAGGGCAGAGCAAGAAACTAAAAAGTTGAAGATGTACAAACAGAAAAAGAAGAAAAAAGAATTATCAACAACTTCAGACAATGTTTTCAGATGCGGACAAGCACGCAGAGCATCCGAAAATTTTTTGATACTGTTGAAATAACTAGGAAGACTAGTAGTTGCCATGAAAGCACAGCTAAATGGCACAGCTAAAAAAAAAAAACAAAAAAATGCATTTGAAAGAAGAAAAGTCCGATGACAGCGAAGCCGCTCCACAGCCGATATGTCTGAAGAGCGTCTGCCAAAGGCGAAACATGCATGTCACATAGTGATGGTTGTATGGGTTCGAATCGTCGGCTTTCCTTTTTCACTTGCATAATTGATCGCTCAGCCCGATTCCAACGAGAAATTACTTTAAAAAAAAAAGAAGAATTTTTACATTTTTATTAGAGGACTTTTACGGCTTCAATTTACAATTTTCTACTTTCTTATAAATGAGACTTGGTCTGCTGGGCTTTAGTAAACAAAAAACATTTTGAATTGTTCTATTTTTTGGACCTGAGAATGGCTAGAAAGATAACTTTAAGGTCTTTGGCACTTAACAGGTCTAGCCCTTCTGGGGAGAACGGTGTTGGAAAGAGCAGAGAGAAAGATGCTGCGAGGAGTCAAGTAGTTGAAATGATTAATAGACCATTAACCCCTATACAGGCTTGTCACTTGAAGACGACCACTTCACAGAGAAGGTACTCAACATGTAATGTTCTTCAGTGAGGAAAACAATGGAGTTTACGCAGCACTTTCTGGACTGCAAAGACCCAAATTCCGATTTGCATAACGCAGAAAAGATTAGGATATACAATTCTTTTGAGAGCATTTTTGTTGATAGCTCTCCTGGAGCTTGGATTGTCATTCCGACGACATTGCTGCATTGATCACCATCCTTAATATAGTCTGTTATTGTCGCACATAACATAACTTGACAAATTAAGAACTAAGCTATTTCCCAACGCAGATGGGAAATTTCTGTCTATGTTGTCTGACCTTATGCAAGGTGCTTTAGTAAAACTCTTTCTCTCGATGGGAAGACTGTAACGGCATAGGTTTGAATCCCGCCAAAAACAGTTTGGTACTTTTCACCAGAAAATGAAATATTGCTGACTTTGGATGGTTTGTAACTAAAACTTTTTACGGGAGCGGAGTACCTTGTTTTGGTGCTTCTGGTTAAGATGTTCCTGTAAAAACTCCATAGACAGAAGCTGAGGTCTCAGACCACCTAGCTGTATAGAACAGTAGCCTGTCCAATCTTAACCTCTAAATAATGATTTGAAACTGATCTCTACTGTACAGCGAGTTGTATAAGTTCTCATTACTTGACCAGTAAAATTCACTATTCACGTCTTACCCCCTGTTTTTGTAACTAATGTTTGTTCGTTTGTCTATTCGTAATAGTTGAGGCATCCGTAGCTCAGCCCCCGATGACGTACAGACCGAAATGTTCGTAGACGCGTTCCATAAATAGCTAAGAATTCATTTAAAAATCAGCGCTCTATATTTGCGCTAAGGCGAGTAAATCGATTCACAAAATTTGACAATTCGCGTGAAAAGAATAATTTTTTTACAAAAACTGGGGGTTTAAACATGTAAACGTTCTGCAATGAATAGGTAGTAAAGTTAGGCTAAGAGAAAGAGGAGGTGGAAACGATTACATTTCGCCAACTATGAACTTTGATCATACAAATTTAGCGATAACTGCAGTGTTGAAACCATTAGAACTAGTGAGCTTTGTAGGTATACACTAAAAGAAAAATGCTTCTTTGTGTCAATGAACGGATTTCATTGATGCTATGAAATGTTACATTAATACAATGAAATATATAGTTCATGCTACGAAAATTTACGTTAGCTAAAATTTAATGATTTTTGGTTTGATTGCATTAATGAAACGTATTGTATTTCATTGTAATGACATTTTTTATTTCTTTAAATTTAAGAAAAATATGCGAGTTTTGAAATCGCGCTAAATAATATGTGCTTAAAAACTAATACGCAAACATCTTTTAAAAATGGCGAAATATTTGATATATCTATTTTTTTTTGTTGGATCCAAAAATTAATGAATTGGTTTCATTAAACCAGGGCTTCGGAGTCGGAGCCGGAGTCGTGAAAAAAAGCTCGACTCCGACTCCGGGCAACAATCTGTTCTACATTTATCGAAATTTGTCAAATCAATTTAATTTATTTAAATGATCATAGTTTAAAAAAAAAACTCTTAATCTCTATTTTGGCTACAAAATGCATATCGGAAGCATTTTTGGGTCAATTGATTGGAATAATGATGTAAACACTCCAAATATACTTGGGGAAGATCTTTTAGAAGATTTACAGGTCATTTTAAGGAAGACTCACTGGCCTTCTCTTGTTTTTTATTAGAAGTCATTTATGTCTGCTGTAAAAGAACCTGTTAAATAAATCGCGGTCAAACTTCACACGTATAGGTGTTTTCTAAATTTTCACTATTTTGCTTGAAAACCGCAAGTCCTACGGAAATGGGTGTAAAGAAAATATTGTAGCAGTGAAAGTTTTCTCTGCACTGACTGTATCGCCTCTTTATAAAACTATACCATAACTACAATTTACCAACTTAAACTTATATATCTCAAAAATGGTAGAACGTAGGAAAATATTGCAAAAGTCAGTCTTGTAGAGAATTTCCACAGCTATATGATTTTCTCCAGTCCCATTTCGATAAGACTTGCCGTTCCCAAGCAAAATGGTGAAAACCTAACAATAAAAAACTAAAAATGTGACCTACTCTTCTATATCTCAAAAATGGTAAAACCTACGAAATTGTAAAGGTCAACTATCTAGAGAATTTTTGCAGAAACAATATTTTCTTTAGCCCCATTTCGATAGGCCTTACCGTTTTCAAGCTAAATCGTGAAAACATAAAAACATTAAAAATGTGAACTTCAAGTAACCTTAACCACGAAAGTGTATGTTAAGGGGAAATAGGCTATTTTGGTCTTCTATCACGATGCGGTGTTAAAATATCCTTAATTTTCCATAACTCAAAAAATTACAAAGAGTGTTACCGGACAGTAATTATGGTAATTTGATATTTCGAGTCTCATTGGGTACATAAGTCAAATTCGAAAAATTGTAAATATACTAGTATGTTGGTGTTTAGGTAGAGAAACCTTGTAATGATACCGTCCGATTGCAGTTTCTTTGAAGGGTTTTGCTACATGTTCTGAAGAGTGAAGTATACTTGTTACTTTGTATTCCGTATTGTCAACGAAAAAAAAACGACTACGTATCCTCCCAATGCACTATAGGTAATTTCCCCTGTTTTTGAGACAAAAATTAATAACAGAGCAATTAAAAGATTTTTTAACTTTTTAAATTATTTATGTGTAAAAGTGAGATAAAACAACAATTTTTACAGATAAATTCGGATATAACGGACAACGGTTATAAACTACGTATATAGCGAACAAAGCTATTTTTTCCAATGCAATTTTCATTAGTTTTCTTCTTCAGTAAGTAACAAAAATTTTGCCCCCGCGAGTAGATTTTCCAACGAATTGTTACTACAGTTTTATATATTTGTTGAATATACGTTAATAAAGACGAGTATAGTACTCCCTTAAACCGTATCAATGATTAATATGTAATAGAGAGATAAAATAAAGCTTACTACTGCCTCACCGTTTATAGAAAACCACGGATATACCGAACAATTTGTCGCCATTACTTATTTTACTTGCAATAAAATTGCAAACAACAATATTTTTTACATTTATTGTTTATTTCCTCAAACCAAACTTCCACAATTTTAATACTTTTTATTGAGAAGTAACCTAATAAAATCTCATAAATATCAAAAAACGGGCAAAATCGGGTTTTGAAACCTAGTAATACCAATGCAGAAGTCTTTCAGTAATGTGTTCTAGGTGGCAAAATCGCGGCCAAACACGACCAATTAAGTATAAGTCTATATGAAGTGAGTTAAAGAAAAATAAAATATTTATTTCTGACATTTTGTGTTTTTTGGTCGCTACCCAAAATGTTTAAGCTATCTATATATATGTATATAAAAGAGCTCAGTGAGTGAGTGAGTGACTGAGTGACTGACATATCATCGCCCAGACGAAACCGCTGAAGCTAGAATCTTGAAATTTTGGGTGTGGGTTGCTGTTGGTGTGTAGGCGTGAGATAAGGCTGGGTTTTTGGAAATTCAACCTAGAAGGGTACGAAAAGTACTAAAAGGTAAAGGTACCCTTTGAATTAGGCAAACAGGAAGAGATAGAATTCTGTAATTTGGAATGAAGGTAATTGATTGAGAGTTAGAAAGATGTGCCAAAGGGTTTTTGGAAATTCGACCTATGAGTGTACGAAAAGTACTAAAATTTACAAAAAAGTACTAAAAGGTACTAAATATGGTACCCTTTGAATTAGGCAAACAGGAAGAGATAGAATTCTGTAATTTGGAATGAAGGTAATTGATTGAGAGTTAGAAAGATGTGCCAAAGGGTTTTTGGAAATTCGACCTATGAGTGTACGAAAAGTACTAAAATTTACAAAAATTTAGTACAAATTGTATATTTTGAACGCATACAGCTAGAATCATGGAATTTGGTATGGAAATCAAGGTTAAGAAGTGGTGCTTCAAAAAGGAGATGGTTTGGAAAATTCATACTAATGTGTACGAAAAGTACTAAATGGTACTAAATTTGGTACAATGGGGATTTGGTGAACGGATAGAGCTGGGATCTCGAAATGTGGAATTGAGAATACTGGTGGAGTGTAGGATTGAGGTAGTTTTGGAAATTCGTACTTATGGGAACGAAAAGTACTAAATGGTACTAAATTTGGTACAATTTGGATTTGGGTGAACGGATAGAGCTGGAAACCTGAAATTTGGAGTTAAGATTACTATTAAAGTGTAGAATTGAGATATGAGGGTAGTTTTGTAAATTCGAACTTATGTGTAAGAAAAGTACTAAATGGTACTAAATTTGGTACAATAGGGATTTGGGTGAACGGATAGAGCTGGAATCCTGAAATTTGGAATTGAGATTACTGTTGGAGTGTATGATTGGGGAAGTTTAAAAATTCGTACTTATGTGTATGAAAAGTACTAAATGGTACTAAATTTTGTACAATGGGGATTTCGGTGAACGGATAGAGCTGGAATCTCGAAACTTGGAATTGAGATTACTGGTGGAGTTTAGGATTGTGGAAGTTTTGGAAATTCGTACTTATGGGTTCGAAAAGTACTAAATGGTACTAAATTTAGTACAGTTTGGATTTGGGTGAACGGATAGAGCTCGATTCCTCAAATTTGGACTGAGGGTCACTGATGAAGAGTAAGAGACATGTACTAAAGGGTTTTTGGAAACTGTGAGTATACGAAAAGTACTAAATGGTACTAAATTTGGCACAATGGGTGAACGGATAGAGCTGGAATCCTGAAATGTGGAATTGAGATTTCTGTTCGAGTGAATGATTGGGGAAGTTTGGAAATTCGTACTTATGTGTATGAAAAGTACTAAATGGTACTAAATTTGGTACAATGGAAATTTGGGTAAACTGATAGAGCTGGAATCTTCAAATTTGGAATTGAGATTACTGGTGCAGTTTAGGATTGTGGAAGTTTTGGAAATTCATACTCATGGGTACGAAAAGTACTAAATGGTACTAAATTTAGAACAGTTTGGATTTGGGTGAATGGATAGAGTAAGAGAGATGCACTAAAGGGTTTTTGGAAACTATGAGTGTACGAAAGGTACTAAATGATACTCAATTTGGTACAATGGGGATTTGGGTGAACGGATAAAGCTGGAATCCTGAAATGTGGAATTGAGATTTCTGTTGGAGTGTAGGATTGAAGTAGTTTTGAAATATCGTACTTATGGGAACGAAATGTTATAAATGGTACTAAATTTGGTACAATGGGGATTTGGGTGAACGGATAGAGCTGGAATTCCGAAATTTGGAAATGAGATTGCTGTTGGAGTGTAGGATTAAGGTAGTTTTGGAAATTCGTACTTATGGATATGAAAGTACTAAATGGTACTAAATTTGGTACAACTTGGATTTGGGTGAATTAATAGAGCTGGAATCTTGAAAATTGGTATTTCGATTACAGTCGAAGAGTAGGATTCAGGTAGTTTTGAAAAATCGTACTTATGGGTACGAAAAGCACTAAATTTGGTACTATTTGGATTTAGGTGAACGGATAGCGGTGGAATCCTGCAATTTGAAATTATAATTATTGCATCCCTGTTCCATTGAGGAAGTTTAAAAAATTCGTACTTATGGGTACGAAAGTTCTAAATTGTTCCAAATTTGGTAAAATTTGGATTTGGTTTAACGGATAGAGCTGGAATCCTGAAATTTGGAATTAAGATTACTGTTAAAGTGAAGGATTGAGGTAGTTTTGGAAAATCTTACTTGTGGATACGAAGAGTGCCAAATAATAATATATTTGGTAAAATTAGGAATTGGACTAACGGATACAGCTGGAATCTTGATATTTAGAATTACGATTACTGTAATTATTTTATACTTAAAGTACTTAATGGTACTTAGTTTGTTTTTGGGTGTAGGGACAGTGCTGGAATCTGTATTTTTTGGAGTAAAAGTGAGTATTGGTGTGCAACGTTGATCTCGCTGTTAATGTGTAAGGGTGAGATACGGTTGACCTTTTTGAGAATCGAACTAAAGGGGTACGTACAGTACTAAAATTAATATTGATTAAAATTGGTATTAGTGGACCAACATTTTCAGTGTTTGCAATTTCCATATTATATATTGTTTATATTTTTTATATCCTTTCCTCATACGAAGTTGCGGGCACTTTGCTAGTATTATATATTAAATAAATTCCTCTCCCAATTGTCAATCTATTCCATTTTACTTATATTTATATTTGGTTTATTTTTCCGCGGTTTAAATACATTGAAATATGCCTCACAATATATATATATATATATATATATATATATATATATATATATATATATATATATATATATATATATATATATATTTAAGTTTTTCTTCGAAATTCTCACTTTGACTGCAATATAAACCGCGATAATGACGCTATTTTCGAAAATATCATTCATATTAATAAATTTTGACATGTTGTTTTTTCAATGCCAACTAAAAAATTATTATTATTAAAAGTTGCAAAATCGACTTTTTGCCTTAAAAACTGGGCAAATTACCTATAGTGCAATGTAATGTATCTTGAAAGTTCAAACTGAAATGACTGTAATTTAAGTTGTGAATTTTATTTTATCTATTTTCGGAGTCGACTCCGGAGTTGGAGTCGGAGTCGGAGTCGAGAAAAAAATTGGACTGGAGTCGGAGTCTGACCAAAAATGGCTCGACTCCGAAACCCTGCATTAAACAAATGAAACAATCTCATAAAATAAATGAAGCAATTTCATTTAATAAATGAAATATTTTCATTTAATAAATGACAAATTTTTGAAGTACCTAATACTATTTAGCGGAATAAAAATTAGGCCTGCTGTAATGAAGTCTTATCTATATTATCTCCCTTATACAATCAATTCTAACTATTTTTCCTTATTAAACATTTTTTTTTAATTTTCTGTAAAATGATGTGAACGATAACTCTCAAAGAGAGCAATCGATTTGGTCCAAACTTGGCACATCGTATTATTCCCTCCAGATATAGATCGGGTTCGAATATAGACTATATCGGTCGACTCCTTCGGGTACCTCCCATACAAAATTCGGATAAAGTGAAGTTTAAGACCTCCCCTCGGATCGTTTTGAAATTTATTTCAGTAACTTGTGCTTGCGGCTCCCTTTACGACGTTATTATTATTATACCCTACTTCACAATGTGGGAAGGGTATTATAAGTTTGATTTCCTAAAAATGCATGTAACACCGCGAAATATTCGTCGTACACCCCCAATGTTATATACCATTTTTTATATCTCGACGAGATAAAGCGATATAGCGATGTGTGTCCGTCTGTCCATCATAAATTGTAATCAAACTCCAGGCAGCAATTATGGACCGATCTTGACGAAATTTTGTATGGAGGTCGGTTTCACATCAGAATAGATCGCTATTGTTATTGGTGATAATCGTGAAATATTTAGGAGGTGAAATGGACCAAAAACACATTTTTATCCGAATTTGTATCTGATCTGTAGATCGCAATCATAGTCCGATCAGCGCGAAATTTTAAATAAAGTGTGAGTTTATGACAGAAAAGAAGTGCAATTTTACATAAAATGGACCGAAGCTTTTGTGTGAAAATTGGAAAAAAATAATATATACCTTATATCTTTATTCCTGGTAGATACATTCCGCACACGTGGGTTATGTTTGAAAGACGATCTCTCGACCTTTCTATGGGTTAAAGTCAAAGTTAACTGTTCTGGTCACCCTATTTTCAATTTCAAACTTTTACCTTTTTACTCCTAAATCTGCATCTCTCTCTCTAAGTGTGCTAAACCTATTGGTCTTTGCTTTTCCTTTATTGTAAATAAACTTCACTGGTCTTTTAACCTGCAAACATAATCGTTGTTCTTGGCAAGCTTAGTTTCCAAAACCACCAAATTTCCTACAAATAAATAGAGTTGGGCAATCTCGTTCAATTGAACGATCCGGATCACTGCCCTCGTTCAAAGACGAATGAGTAACATCATAAAAACCAACGTGTGAAATTAAGTATACGCAGTTTTGTCAAAAAAATTACCGGTGTCCAATGAACGAGATAGTGATCCGGATCGTTCAATTGAGCGAGATTGCCCAACTCTACAAATAAATACTCGTTATTGTTCAATTCTTTTCATACCATCCCGAGGGGACATTCTATCTAGTTCGCAGAAAGTTTTTCTATCTCATCGCAACAATTAACCATCCCAGTTTTTCAAACAAAATCCAGAGTTTGGCATTTTCACTATGGATGCCAATTATGTTGATATACGTGCTCAGATAACAGAGTTACAGCCTAGTATATACAGAAATTCCAAAGTTATATTGTGTGTATAGTAACCATAACCACGCTAGAGTTCGCAGTTATAGTTTAATACGAGTACTGACAAATTTTTACACGAGGTAAGAATTTTGGTCAAAAAAGATGCCAAGAATTTTGGATAATGTGTGGATAGTTCTTCGCGGGTGTACTTTTGTGGGAAAAATATCCAAATTGAAATGTTGGTCTATATTTTATTTCTAGAAGACATATTTCGGCAAAGTAAGAAAATAAACTTGAAACCCAACATGAATATAGCGGTTAGATAAATGAACTACTATAATAATATACTACTATAATAATAACTAATGGGGGCCACCGTGGTGCAATGGTTAGCACGTCCGCCTTGCACTCACAAGGTCTGCGGTTCGAATCCCAGGCCAAGCAACATCAAATTTTCAACGGTGGCAAAATTCCCCCTCAGTAATGCTGGCGACATTTCCTGAGTATTTAAGCCATGAAAAACTTATCTACAAGTGGTGTCGTAAGACTCGCCGTTCGGACTCGGCAATAAGAAGTAGTTCCCATATCATTGAGCCAATATGAATCGGCGTGCACTCATTGATATGAGAGAAGTCTCCCTTGTCCCATCTGGGATGTTTGTGGAACAATTATTATAATAATATAATTGTTCCACAAACATCCCATAAGGGACAAGGGAGACTTCTCTCATATCAATGAGTGCACCCCGATTCATATTAGCTCAATGATATGGGACCTACAGTTTATTGCCGAGTCCGAATGGCGTGCCTAAGACACCACTTTTATAGAGAAGTTTTACATGGCTGAAATACTCAGGAAATGTCGCCAACATTACTGAGGGGTATTTTGCCACCGTTGAAAAGTGTTTGATGTTGCCTGGCCGGCGAATCGAACCCACGACCTTCTGTGTGCAAGACGGGTGTGCATACCATTGCACGACAGTGGCACCCTAACATATAAGTGAACTACTGCCTAACGTGTAAGTGGTTTTTTATTGGTGTTTAGGTCAACGAGATTATCGAAATAATGATTTTAGACCCCAAGTATGTTTAGATAAAATTTCAGACAATTTGGAGTCGATTTACCCACGCCCGTTCGTCAGTCTGGCTGGCTGGTGCGCACGATAACTCTCGAAGAATTAAATCGGTCTACCCCTTCCGTTAATTACCCCCACAAGAGTTCAAAATCGGCCCACTCCTTTGGGAAAGCTATAGTTTAACAGCTCTTATACTTTTATGACGGTGCATTTCTTTGTTTTTTTTTTTTTTTTTTTTTTTTTTTTGGACAAGTCTATACTTCCTGGGACAACGCCAACTAAACTCACTAGTTTTAAGATAACTCTCGGAGGGATAAACCGGTTTGGTCTTAATTTTGTACATCGTATTATTTCTTAGATACTTGGATTACGTCCGAATATGGACTACATCTGAACACTCCTTCGTGTGCCTCCCACACAAATTGTGGAAAGAGTGCCGTTTATGACTGAAACTTATGCCGTTTATGACTGAAAGCCCCGATAGGTCATCAGAAAAAACGGAAAATAATACTCTTCGTTTCCAGTAATGACGGCGTATATATGTATGTATGTCTTATATCCCTGGTATGTTACCATGTACATATATAAACTTATGTATGTATGACCGGACGGCTAAAATATGTCGCAATCATATAAAAGAAATTCCTTGGAAAATAGTGCCCAGATGTAGTGGAGTAGGGTATCACATGGTCAGCCCTGTCTGACTATAACCCACTTTTACTAGTTTTTTCTTGCGCAAGTCCACACTTCCTGGGATATTGTCCTGAAAGCTCCAAGAAACCCTGACGGCACCAACCGAAATGGCAAATACGCATGATAATTCTGGCAGGAAGTTTCTGATGGCACATAGTAATATTTCATTCAGTAATGTATCAGTTTGGAACATGGACTATATCGGTCCACTCCTTCGGGTACCTTCCACACAAAATTTGAGAAAAGTGTAGCTTAAGAGCTCCTCTTGGATAGTTTTGAATTTTTTTCCAGTAAGTTTGCCTTGCGGCTGCCTCTACGATGGTACAATTTGTTTCATGCGCAAGGCCATACTTCCTGAGGTTTTGGCCTAAAAACTATAAGAAACCTTGACGGCACCAACCAAAATGGCAAATCCGCATGATAATTCTCGCAGAGATTTTCTGATTGTTGCAAACTTTGCACATCGAATTATTTCATCCAGTCATGTATCAGGTTGGAATATGGAATATATATGTCCACTCATTCGGATACCTCCCACACAAAATTCGGATGAAGTGAAGTTTAAGAGCTTCTCTCGCATAGTTTTGATTCTTTTTTCAGTAGGTTGTTCAACCGGCCTCATTTACAATGGTACATTTTTGCCGGACTAAGTCAATCCTTCTTAAGATAATGTCATAATTATTGTGTTTGATTTGGTTTTGTGGTTTTTTGGTCAGTGGCTGAGGATATATCTCCGTCAGCACAGCTGACTGATACTTTCTTACTTGTTTTTTATACCCTATACCACAATGTGGAAGAGGGTATTATAAGTTTGTTTTGGTAAAAATTCATGTAACACCGCGAAATATTCGTCGGAGACCCCCAATGTGGTATACCAATCTTCATATCTTGACGAGATAAATCGATTTTGAGATGTGTGTCCGTCCGTCCGTCCGTCCTTCCGTCCGTCTGTCCATTATAAATTGTAAACACGCTCCAGGCCGCAATTATGGACCGATCGTCACGAAGTTTTGTATGGTCTCAATAATAGTCCGATCAACGCGTAATTTTAAATAAGGTAAGAGTATATCACAAAGGAGAAGCTTGCAATTTGAGATGGCGATCGTATAATATTTAGAGGGTAAAATGGACCTAAACTTTTGTATGAAAATTGTGAAAATTTTTAATAAACAGCTTATATCTTAATTCCTGGAAGTGACATTCCGGACAAGTGAGATATACTTGAAAGTGGAACGCTTGACCTTTCAATTGATGCCAATTATGTTGGTGTGCATGATCAGATAACAGAGTTACAGCTTAATATATTCCGTTATTTGTTTGTAGTGTAATAATAAACTCGCTAGAAGTCGCAATTATACATCAATAGTCACGAAATTTTGCACCGGGTAAAAGTATAGGTCGAAAAAGGTGCCTACAATTTTGAATAATGATCTGATATTCTTTAGCGGGTGAAATGGACTATTACTTTTGTATGAAAAATATAAAAATTTTATTTTTGGTCGATATTTTAATTCCTTGAGGACATATATATAAGTATAAGTAGCCTACATATGGACAAAAAAAAAAACTACTGACCTCTCCTCTGATGTAAATTGCAATAAAGTGTTTGCTAGATAACGGACCTACTGCCTAATATATAATGGGTTCTGTGTAGAGAACCACCTTTTTATCCCATGCTACATATTGTCTCTCCAAAAGTTTATGTAACACCACGAAATATTCGTCCTAGACCCCTTATTTGGTATGCCAAAATTCATTTCTCGACGAGATAAAGCGATTTAGCCATGTGTGTCGTCCATTAAAAATTGTAAACAAGCTTAAGGCCGCAATTATGGACCGATTGTAACGATTTTTTAAGGAGGTTGGGTTCGGGCCAGAATAGAAATGATTAGTTTTTGGTGATGATCGTGAAATGTTCAGGGGATGAAATGGATAAAAAACAAAATTTTCACCAAATTTGTAGCGGCTCTGTAGGTCAAAATAATAACCCGCAAAATTTTAAACAAAGTTTGGGTTTATGATGAAGAAGAAGCGTACAAACCAACGTGACCATCAGATAATACTTAGCGGGTTAAATGGACTGAAACTTTTGTGTGAAATTGGTAAAAATTTCAATAACGTAGCGGTTAAACAATGGAAGTAGTAGTACTACATAAGTGGGTTTCATTACATTTTAGTTTGTGTGAACTAAATTTTCTTTTCCTGCTACAAAAATGTCTTTGTCATGCTAGATAAATTTTGGTTTTGGTCATAAGTATTATACATTTCATCTCTGATATTTGATAATTAAATTTTCACAATAATTGAAAAGAAGTTCCGTGGAGAGCGATTGTCCAGGGATAGTGGTATAGGGTATCCCATGGTCGGCTCCGTCCGACTATAGGCTTTTCTTACTGGTTTTTTTTAATACTGATTATCACCACAATCTTCAGCTGAAGTTAATGCAATTTAAAATTGTTTCTTATTTGATTATCGCCACCTCTAACCAAACCATGTAAATTTAAGATTTCGAAAAATATAAATATTTCATAAAGGCATCAGCATTTGTGCATAATTAGAAAATCATCTGTTGGTTTTCTTTAATTTTTGCTGGCATTGCTTTAATTTTTTGTGATTTTCAACAGATTTTACGACAAGCTGACTATGCCAAAGAAATAGCGATTTTGTAGATAATTTGCATAATGTGAACAATTTACATAAAATTGACAGCATCAGAGTGATTTAGCTTTCATAGACACGTCGATAAAAGCCACGCGTTCAAGATTTAGCCACAATAAAAATAAACTTTCAAATAAACAGCATCATGAAATTATTCATGAGAATAGTTACCAAGGGTTCGGTAAATTTTTTGGATTGATAGAAAAAAAAATATTAAATTATAAAATTAAGTTATTAAAATCACATAAATAAAAAAATATAATTTTTGCAAATACTTTTGAGGAATTCTCATTGAAATGAATTCACAAATCAAACGGGTCGATAAAAAGTTAGGGAAACTCTTTTTCATGTCTATACAAAAGACTGAGAGAACTGAAAGCGATTTGTTCCGATGTTTGTAATCTCATCCTTTCTGTAAGCTTCTTTCACAATTGTCAAAATCAAATCTTCTGTATCTATATAAAATTTTCCAAGAAGATTTACATAAACTCTCAGTATTGTTTCACAATAGAAGCGAACATACGATGTGTTTAAAAAATATCTTACCAATCTTGGACCCCTTTTTGATTAAAGTGAAACGTCTCCGTAGATCTGTACAAATAATTTTTGTTAAGGTTGTAAAGTCTAGACATGCAAAAAAGAAACATCAACGCGAAATTATAGTGAATTGGAAATACGAAAAATTTTCGCATGAAAATTTACATGCGGGAATATGGAAATGTGCGTCGATATGCTTTAACTTTAGCAATAGACAATTGACAATTAGATATTGAATCGAATGTTGACAAAATCATTTGCATTGACAATAAGCAAAAATATTTCTGAGTATAATTTTTTAGTGCTGTTGTATCAACAACAAATTCAAGGTCTTCTGTGTAAACTTGTTTACTAAATGTTTAACCTTTTTCAATTTAAATATTAATGACTTGTCGACATCAACAACTAATGTAAAAATTGTTTTTGATTGGCATGTTAAATATTGGTAGTACTGCAATTTATTGAAATGAAATTACCATTTTATCCTTAAATAAAATATTCGGTTTATTTTTCAAAGGGTGTTTAAGTGAAGGGAAAAATTATTGAAATTTCAAAACTTAAAACTATTTTAAGAGTTAGAGTGATATTAAAACCTTTGAGGAGCAAAAATATGTGCCTAACTATGAGCACTTGATAAGTTGAGCCTCACAACTACGGTACCAAAAGTGGATAATGCTTATATTTCGAAGTGCATATTCAATCCCTATCTGTATTCAAACTGGGAAAAAATATATAAAAATACTTAATATTAATGGTGGTGTTGATTGTTGTGATACATATTACGTGGGGGTTATTGCATTATGGTGTTATTTAACAACCAATTTTCAGAACATACCCTTATATTATTGGTGACCTAAGTCTTCCGGTTCTGGTTCATGACAAGGAGCGTGCTACTGCAGAAACTGACTTCACGGGTTTACAAAAGTTCTTTCTTTTCAAAAGGTAGGAACAACGTTTTGGAAGGTAATGCAAAAGTTCTGGTGGCAAATATATAATTCCACAGGAGCTAGGGAAGCTTTTCTAGAGGAGCCTCAGGCGACTGTTCTGCGGGACCTTTCACGGGATTTTTAGGTGAGTGTTCCAGGTGGCTATTAGGTGACTGCTTCGCGGAACCTTCGGAGCTTAGGGAAGCTACGGATGGGTGTTCTAACATCACGTTGTCCATTAACCGCAGCCGAACACCGATATCCCAACCAAACACCCAGGAAAAAGAAATAACCAGTATTTTCATTCAGTAAGTATTTTGAATGTTTAATGCCTAATTTTTATCAATTTTACTTTTCCCATAGATCATGGACTAAAACTGCTCAACAACTAATTGTGGCCTTATTACATCCAAATAAGGCCACAACTAATGGTCCATCACAAAAATGTTGTCATTCACGAATACACATTGGTTTTGCTTTCACGTAAATGAAGACTTTTCGCAAATGTCAATAAGTATCCTTGTCCTGAAATACAAAACAATTTCGTCCTTTAAAACTTAACACCGTTTCCTCAATCATTGGATTTCTTCAAAATACTTAATACTTAACTTTATAACTTTAAGAGAAAATTCTGCAAAAGTCAATAACATTTGAAATGATAAGTCATTTCAAAAGCCAACCCACAAACAAATACTATGAAGTTGAAGCGGAAAAGAGTGGGAGTTATGTTATATGTGTGATGTATGTGTGAAGGAACATGTACACACATTCTGAAGTACTTGGAATGGCTTGACATGACTTTGAAAGAATGACACATCAGTTGAGGCTTTTGATTATTTGATTATACATTCCATTACTTATTTTTTTCTTGTTTCCTTTCCATTCATTCACTTTGAATTTCTAATGACAGTTTCCACATTGTGTTTCTTATGCAGAGTCTGTAATCAATGTTGTTTGTTTTGTGGAGATATTTTCTTTTTTATTTTCTTTCATTATTGAATGAAAAACTTTTACTTTAAATTGTCAATTTAGAAAAATGCCCAATGTATGATGAAAAGTGTTAAAGTTTTATAAGTTTGGCATGCGCATATTCAATATATGAAAGAAAAGTATGTATATGTTAATGACTTCTATTTTAAGACGATCCGAATTCAAATTCATTCGAATTACAACCAAACTCGTATTATAGACAATTTTTATTGAAAACCAAACAAGTAAAAAGCCGTTAAGTTCGGCCGGGCCGAACTTTTTATACCCTTCACCATAAAATAGTCTTAATTAAAATGGAATAATTTGGGTCCTTTGACAATTTTAGGTGAAACAGCTTTTCGACAATGGATAGACTCCTACTGCCTCCCAATATTGCTTAAATTACACTGTTAACACAAATGTTGGGGCAGAGATAAAAACCCCGAAGGACAGATGAGCCGTGAGTCGAAATTCCGCGTTATGGCGTGAGGAAGTTTTTGCAAGAGACCCTGTAAGCCATCATGAATTAGCATTATATCTTTGTTTGTTGTTTTTGTAGATCACTTAAGCAACCGTGAACAAAGATATAACGCTAATTCTGATGGCCCACAGGGTCTCTAACAAAAATTTCATCACGCCATATATCGGTACCTCCCGATTTTCGGTATTTTGAGAATTTTAGCTACAATTTTTAACCGAACTATCTGCAATTTGACATTTAAGGTTCTCAGTGGTCACGAAACATCTCCACTAAACATAGTCAACATAGGTCCATGTTTTGGTATGGCCTCCTTATAACCGTACCTCCCGATTTTCGGTATTTTGAGCATTTTAGTTACAATTTTTAACCGAACTATCTGCAATTTGACATTTGAGGTTCTCAGTGGTCATGAAACATCTCTACGAAACATCGTCAACATAGGTCCATGTTTTGGTATAGCCCCCATATATCGGTACCCCCCGATTTTCGGTATTTTGACAATTTTAGCTACATTTTTTAACCGAACTAGATGTAATTTGCCATTTGAGGTTCTCAGTGGTCATGAAACATCTCCACCAAACATCGTCAACATAGGTCCATGTTTTGGTATAGCCCCCATATCACGGTACCTCCCGATTTTCGGTATTTTGAGAATTTTAGCTACTGTTTTTAACCGAAATAGCTGTAATTTGACATTTAAAGTTCTCAGTGGTCATAAAACATCTCCAACGAAACATCGTCAACATAGGTCCATGTTTCGGTATAGCCCCCATATAACGGTATCTCCCAATTTTCGGTATTTTAAGAATTTTAGCTGCAATTATTAACCGAACTAGCTGTAATGATCGGTATTTTGAGAATTTTAGATACAATTTTGTCTATTCAAAAATAATCGTCAATATAGGACCATGTTTTGGAATATCCCCCATATAACTGTACCTCCCGATTTTTGGGGAATTTTCAGTGGTCACGAAATTTCTTCACTAAAATTCGTCAACATTGGTCCATTGGGTCAATGTGACTCTTGAAGTTCCCTGCAGCTATAAAACTTTTCCGCCACAAAATGTAAATATAGGTTGACTCTTTGATATAGCCTCGTAGGTGGTACCTTTCACCTTGCTGAACACAGCTTTTTAGATTAGATAACACTGTGCAACAAAATGGAGGTGAAAGTCTGGGGCACGGAAAATTCCTCTTGGGGAAGAAAGCCCTTGGTGAGTTTATTATGAACCCCGAAGGACAGATCCGCCGTGAGTTCAACTTCCGCGCTATGGCGTAATGAAATTTTTGTTAGAGACCCTGTGGGCCTTTAGGAATTAGCGTTATATCTTTGTTCACTGTTGCTTAAGTGCTCTACAAAAACAACAAACAAAGATATAATGCAAATTCATGATGGTTTATAGGGTCTCTTGTAAGAACTTCATCACGCCATAACGCGGAAGTTCGACTCACGGCGCATCTGTCCTTCGGGGTTTTTAATATACACACACCAAGGGCTTTCATCTCCAAAAGGAATTATCTCTGCCCCAACATTTGTGTTCACAGTGTAATTTAAGCAATAGTGGGAGGCAGTAGGATTCTATCCATTGTCGAAAAGTTGTTCCATCTAAAATTGTGAAAGGACCCTAATTATTCCATTTTAATAAAGACTATTTTGTGGTGGAGGGTATAAAAAGTTCGGCCCGGCCGAACTTAACGACATTTTACTTGTTATTCTTAGTTTAAGTAAAATAAGTAGCTTTTAATTTTTATACCCTCCACCATAGTATGGAGGGTATATTAAGCATAACGCATTGAAATACTCATTTGCGACCCTATAAAGTATATATATTCTTGATCAGGGTAAAATTCTGAGTCGATCTGTGCACGTCCGTCCGTCCGTCCGTCCGTCCGTCTGTGGTAATCACTCTAGCATCCACAAAAATGAAGATAGAACGCTGAAATTTTGGGAAAATGCGTCTTTTGTTTGCAGGCAGGTCAAGTTCGATGATGATCGGTCCACGTTTTGGTATAGCCCCCATATAACGGTACACCCCGATTTACGGTATTTTGCCGGTTTTAGCTACATTTTCAGATCGATTAAGCTATAATTTGACATTTAGGGTTCTTAAGTGTCAATAAACTTATATAACAAAAGTTGTGGACATAGGTCCACGTTTTGGTATAGCCCCCATATAACGGTACCCCCCGATTTACGGTATTTTGTCGTTTTTAGCTAAATTTTCAGACCGATTTAGCTATAATTTGACACTTAGGGTTCCTAAGTGTCAATAAACTTATATAACAAAAGTTGTGGACATAGGTCCAAGTTTTGGTATAGCCCCCATATAACGGTACCCCCCCGATTTACGGTATTTTGACGTTTTTAGCTACATTTTCAGACCGATGTAGCTATAATTTGACATTTAGGGTTCTTAAGGGTCAATAAACTTATATAACAAAAGTTGTGGACATAGGTCCACGGTTTGGTATAGCCCCCATATAACGGTACCCCCCGATTTACGGCATTTTGCCGTTTAACTACATTTTCAGACCGATTTAGCTATTTTTTGACATTTAGGGTTCTTAAGTGTCAATAAACTTATATAACAAAAGTTGTGGACATAGGTCCAAGTTTTGGTATAGCCCCCATATAACGGTACCCCCCGATTTACGGTATTTTGACGTTTTTAGCTACATTTTCAGACCGATGTAGCTATAATTTGACATTTAGGGTTCTTAAGGGTCAATAAACTTATATAACAAAAGTTGTGGACATAGGTCCACGGTTTGGTATAGCCCCCATATAACGGTACCCCCCGATTTACGGCAATTTGCCGTTTAACTACATTTTCAGACCGATTTAGCTATTTTTTGACATTTAGGGTTCTTAAGTGTCAATAAACTTATATAACAAAAGTTGTGGACATAGGTCCAAGTTTTGGTATAGCCCCCATATAACGGTACCCCCCCGATTTACGGTATTTTGACGTTTTTAGCTACATTTTCAGACCGATGTAGCTATAATTTGACATTTAGGGTTCTTAAGGGTCAATAAACTTATATAACAAAAGTTGTGGACATAGGTCCACGGTTTGGTATAGCCCCCATATAACGGTACCCCCCGATTTACGGCATTTTGCCGTTTAACTACATTTTCAGACCGATTTAGCTATAATTTGGCATTTAGGGTTCTTAAGTGTCAATAAACTTATATAACAAAAGTTTTGGACATAGGTCCACGTTTTGGTATAGCCCCCATATAACTGTACCCCCGATTTATGGTATTTTGACGTTTGTAGCTACACTTTAGGGACCGATTTAGCTATAAATTGACATTTGGGGTTCTTAAATGTCAATAAACTTAAATAACTAGTAGACATAGGTCCATGTTTTTGAATAGCCCCCATATAACGCTACCGCACGATTTTAGGTATTTTGACGTTTAAATTCACATTTCTAGACCGAATTAGCTATAATTTCATATTTAGGGTTCTTAGTGACCAAAAAACTTATATTCGAAATAATTGTGAACGTAGGTCCATGTTTTGGTATAGCCCCATACAACGGTACCTCCCGATTTTCGGTATTTTGAGAATTTTACCTACAAGTTTTACCGAAATATCTGTAATTTGAACATTTGACAGTTGAAATTCTTAGTGGTCACCACACCTCTCCACCAAAAATTGTCAAGAAAGGTCGATGTATTGATAAAGCCCCCATATAACGGTACCTCCCGATTTTCAGTAATTTGATGATTTTAGCTACAATACTAAACCGAACTAGCAGTAATTTGACATTTGAAGTTCTTAGTGGTCACAACACCTCTCCACCAAAAATTGTCTACATAACTCCATGTTCGGATATAGCTCCCATATAACGGTGCCTCCCAATTTTCAATAATTTGGCAATTTTAGCTACAATTTTTAACCGAACTAACTGTAATTTGACATTTGAAGGTTGTAGTGGTCCCCACACATATATTTAACGATACTTCCCGATTTTTGGTACTTTTAGGATTTTACTTAAAATGTTTAACCGAACGTAGGTCCATGTTTTGGTATAGCCCCAAAACAAACCTCCCGATTTTTCGTACCTTAGCTTTATTTTTTGGACGAACTTTTTGTAATTTGAAATTTAAAATCCAACAAAAATTCTGCAACAAAAATTGTCCATTTAAGTTCATATTTTCGTATAGCCCACATACCCCCGAACTAGCTTTTAATGACATTTGAAGTTCCCACGTTATGTACCGATTTTCGGTATTTTGAGGATTCTAGCTACAATTTTTAACCGAATTAGGAGTTATTTGAAATTAAAGGCTCCCATAAAAAACTGTCAACATAGGTCCATGTTTTATAATAACCTCTATATAACGGAACCTCCCAATTTCTAGCCCACCAAAAATTGTCAACATACATAGTTAGACGTAGGCACCATAAAAAAGGACCTCCCGAATGAAGCATTTTATGTACATTATCTGACATTTTAACGTACCCACTTAAAGTTGGGGACAGGAATGAAAACTAATTATTCCATTTTAGTTCAGAATATTTTATGGTGGAGGGTATGAAAAGTTCGGCCCGGCCGAACTTAACGTTTTTTTACTTGTTTTAATTCACACATAGATACAATTTAGAAGTTTGTCTAAGTGCCGGGGGCAAGCACTGTACCCTACAAGAAGTTATTGTTTATAAACTTGCTAATTGTTTATTAACTTCCTAATATGACATTAAAATAATACAACATAGTTTTAAGTATTCTCATCAATAATTGTTTTATATACTTTATTATTGAAAATAAAATCTCAATAAATCTAAATCTAAAAAAATCTAAAAACTTTCATGATTTCATCAGACAGTCCTCCTTAAAATTTAAAATGCCCTTGTTTTTCTAGTAAGTAACTTCAATTACTATTATCACATCCTGGAAGTTAAAACTGCTGCAACCGGAAAAAATAACATAAATTCTAAATTGCTAGAACATGAATTTCAACGACAAAAGAAACTCAACGATGACCAAAGGAAATAGAAAATGCTAATTTAATATATATTTTTCTCATCATCGTTGTAGCCTCCCCTTTCA
This sequence comes from Musca autumnalis, assembly GCF_047663935.1. NCBI lineage: Eukaryota > Metazoa > Arthropoda > Insecta > Diptera > Muscidae > Musca > Musca autumnalis. The sequence goes on from NW_027411755.1 coordinate 221,736,357, forward strand.
ACACAAGCCAGTTTCCTTTGGACATAATTCTCTTTTCCGGCAAACTTTTTTATCTGTTATTCCTCAAAGTATTTTTTGCTTAGCTTCTTTCTTCATTTCATTTTTGCCGCATCAATAAAAACTGTTTTCCGCGCCACCCTCAGTCGTCGCCGTTACACCATTAGCAAGATTTTTTGTTCGATAAAATAACATCGACAGTAACGTAATGGCAAATTCAGTAAGGAAACTATTCAAAGTCAGACGAGGTCGACTTAAAAACTACCCAAATATGCTAAATTTCTAGTTTGACAAGGAATAAGAGATGACTCCTCTCATAACGAACAATACAACCCGATTATATTTAAAGATCAATGATAATGTACCAACTTCCTATCGCTGATTTTGAATGGCATTCCAAGCATTGTGCGACACCATTTAAAATGAAGAATAACTTGTCTGATGTAATCAGCAAACATTTGACTAATGATTTTGACCTTATTCAGAAAAACAACATGTTTTCTCGTTGCAAAGTAACAAACCCACACCAACCCAGACAAAACGATTTAACAAAAGTGGTCTGGTAGTTTGGTCTCCAAAAATATATTGGTTATTTTCAAATTAAAGAAAACTCGGTACCAAAACATTCACCACTCCCGTAATTTGATTGTTTGTGTCCTTTGAGAATGACAAAAATCTCTGCCATCAGTCTTCTTTACAGAAACACATTTTTACAATATAACCGTACCCAATTTTGCGATATTTCAATTAAAGAGCCAACCAAATATCGCTCTTTTAAGTAAATAAAAGAGTGTCACATCTCAATAACACAGTTTCAAGAAAAACGCGTTTTAATTTGACGAGTGAATATTGACTTCCCAACTTAAAAAAATATATACGAGGGCGGTTCGAAAACTTCTTAGCCTATCAATGAAAGAGAATAGTAAGTTTTTCAAAAATATTTTTATTTTTCAATATAATCTCCTGAAATTTCAATACACTTAGTCCAACGCTTTTTCAGCAATTCTATCCCTTGATTAAAATAGTTTTCCTCAAGGTCTTCAAAATAGTGATTTACAACTGTAATTGCATCTTCATTTGAGGTAAAACGCTTCCCGGCAAGGAATTTTTTTAGATTTGGGAACAAGTAAAAGTCACTGTGAGCTAAATCAGGAGAATAAGGTGGGTGGTCAAGCAACTCGTACTTTAATTCGTTGATTTTAGCAATTGTTAAAACACTCTTGTGCGCTAGTGCGCTGTCTTGATGAAAAATTATTTTTTTGTGTTGTAAGCCAGGACGTTTTTCTCGAATTTGTACATTTAATTGATCCAAAAAGTTGCAATAGTACTCTGAATTTATTGTTTTACCCTTTTGCAGATAGTCAATCAATAAAATAACTTTGAAGTCCCAAAAACCGTTGCCATAACCTTACCAGCTGATTGAATTGTTTTTGCCTTCTTTGGGGCACTTCCTCCAGCTTCAGTCCATTGTTTGGATTGTTCTTTTGTCTCTGGAGTATAGTGGTGGATCCATGTCTCATCGACAGTTATGAAACGACGCTTAAAATCCATTTTATTTCGCTTAAAACGATCCAAACAAGCTCGAGAAATGTTCGTTCTTATGCGTTTTTGATCGACTGTTAACAAATGCGGCACCCATCTGCAGAAAGCTTTTTCATCTGTAGTTCTTCATGCAAAATTAAATGGACTCGATTATATTAGCAATTTCACGCACTTTTATTCGTCGATCATTTAATACCATATCATGCACTTTGGCTACAATTTCTGTTGTTGTTTCTGTTTTTGGACGTCCCCTACGTGGTTCATCTTTAATGCTTGTACGACCACGTTTAAATTCAGCAACCCAATTTTTTACTGTTGCATATGAAGGAGCACTTTCACTTAACACATTCACCATATCATTATGAATTTCTTGTCCCGATATACCTTTTTGGTGTAAATATTTAATGACAGCAAGCATTTCTAATAAAAAAATTGCGGATGCGTCTTTTTTGAACACCTGTTTCTATATGAAGGAGTTGCCAGATCGAAACAAAATTTAACATGTGTTCATAACAGAGATGGGAGTTTCCAAAACACTTAACTTTTTTCTGTTTATACCGCGCTTTTTGTGCTAGGGTAAGAAGTTTCCGAACTGCCCTCGTATTATACAAAAACGTAAATAACTACTTGAACCGTATATTGCAGAAAGCTTGCCAGATATCATTACTAAATTTCTGTGCAAAATCAACCATGATTTGAAGTGTTTTAGTACTCTATAAACGCACAAAAAATTTTGATTTGTCGAAAACTCCTAGTAAATGTGCTGTAACTCGTTAATTTTTAGAGATATCAACATGAAAATTTTACACAAAGTAGAAAAAATATATATTTCTCATTAAGAAATCCATTTTTTGAATTATTGAGTAAATTATCAATAAGTGTATTATCAATGTTAGAAGGACAGACAACCGATTTAATTCGAAGATGACGCAAAACCTTTGGAAATAGTAAGGCTAAATAGCCTTAGAAAACAAACTACATATAGTGTTGTTGCAAATTCTCAGGGGGTGGTAACCCCTAGAGAACGCGTCGCAGGTGGCGGATAGCGAACGCCTCCCAGATATGAGTGGTAGGAGGGAAATGAAATACCTCCCGCGGACCAAACAACCCGGAGAGATTACTTCATAACAAAACCACACTAAGCTGCGTCTGTCTTACAGTAAGCGGCAGCAAAGAAGGCTTGTAATATAGATGGAAAACTTTAAACCCTTCAGAAGGCAACGGGAAACCACTGAAGTATATTTCCTTGAAAACCAGACAATTTATGGAGTTAAGAAACAAAACATGGCCCTCAATCTCCGGTAATACGAGGGTGCTAAGAATACCCGGAGGTAAAACAAATCAAAACCTAAACATTGGCACACGGAATGTACGGAGTCTCTACGAATCTGGTAAACTCGCGAATGCTACATCTGAAATGGAAAGATTAAATATCGATATCCTCGGAATAAGTGAGACATGGTGGCCTGATAACGGAGAATTTTCTTCTAAAAACATGAAAATGTACCACTCAGGTAATAGTAATCAAAATCATAGGAATGGAGTGGGAAAAATCTTAAAGAATACAGTGGCACAGTGTATAACAGGTTTCATCCCAAAATCTGACCGATCTTTGCTTATAAAATTAAAATGCAAGCCTATTGATATAAACATTATTCAAATACGAGTATATGCACCCACTGCTGATAAAAGCAATGCCGAAATTGAATTTTTCTACGAAGAAGTTGAGGATCTGTTACAAATGACAAAGCCACACGAAATAACTATAATTAAATGCGATTTTAATGCTAAAGTAGGGAGGGAAAGAGTATCTGGAATAACAGGAGTATACGGACTAGGTGAAAGGACCGAAAGATGGGATAGGTTAGTTCAGTTCTGTCAAGAACACAAAATGAACATAGCTAATACAATGTTCTGTCTCCCCCCAAGAAGGCTGTACACTTGGAAATCACCCCAAGATAGAAGAGGTCACATTGTACGTAATCAAATAGATTTTATTTTAATTAACTCGAGGTATGGGTCATCTGTTTTAAAAACATCAACCTACCCGGGAGCAGACGTACCATCAGACAATAATCTTCTGATGATGAAGCTGCGAACAAAGATGGCTGTTACGAAGAAAAGAAAATCTCGACGAAAGCTCGACGTAGCAAAACTTAACGACATCTTTTTGAAAACAAGCCTAAAATACTGGATAAACCAGGAACTAAACGCAGTCAATAGCGAAACAGTTAAATTCTATGGAGAGACTACATAAAAGATGTCTTTACGGACGACAATAGATCAATCTTTGAGCAGCACGTCCAACAACCACTAACAGGAACAGCAATAAATAGAAGAGAGGTGGAAGCAGCAATAAAGTCGCTAAAAGATAAGGAAGCTTGTGGCCCAGATGAGATTCCCTCTGAAAGCTTAAAATTGATTAATAATGACAATATTGATCTCTTAACAGAATTGTTTAACAAGATATATGATACAGGTCAATACCCACAGGAATGGCTAAAATCAACTTTTATTACCATCCCCAAAAAATCTCACGCCAAATATTGCAATGAATTCAGACCAATTAGTCTTATGAGCCACGCTTTAAAAAAAATTTCTTAGAATTATTCATTCAAGATTATATCCAAATTGCGAAAATGTAATGGGGACGTGTCAGTTCGGCTTCAAAGAAGGTATGGGAATCAGAGAGGCTCTGTTCTCCATACAAACCCTGATACAGAAATGTAGAAACGCCCAAAAGGATGTATTTCTATGTTTCATAGATTATAAAAAGGCCTTCGACAATGTCCGACACGATAAACTGATAGACATTCTGAACTCTTTAAACATACAATAGAAAAAATCCAATGTATAAAGATCCTATACTGGTACCAGATTGCTCAAATCGAGGTGAACGGAGAAATGACCGAAAGTATACCTACATATATTCAAAGGAGTCAGGCAGGGATGTATACTGTACTATACTTTTCAATATTTACTCCGAACAAATATTTCAAGAATCGGTCAATAGACTTCGATATGGTATTAGTATAAGCGGTTCGATGGACACTGACCTCCCCGTGGTGTCACCTGGGGAAGTGCCTTTAACACCCGTTAAAGGTAGTGAGCTAACATGTGCCGCGCGTTCACCCATAAGAACGTTAAAAACTTGGGTTTGGGCGTCGGGTTAGTAACCCTCCCCTAGAAAAAACAGCCTACTATGAAAAAACGAAAGAAAAGAAAAACAAACCCCTCTAAAGTTGACGAACCCCGCAAACGTTTTAAGGACCATGATCTGCGAATCTGCACCTGGAATGTTCGCACTCTTTATAGAGAAGGTGCAGTCTTCGCATTGGCAGACGTACTTGAAAAGTACAAGACCGATATTACTGCCATACAGGAAATACGATGGATTGGGAAAGGCGTCGCAACAACACCTAAAGGTGACGCACTGTATTATAGCTGCCATGACGTAAAGCATGAATTTGGTTGTGGATTCGTAGTTAGTCGGAGACTAAAACATCTGGTATCCAACTTCACTCCAGTGAATGAAAGACTTGCTGCAATTCGGATAAAAGCTAAATTCTTCAACATCAGCTTTATTTGCGCTCATGCTCCCACTGAAGAAAAGGACGAACAGACCAAAGATATATTTTACGAGCGCTTAGAAGAAACATATGACCGCTGCCCTGCCCATGACATTAAAATCATTCTAGGCGATTTTAATGCCAAAATTGGAAAGGAGAATATCTTTGGCCCAACAGTCGGGAAATTCAGTCTCCACAGCGAAACATCTGACAATGGTATGAGGCTGATAGGCTTTGCAGCTGCAAAAAACATGGTAGTTAGCAGTACCAGATTTAATCATCTCGATATTCATAAGGGCACCTGGCTGTCTCCAGATTAGAAAACAAGAAACCAAATTGATCATGTTGTGATAGATGGAAGACATTCATCGAGCGTGTTGGATGTACGATCGTTCCGAGGCGCAAACATTGATTCGGACCACTACCTTGTTGCAGCAAAGGTACGCACCCGCTTAAACGTAGCAAACAAAGTACGAACAGACACAACACGAAAGTTAGACATATTCCACTCAACTAGCCCAATTGCTTAATCATCCCTCATCCCGATAACATATCAGCGCAATGGCAAAGCATTGCCCACTCCATGCAAACAGCTGCAAAATCCATACTTGGATACCAGAGACCTCCACCAAGGAATCCATGGTATGATGAGGAGTGTCGTGCTGCCACCGAAGAGAAAAATGCGGCATATAGGGCTACTTTACAATCCGTAGCAACGCGTAGCGCACGAGAGAGATACAGGGAGAAAAGGAGAGAGGAGAAACGTCTTTTCCGCAGGAAAAAGAGAGAGATGGAAAAGCGGGAGTGTGAAAAAATCGAGATGTACAGGAGCCAGAATGAAGTCCGAAAATTCTACCAAAGAGTCAAGCATCAAACTGATGGCTTTGGTACAGGCACATCCTCCTGTAGAGACCAGCAAGGTAATTTGGTAACTGATACAGATAGTGTACTCAGGATATGGAAAGAACATTTTTCAAATCTGTTGGTATCCAATAGCAGCGAAGACGACGAAGATACCACAGTCCCAATCCCAGAAGATGGTATTGAATGTATACCGCCCAGCCAAGATGAGGTAAAGACAGCAATAAATCGGCTGAAGAATAATAAGGCAGCAGGAGCCGATGGCTTACCAGCCGAGCTGTTCAAAACCGGAGGCGACACGCTGATAAGGTGTATTCATCAGCTAGTTAGCACCATCTGGCAGGAAGAACGAGTACCCGACGATTGGAACCTGAGTATCCTGTGCCCCGTCCACAAGAAGGGAGATAAGACTGTATGCTCTAACTATAGGGGCATAAGTCTACTCCCTATTGCCTACAAGATCGTGTCAGGGATATTGTGCGAACGACTAAAGCCTATGGTCAACGAGATAATTGGAGCATACCAATGCGGCTTTAGACCTGGCAAGTCCACCATTGACCAGATATTTACCCTGCGGCAAATCCTGGAGAAGACCCAAGAGATGCAGATCGACACCTACCACCTTTTTGTCGATTATAAAGCAGCCTTCGACAGCCCGCTGCGTTCCAAGGTATTCCAAGCCATGTCTGAATTTGGTATCCCCGCAAAGCTCATCCGGCTTTGTAAAATGACTTTAACTGACACGAGGTCCTCAGTTAAAATAGGAAAGAACCTCTCCGAGGAGTTTGGTACCAAAAGAGGTTTCAGACAAGGAGACAGCCTTTCGTGTGACCTCTTCAACATCCTGCTAGAAAAGGTTATACGAGAGGCAAACGTCAAAAGAAGTGGCACAATCTACACCAATAGTCACATGTTACTTGCTTATGCTGATGATATAGACATCATGGGCCGATCAGTAAAAGAAGTAACTGATACCTTTATAAAGGTCGAAGGAGAATCTGCTAAGGTGGGTCTGGCGGTAAACGGTGAGAAGACAAAGTTGATGGTGTCGACGCGCAATGCGTCCATTGAGATCGGACCAACTGTTGAAGTTGGTTCCTATAATTTTGAGGTAGTAAAAGACTTCGTATACCTCGGCACCTCCGTAAACACAACAAACGACATCAGTTGTGAAATAAAAAGAAGAATTGTATTGGCCAACAGATGGTACTTTGGTTTAAGTAAGCAGTTTAAAAACAAAGCCACATCTCGTCAAACAAAAATAACGCTCTACAAAACACTGATACTACCCGTGCTGATGTATGGCTCCGAAGCCTGGGTACTTGCGCAAGCAGACATGGCAGTGCTTGGTGTGTTTGAGAGAAAAATTCTTCGAAAGATCTACGGACCAATCTGCGTTGACGGTGAATATCGACGTCGCATGAACCACGAGCTGTATCTGCTATACAACGACATCAATATAGTTAAACGTATCGAGATGCAGCGATTGCGTTGGCTAGGCCATATCATAAGAATGAGCGATGATGAACCCGTTAAAAAGGCGTATGAATACATGCCACATGGCGGTGCACGCAGAATTGGCAGGCCAAGGAATAGATGGCGCAAACAAGTGGATGATGAGATGAAAAGGCGCGGTATTCCAGAGTGCAAAGCAACAAATAGAGAGGAATGGAGATCTCTTCTTAGTTCGGCCTATAGAACAAATGTTCTGTAATGGGCCAGCTAAGTAAGTAAGTAATAAGCGGTTCGATTTTAAACAACATTAGATATGCTGATGACACAACCTTAATGGCACATAGCATATCTCAACTTCAGAAACTTGTGAATACACTTGCAACTGGTAGTGAAAAGTATGGCTTAAACATTAATATCCAGAAAACAAAGTTTATAATAATAAGCAAAAAGCAAGGACATAATAACTCAGTATTAAAAATTCACAATTTAAACTTAGAGAGAGTTAAAAGTTTTAAATATCTCGGAGCCACAATTACTGAGCAATGGGACTCCTCGAAGGAAATAAGATGCCGTATAGAACTGGCGAGGGACGCATTTTTCAAGTACAAGAGAGTTTTTACCAGCCATGACATTAATCTTGAAACGAAAACTCCAAAGCATATGTCTGGTCAGTACTACTGTACGCAATGGAGGTATGGAACATAAAATCTACCGACATTAAAAAGTTAGAAGCTTTTGAAATGTGGATATATTGGCGAATACTTAAAATTCCTTGGTCTGTCCGTGTTTCTAATGCTGAAGTATTGAGGAAAATGCATTGCGAAAGAGAGCTAATATCAAACATAAAAAGGAGAAAAACTGCGTATTTAGAACATATTATGAGGAACCAAAAATATAAATTATAACTCGAATAAAAATTGAGGGAAACCCCATTAGAGGAAGGAAGGAGTTAACATGGTTTGACAATATCAAAGAATGGACTGGTATTCGAGATGAAACAAACTTATTTGCAGATCTAATAAATAATTTATGAAATCAAATTATGTATAATTTTTAAATGTAACTAAATTGCTTTTATTAATTTTCTCGTTTAGAGTTAAGCTTAATGATCTGAAATTATTTGCAAGTGAAAAAGGAAAGCCATGGACTCGAACCCACATAGTCACCAAATTACGTTACCTGGTTTCATTGGTGGTAAAGCAAATCTTCGGACGTATCGACTATGTAATGGCTTCTCTGTCCTAGAACTTATCGTTTTTCAAATGCAAATGTGTTTTTATACATTAACGGATATTTGGCCGTTGAAATGTACTTTCTTCACAACAACCGCTTTTTGCGATGCCTTTGAAGTTATGAGTTTTGGCTTTGAACGCTAACACGCCGTGACAACATTTTTTGATATGTTTTCAAGGACGTGGGTTCAAATCCCAGCCGGGCTCAGCCTATTTTTTATTTTTTGAAATTTTGCCTGTTAGGGCGAAGATCATTTTTTTAATGATTTTATTAATTTTCTCGTTTAGAGTTAAGCTTAATGATCTGAAATTATTTGCAAGTGAAAAAGGAAAGCCATGGACTCGAACCCACATAGTCACCAAATTACGAATATTGCATTGGTCGCTAATATTCGGAAAACGAATTTGCAAATAAAGACGAAAGAAGATTGTTGCAAAATATTTACAAAGTTCAAGGCAAAAGCTGCGATGGATTGGAATAGTCTTCACAGCATCACCTAAATTCGAGGGAACTGTGATGGAAGACATAAGTGCACTTGTGTGTTTGTAGTTAGTCGGAGGCTAAAACATTTTGTCTCCCTGCGGATTCCATCCGGTGGATACATGACTTTATAATACTTTCTTTTGCTTTTTGCATATAAATCTGCCCTCGGCATACAACACAAACATATTTTGTAATTGTTTTTGCTTCAAAATATACTTTTTTTCAAGTTACCCAATATAACAATTTTTTCGTTGTTATTTAAATTACAAATAAATGTGTGTAAGCGAATTCTACAGTACTGGTATGTTGGATTTGTTTTTTTTTTGAGTATATATTTTGAAAATTAGAATTTGAGAAACAAAAGTTCTCATTTTATTGTCGGTGTAAAAAATGTATACCCACACTACTACAAAAGGGGATACCATCGCCTAGACACGATATAAGTTCTACCACACTATGATGTAGCGTATGCACCGGAAGCTAGTATAATTGGACAACTTTGATAATATTGAATCGGCTTCCACTGTTCTATTTAGAAAAATAAATACTGCCAGAGTAAAAGAAAAGGAAGAGTAATAACTACCATAGCTAGTTTGTAGTATACTGCGGAGGAAGTAGTTACATTACGCCCGGAAAAGACAACAGACCAGCCTAGTTATGAAAAATAATAATGTAAAAAATCATAATATAAACAAGTAAAAAAGTATCAGTCGGCTTTGCCGACAGAGATGTACCCTCAGCCTGTGTGAATTGAAACATCTACGATCACATGGTCTTTTCATAATCCATTATGAAGGCGGATTTTATTTTGGGAGTCATATCTTTTCGATAGATATCGCGCCCACTATTCATTTCAGTGGGTCATCGTATAACTTATGGGCCAGTATGCCAGGAAGCATGGACTTGTCCACGGAAAACATAATACCGCTGTAAGCAGGACAACAACGAACAGCATCTGTATTTATTTCCAAAGGATCTTCGAACATATCTTAAACTGCACTTTGACAAGTATGCTGAACTTTTATGGAGGAGGTACCCTCCATTTTAGGAACTAAACTAAATTTTGACAAAATATTAGGAGATCCTAAGTTTGGACCAAATTTGTTCAAGAGATATTGTGCATACCATTTAAGTGACATTTTTTAAATATTCAAGGGAAGTACCGGAAGTTGTGGACCGGTATTGCCTATCTTCGAACTGAAAGTATGACAAAATATGAGAAAGGCCAACTTGTGAACCAAATCGATTAGTTCGAGAGTTACACGATAAATCTTGTGTGGTAGGTACCAGAAGGAGTGGACAAACATAGTCCGAATTCGAACCTAATCTATATCTGGTAGATATATTAGGATGTGTAAGGTATGGACCAAATCGGTCACTAGCTTCAAGAGTTATCGTGCAAACAATTTTTCCGAAAATTTTTGAACTTTCGTGGTGGAGGTACCTGAAAGAGTGGATCGATATGGCTTATGTTCAAACTTAAACTATGTTTAGACAAAATATTACTAAGGCCAAATTGTGGACCAAATCTGTAAGATAACTCTCGAACGGATGAGAGTTATCTTACGCTCCAACGACTACACACGGTATCATAGGGTTTTTTTTTGCAACTTCCAGGCTATTTTCGCGGGAAGTATGGACTTGCCCCTAATGAGACATGTACCGTAGTAAGCGGGGCAGTGAATACAAGTTGCTATTACAAAAATCAAAGAGATTGGAGAACAGGTCCTACACTAAACTTTTCTGAAGTTTTGTTTGGAAGGTACCCGAAGGTAGGTTAAAGTATGACAAAATATGAGGAAGGCCTATAACAAAAATCAAAGAGATTGGAGAACAGGTCCTAAACTTAACTTTTCCGAAATTTTGTGTGGGAGGTACCCGAAGGAGTGGACGGATTGAGTCCCTACTAGAACACCATCTAAGTCTGGTATAAATTTCACGATGTGCGAAGTATGGACCAAATCGGTTACTCCCTTCCAGAGTTATAGTGCGCACAAATTCTCCGAACATTTCCGAACTTTTGTGGGGGAGGTAGCGGAAGGAGTGGGCCGATATAACCTATTTTCGAACTTAAACTAAGTTTGGATAAAATACTACGAAAGCCAAATTTTGGACTAATTCGGTTCTTCCGTTCGAGAGTTATCGTGCGCATAAGACAGACGCACGGACATTTCTAAATCAACTTCAAATTGTCTGAAACGGATTTCGTCCAAACATACTTGGGGTCTAAAACAATTATTCCGATGAGGTACATTTCGTCCGTATGAAAGTGTATATACCCTCGTTAGCATAAATGCTGAGGGTATAAAAATTGATGCAAATACCGATTGCATCAATTGTTGTGCAAAATATTGTGGTTTAACGCTTGACATGCTGAGGTGAAAACAAAATTTTTTAAATTGTGATTGGAGAAGAGTTATGTTTGTGGTAGGTGAAAAAAATCATTGAAAGGGCTATCCGTTAAGGATGAAAATTGTCACCGCTTCGTTAGACACGGCACTACTCAACCGATTTCTACGAAATGTGTATCATAACAAGTAAAAAGTCGTTAAGTTCGGCCTGTTCCAAAAATATTATTATTCTGAAAAAATGCAGATTAATCTCAATTTTGTTGTTTTAAAAATTTTAAAAACAACAAGTTTTTTATTTAAATAAATTTTATATCGGATCTTTCAGGACTTCCTTTGAAATGCTGTTGAAAAGATCGGATCTTGCACAACTTCCTTTGAATGGGTTCAAATGCAGATGATTGGATCGGATCCTTCATGACTTAATTTGAACCAATGCATAAGTTTCAGTGAAATCCATTTCCATAAAATTGTGCTTAAGGTCACAAATGTCTTAAATCAACGCCGAAAAAACGTACTTTTATAAACCGAAAAATTGTCATTGTGTCCTATTTAATTTGGCCATAACGCTCAAGATTCCTTTAGGTCCTTATGAACGTTGTGCATTTTGTCGCCGCTAGTTTGTAAAGCACTGTTAATCTAAGTTAATAAGTGATTCCGAATGTGCATATCACATTTTTTATCAAAATGCAACTTCTTTCTGTACAACATTCAAGGTTGTTGATCTTCACTCTTAGCTATTAAAATGTTTATGTTGTAATTAAACAAATAATGAAAATGAAAACAAAAGCTTCTCGTTACCATTTTATGTTCGAAACGTGATTTCAGCATTAAATGCTCACATGCATCTACTTGACTATCACAGTGTTACTTGAAGGAGCCTGAAGCAACAACTTTTGTTACAGACACTCATATGTATGCACTTGCACTTGTTCGAGTTTACCTACTCAAATGTTGTTGCTGTTTTTTCACTTTGTTAGTGAATGTTTCTGTAGCTCTTAAAGTAGGTTGTTCTATATGCAGGTACTTTTGTTTGGATACACGTGAAATACATTCACTTGAACTACATACTTGAAAATCGCAAAGATAAACAAAACTGTGTAGAAACTTTCACCTGGCAAGATAGTTTTAATTTATTTGAATTGGAATTATTTTGTTCTGCGTTAAATCTTTACATTCTAAATACACGTACTCGTTAGGAAATACATATGCAATATTTCGGTTAATAGCGATTACATGCCTTTTTTATACCATCGCCAATGGAGTGTGTATAAGCGGTAATTTGACTGTAGTTTGGCATTCTGTATTCCCAGAGATGTTTTTTGCCCTTACAGTGTGGATTGAATTTGACATACCATAAGTATTTGATGGTGGAAATCTATTTACATCCATTGAGAATACACTACCCAATAAAATACACCAAGGAATTCCTTTTGGACAGTAGTCGGTTAGAGTGTGTGGAGCATCTGCCCAACATATGAATAGTACAATTTCACTATCAACACCTTAGTAGAGAGGGAGAGGTAGAACGTTTCATGATCAACTAGATTATCACCATATTTAAAATAAGTTTTACTTACTACAAGCAGAACAATTACTTTTGTTCCTTCTCCAAAGTCGTACAAGGTTTTTTAAATCTCACCTTTAGTCTAAGGCCTTCTTCATCGTTACTAAGCTATAAGTTAACAACAGAAAATTGACCATTAACACGTACATATGTCTGTGACTCTGATTGATATAAAGTGTGTTGTGGTCACCTGGGTACCATTTGGGCTCAATGTCAACCTCTTTTCTAATGCACTCACATATACACACCAATAACGAAATTCCTAATCAACACCTTAAGGTGGTGGCGCCTTTTGCTGGTTAACCAAAACCTATGGCATTCTGCCATAGATATGATTTCATTTGATCCCACTGACATGAAAGCACTACTTCCGATATGCTATTGAGTATGTGAGTAAAATGTGCTAGAAGACGCAATGATTTCGTGTCAAAGTGTTACCTTTTAAATTGAACTTTAATTGATGTTTCTGCCTAATTAGAATTTCGTTGAACCACACAAAGTGAAGCAGCATTTGACACTGTTTACCATTGAAAGTTTCATCATTTAATTGCATCTAATGTCTTTGAGAAGAAACACACATAATTGCAGAAATTTGAGAAAGATGTATCTTCTTTGATGTAATATGAAAAGTAAACATTTATGAGGAACTTCAAAGGCATTCCTATACTCGCATGTAAAATATTTAATTAAATTGAGAAATATGTTCAATACATTTGTAAAGGACTATATTTTGTTGCAAAGAATTTTAATGTTAAAATATTATGTGTTAATTACAATTAAATTAAAAGGATTTGAATATTTCCCCATACAAATAATTTGTGTATGTATGTATGGTGTATGTACATTAGGGTAATAACTTTTTGCATTTTGTGCAAATATTAAAAAAATCACCACATAGCCGTGTAGAGCATGGGAAAATATTAAATTTATTAAATTCGTTATCACTTTTTCTCTACATTGAAAACAGTTCCCGCTCCTATTGCAGCTATTTATACCCTACAGCACAATGTGAAAAGGGTATTATAAGTTTATTTTGGTAAAAATTCATGTAACACCGCGAAATATTCGTCGGAGATCCCCAATGTGGTATGCCAATCTTCATATCTCGACGAGATAAAGCGATTTTGAGATGTGTGTCCGTCCGTCCGTCTGTCCATTATAAATTGTAAACACGCTCCATGCCGCAATTATGGACCGATCGCCACGAAATTTTGTATGGAACTCGGGTGCAGGCCAGAATAGATCCCTATTCTTATTGGTGATGATCGAGAAATATTTAGCGAGTGAAATGGACAAACAACATAATTTTTATTCAATTTTCTAGCGGCTCTGTAGGTTGTATATAACAGAAGCTTGCAATTTGAGTCGGCGATCAGATAAAATTTAGAGGGTTAAATGGACCACAACTTTTGTGTGAAAATTGTGAAAATTTTTAATAACAACTTATATCTTTATTCCTGGAGAATACATTCCGGACAAGTAAGCTACCCTTGGATATGGAACGCTTGACATTTCAATTGGTGCCAGTTGTGTTGGTGTGCATGATCAGATAACAGAGTTACATCCCAATATTTTCAGTTATTCGTATATAGTGTAATCATAAACTCGTTAGAGGCCGCAATTTTACCCCAATAGTCACGAAATTTTTCACCGGGTAAGAGTTTAGGTCAAAGAAGATGCCTACAATTTTGAATGATAATCTGATATTATTTAGCGGGTGAAATGGACCTTTACTTTTGTATGAAAAATATACAAATTTTATTTTTGGTCGATATTGTAATTCTTTGAGTACATATATCGGCAAAGTAGCCTACATATGGAAAAAACGACTGACCTTTCCCCTGATGCAATAAAGTGTTTGCTAGATAACGGTCCTACTGCTTAATATATAATGGGTTCTGTGTAGAGAGTCACATTTTCCTCCCATGCTATAAATTTTCTCTATCATTCCCACTTTTTTACATCATTGGATTTTTATACCCTACACCGCAATGTGGAAATTTAGAGTTTCACAGTTCACAATTTTTATACCCTACACCACTATGTGGGAAGGGGTATTATAAGTTTGTTTTGGGAAAAATTCATGTAACATGAAATATCGGTCGTAGACCCCCAATGTGATATACCAATCTTCATATCTCGACGATATAAAGCGATTTTGAGATGTATGTCCGTCCGTCCGTCCGCCTGTCCATTATAAATTGTAATCAAACTCCAGGCCGCAGTTATGGACCGATCGTCACGACAAAGAGGAAGCTTGCAATTTGAGATAGTGATCAGATGATATTTCGCGGGTTAAATGGACCACAGCTTTTGTTTGAAAATTGTGAAAATTTTTTATATACAGCTTATATATGTATTCCTGGAAGATACACTCCGCCCACGTAAATAAAATTAGGCAGGCCATTTCTCAACCTTTCCATTGATGCCAATTTTGTTGATTTACGTCCTCAGATAACAGAGTTACATCCTAATATATCCAGTTATTTGTTTGTAGTGTAGAGGTCGCATTTATAGATCAATAGTAATGAGATTTTGCACGATTTAAGAGTTTAGGTCGAAGACCATACCTACAATTTTGGATAATGATCTCGTATTATCTAGTGGATTAAACGAACCATTACTTTTGCATGAAAAATATAAAAATTTAAAATTTGGTCCATATTTTACTTCCATGTACCAGCAAAGTAGCCTACATATGGAAAATTAACTACTGACCTTTCCCCTGGTGCAAATTGGAACAATGTGTATCCTGGGTAACTAACGGGCCTACTGCCTAATATATAATAGGTTTTGTGTAGAATACAACATTTTCTTCCCATGCTACAATTTGTCTCTACCATGATAGATAAATTCCCAGCATTATTGCAAATTACGTAGAACCCTAGCTGTTTTTTATACCCTCCACCATAGTATGGAGGGTATATTAAGTTTGTTTTTCCGTTTGTAACGCATTGAAATACTCATTTGCGACACTATAAAGTATATATATTCTTGATCAGGTTAAAATTCTTAGTCGATCTGTGCACGTCCGTCCGTCCGTCTGTGGTAATCACTCTAGCATCCACAAAAATGGAGATAGGACGCTGAAATTTTGGGAAAATGCGTCTTTTGTTTGCAGGCAGGTCATGTTCGATGATGGGCTATATCAGTCCACGTTTTGGTATAGCCCCCATATAACGGTACCCCCAGATTCACGGTATTTTGACGTTTTTAGCTACATTTTCAGACCGATTTAGCTATAATTTGACATTTAGGGTTCTTAAGTGTCGATAAACTTATATAATAAAACTTGTGGACATAGGTCCACGTTTTGGTATAGCCCCCATATAACGGTACCCCCCGATTTACGGTATTTTGACGTTTTTAGCTACATTTTCAGACTTATGTAGCTATAATTTGACATTTAGGGTTCTTAAGTATCTATAAACTTATATAACAAAAGTTGTGGACATAGGTTCACGTTTTGGTATAGCCCCCATATAACGGTGCCCCCCGATTTACGGTATTTTGACGTTTTTAGCTACATTTTCAGACTTATGTAGCTATAATTTGACATTTAGGGTTCTTAAGTATCTATAAACTTATATAACAAAAGTTGTGGACATAGGTTCACGTTTTGGTATAGCCCCCATATAACGGTACCCCCCGATTTACGGTATTTTGACGTTTTTAGCTACATTTTCAGACCGATTTAGCTGTAATTTGACATTTAGGGTTCTTTAGTGTCAATAAACTTATATAACAAAAGTTGTGGACATACGTCCACGTTTTGGTATAGCCCCCATATAACGGTGCCCCCCGATTTACGGTATTTTGACGTTTTTAGCTACATTTTCAGACCGATTTAGCTGTAATTTGACATTTAGGGTTCTTAGTGACCAAAAACTTATATTCGAAAAAATTATGAACATAGGTCCATGTTTTGGTATAGCCCCATATAAAGGTATCTCCCGATTTTCGGTATTTTGAGAATTTTACCTACAAGTTTTAATCGAATTATCTGTAATTTGAACATTTGACATTTTAAATTCTTAGTGGTCACCACACCTCTCCACCAAAAATTGTCAACATAGGTCCATGTTCGGATATAGCTCCCATATAACGGTACCTCCCAATTTTCAGTAATTTGGCAATTTTAGCTTCAATTTTTAACCGAACTAACTGTAATTTGACATTTGAAGGTTGTAGTGGTCACCACACATCTGCATCAACAATTTTCAACATAGCCCCAATATAACGATACTTCCCGATTTTCGGTACTTTGAGGATTTTACTTAAAATGTTTATCCAACGTAGGTCCATGTTTTGGTATAGCCCCAAAACAAACCTCCCGATTTTCCATACCTTAGCTTTATTTTTTGGACGAACTTTCTGTAATTTTAAATTTAAAATCCAACAAAAATTCTGCAACAAAAATTGTTCATTTAGGTTCATATTTCCGTATAGCCCACATACCTCAGAACTAGCTGTTAATGACATTTGAAGTTCCCACGTTATGTACCGATTTTCAGTATTTTGAGGATTCTAGCTGCAATTTTTAACAGAATTAGGAGTTATTTGACATTAAAGGCACCCATCAAAAACTGTCAACATAGGTCCATGTTTTATTATAACCCCTATATAACGGTACCTTCCAATTTCTATCCCACCAAAAATTGTCAACATACATAGTTAGATATAGGCACCATAAAAAAGGCCCTCCCGAATGAAGCATTTTATGTACATTATCTGACATTTTAACGTACCCACTTAAAGTTGGGGACAGGAATGAAAACTAGATATTCCATTTTAGTTCAGAATATTTTATGGTGGAGGGTATAAAAAGTTCGGCCCGGCCGAACTTAACGCTTTTTTACTTGTTACCGGTTAAAATATATTTTTGATATCACAATATATATCCAAAATTAACTATTTTCGAAATACACAAAATCGCGTGCATTTCCAAACAATATATGGTACAAGCGCACTTTTTTTGGACGTTAGATCTTTAATAAACTCACAATGTTCCCTTCGAAAATTTGTATATAGCATTTACATTTGTTCAATAAAATTGGAGAAATGTCCGTCTGGGTATATTTGCAGCGGCTTATATATTTATTTATATTAGGTGTGTTCCAAAAAGGAACCTGTAGTGCGACTCTGTAACTTTTTTTAATAACGAACCGACATAGGTAGTTGTCGAAAATATTCGGTTGAGTTAACGAATGTGTTATTCTGTAACTTTATGTTACCGATTGTAGAAATCGTTAGCACATACCGACGAATATCGATGGGAAGACAAATTGTCAAAAAATATTTTATAGTATTTATTAATGTATTTTTAAGTTAAAAATATTATTTCTTCGCAATTACGAATATAAAACGCGCAAAGGAGTAAAAATATCTCTAGGAAGGAAGGCGCCTACAATTAGTGCCTGCAAGTTATGATACTTGCAATGCGAAACCCAGGAGTAACTACAACTTCAAAAACGTCAAGTGTGTATGTGAGTACTTCTAGGAGGTAAAGGAACAATACACGATTTTCATATATTTCGGTGGTTTTATTCCAGGATATGAAGAAATATATCATTAGCCCCCACCGTAGTAGCTCGGCGAAACAAAATATAGAATATCCCCAATTTATCATTTTATGGGTTTGAAGTGGACAAGAACTTGTCTTTTAGACAAATAAATATGCATGTGTGTATCTACACCATCTTAGGTTAATCAACAGAAGCTGCATTATTTATGTTTACAACAGATTGTGTTTATGTTTACAACAGATGTTTACAACAGATTTAATAGATGTATGTAAGGATAATTGGTCAAAAGGTCACTTCCTATTGTAGTGAATTGTATTCTAAAAATGCATGATTTAAAAATTATAAATTTGGGAAAATCCTTCCTATTTGTATGTGAAGCGCTGTTTTATTTTTTGTAACTACAAAGGTAGGGTCATATTTTGGGTTGTGGCGCTTTGTGCGAAAATTCTGAACAGCGCAATAAAAAGAAGAGCTATGTAAAAATTGAACTTTGAAGTTTCACATAATTAAGCTCCTTCGGTGACGTCGTGGATCCACGTTACCGCCATTTGAGTCATTTCACGCCCATATTAAATGGAATTTCTCATGACCTATAGTTCGGAAATCCGAACTTATAGCATTTTGGCTTCAATACGGCATAAAAGCCAAGGAACGCCTCTTAGAAAGATAGTGTTAAGGGAATTGGTATAAACCTTACATAACAGTACCACACTTGAGTTCTTTTGAAGCGTTAGCTTACGAGTTTCCTCTTTAATAAGTAAGACAAAGGTTAGCGCAGCCTCCAAGGGATAGTTATGAGTTAATCGAAGTTCTACAACTTTCTCTTTGGTGGTCTTTATGCAGCTTCAATAAAATCTGCGCTGGCGAAAGCACAGCAGTGGCGAAGCTGACCCATGTTATCATACATAGTTAACCGCTTTAAGAAGATTTTTCTCAATAAGGCAGAATTTACCTTGTGTACACTCCTTATTAACATAACATGTGCTCATATAAAAACGCCGTTTTTAAAAGAAATCCGCAAAATATTGCAATAATGTACTGTCGTTAAGACTTAACAACTACTTTTTTTTGGTTGTTAACTTAACAAAAAATTTCGGTAATTAACGACAAAATTTACCGACAAAAATCGTTAAAATTTATATACAGAATAGCACTTACCGAAAATTATCGTTAACTACCGACATTCGTCGTTAATTCTGTCGTTAAGGAGTTACAGAATCGCACTACTGATGTTCAAAGAAAATTTATATATGTATCTGAAGGGGCTATCAATGTCAATTTTCCAATTTTGGAACTTTTATTAGATATGTTCCACAAACATCGTCTGTTCGATTCCCCGGCGTGGTAACATCAAACTTTCAACGGTGGCAAAATACACCTCAGTAATGTTGGAGACATTTTCTGAGTATCTCAGCCATATAAAACTTCTCTAAAAGTGGTGTCTTAGGACACGCCCTTCGGACTCGGCGATAAACTGTAGGTCCCAAGCTTAATGTGATAAGCTTGAATCCAAAAAAGTATTTCTTACAATATGCTTATTTGTTCCATAAAGGAATTTTGATTTGCTGAAAGGGACAGTGGTGTAGGATATCACATGGTCGGCCCCATCCGACTATAACCTTTGCTAACTTGTTTTTAATATTTTCAATTATTATAGCAAATGTTTTTTAAATAAGCTATTTCTTATCGAAATTGAACATAATTTTCAATATCGGACCATTTTACATGAGTCTTATGCAGAATTTTGGCGTTTATTCAAATGTTTGTTCAAAAACTTAAAATCAATATTTTTGCAAAGAAAAAAATATTTAAGCCATTTAGAAATCGTTGTCGGTGCGGAATCTTTTTTCACGGAATCGAAATAATGAACACGTTTTCGTTATCAGGACAATATTTTTTAAATGGTCTGGGCGTGGCATTTTTTGCTATAGCCCTAATACACATAGGTTTGTACATACAAACGTTTGAAAGATGCATTGAATAACACTATGCAACACTGAAAATGCAAATAACTTCTAGTATGGATTTTTTGAAAGTACATATTTAGACTACAAAAACCCTAGTTGGGTTTTGTCCTGTCAGATCCAGTTCGGATTTTATGGCCTCATCTAAACCGGGCTAAAACTACACTTTTTTTCCATTTATCAGGCCTTTATCTCAGAAAGGAATCGAAATTTGGCCCTAAAATAGTAGAACTTATCTGTTGAACAGACCACCTAAGAAAAACTTCATTAAGGGCATCAACATCGACAAAATATAGAAAATTTTACATAGATTCTGGAATTCTGGTCGTTATCAGCTAAACTATTGGGAGTTGAACCAAGTAACCTTTTGCAAAAATCATCCAAATAATGTTTTCAGCAATTCTTCAGAACATTCTGAAACTCTAAAATGCTTATTTCATGTTGTTTCAGCGGTATTTTGTATCATATCTTTACAACACCTATTTCAAACACAGTTCACACCAACAGTTTATTCTCGCAATTCGGATTTCACTTCATTATTGACATTTTTATTAAATCGTCGTTGAAAAATGTACTGAAAACAACGGCATAGAGGTATTTTACAACAATGACAAGTTCTGAAGAGTTGTGTATTACATTCCAGGGAATATTTTTAAAAAAGAAAATATTCAGAAAAAATTAACGGTTTTGGAGATACGGGTCGAAATGTATAAAAAATAGTGAAATTTTTGCATATATTTTGAAATTTGGGCAATAAATGTAGTTTTTCGAGTTCATTATTTCTCCAAAAATTTTATTCTTGCCCTTATTTATAAATTTGCTTCAGAGGTCAGAAGAAAATTCGCATTGGTTTCAGAGATATAGCCCCGAATTTCTTTAAAAACTCAGTATTTAACCATGTTTAGATGGGGCCATAAAATCCGAGCTGGATCTGACACAACAAAACCCAACCTGGGTTTCTTGTCGTTTATGTCTGTACTTTAAAAAAATCCTCAGTTCGAATTGTTTGCACAAGATCACCTTAAAAATTTTGCACAGTGTAATATACTCATTAAAAGTCGCCAACATTAATGTAGGGTATTTTGCCACCGCTGACAATTTTATGTGTAGAGAATCCAGGTCAGGTCACATCAAATTTTCAATCGTGGCAAAATACCCTCAGTAAATTTGGCGACATTTCCTGAGTATTTCAGCCATGTAATACTTTTCTAAAGGTGGTGTCTTAGGACACGCCGTTCGGACTCGGTGATAAACAGTAGGTCCCATGTCATTGAGCTAATAAAATCTTCTTCGACCTAAACTCTTATCTCGTGCAAAATGTGTTTATGATTACACATCAAACACAAAAAACCCGATATATTAGGCTGTAACTCGGCTAACTGACCATGTACACCAACACAATTGGCATCAATAAGGAGGTCAAGAGTTCCTTTTCCAAGTATAGCTTACTTACATGGAATGTGTCTTTCATGAGCAAATATATAAGCTGTATATTAAAAATTTTCACAATTTTCACACAAAACTTGTGGTCCATTTAACCCTCTAATTATTATTTGATCGCCATCTCTCTTCTTTGTCATATACTCTTACCTTATTTATTATTTATTATTTATTTCAAGGCGATCGGGCTATTATTGCGACCTACAGAGCCGCTACAAAATTGGATTAATTATATGTTTTTGGTCCAATTCACCCGCTAAATATTTCACGATCATCTCCAATAAAAATAGGAATATATTCTGGTCTGAATCCGACCTCCATACAAAATTTCGTGGCGATCGGTCCATAATTGCGGTCTGGAGTTTGATTACAATTTATAGTGGACAGACGGACGGACACACATCTCAAATCGCTTTATCTCGTCGAGATATGAATTTTGTTATACCACATGGGGGTCTACGACGAATATTTCGCGGTGTTACATGAATTTTTCCCAAAACAAACCTATAATACCCTTTCAACATAGTAGTGTAGGGTATAATTAAGGAACATTTTCATTTACTAAAAGAATATCGATTACGTTTGTGCCTTCTTCGTTGTCCACAATTATTTCTTAAATCTCTGCTTTGGTCTGCAGTCATGCGTTTTTGGCTGTTCTTCCTCGTTACTTAGCTATAAGTTAACAACAGAAATGTGGCAATTAATATGTAAATCTGTAATTCTGATTCAAGTGTGTTGTGGTCACCTTTGCACCATTAGACCTCAGTGTCAACCTCTTCTGTAATGTACACACACATACATCCGATTATCGGAATTACGAAATTCCTAATTAACACCTGGCGTCTTTTGGTGGTTAACCAAAACCTATGGCCTTCTTTCATACATACGATCAAATTTGATGCCACTGACAATACAGCACTACATACTTCCGATAAGCTAATGAATGTGTGAGTAAAATGTCCGCATAGAAGACGCAAAGAATTCGTGTAAAGTGTTGTCTTTTAATTGAATTTTACAGAACCAAGAACATGGTGAAGCAACATTTGACACTGTACATCATTGAAAGTTTTATCAATTAATGGCACGTTAAGCCTTTACAGGAAAATAAATAAATTGCAGAAATATAGGAAAGGTGTATTTTCTTTGATATATGTATATGAAAGGTTAAGATTTATGAGAAGCTTCAAAGGCCTGTAAATATTTAAAATATTTCTTTGATTTGAGAAAAATTTTAATTACAGTTGTTAAGGATTATATTCTGTTGCAAAGAATTTGAATGTTAAAATATTATGTGTTGATTATAGAGTTTAAATATCTTCAACCAAAAGGATTTCAATAATTCGCCCATATAAATAATTGGAAAGTATTACGAAATATTATTTGAAGGTATGTATGTTCTTGGGTTTGCACATACACATACGTTCAAAAGTTACATTAAATAATTGAATAACCAACGAAGTGAAAATGTTATTTAGAGTGGGGTTATGTTCATGCAGGATATGTATGTCTTATTGTAGGCCGAATGAGGGGATATGCTTACAACATGTTAATAGTAATTAAAAATATGTTACACTAATTAACACACTCACACAAACAGACTGTAACGAACGTATTTAGATCCTACTGGCCTTACAGAAGGGCCACAAAAGCTTTTTATACCCTCAGCATTTATGCTAACGAGGGTATATACACTTTCATACGGGCACAATGTATCTCATCGAAATAATGGTTTTAGAACCAAGTATGTTTGGACGTAATCCGTTTCAGACAATTTGGAGTTGATTTAGCCATTTCCGTCCATCTGTCTGGCTGGCTAGCTGGAGCGCACGATAACTCTCGAATGGATCAACCGATTCGGTCCAAAATTTGGCTTTCGCAATATTTTTTCCAAACTTAGTTTAAGTTCGAAGATGGGCTATATCGGTCCACTCATTCCGGTGCCTCCCCCACAAAAGTTCGAAAATGTTCGGAAAATTTTTGAGCACTATTAATCTTGAATGGAGGAACCGATTTGATCCAATCTTTGCACCTTGTGAAATTTCTTCCAGACTTAGATGAGGTTCCAATATGGTCTCAATCGGTCTACTCTTTCGGGTACCTCCCACACAAAATTTCGGATAAGTTCAGATTAGGACCTGCTCTCGAATCACTTTGATTTTTATTGAAGCAACTTGCAATCGCTGCCGCAATTACGAAGGTAAAAGTTTAGGGACAAGTCCATAGTTCTTGAGAAAACAGACCGAAAGGTGTAAAAAACCATATGGCACCTTATGTAGTGGCTGGAGAGCACGATTACTCACGAACTGATCGATTTGGTTCAAAATTTGGCCTTCGTCATATTTTGTCCAAACTTCAGTTTCAGTTCGAAGATGGGCAATACCGTTCCACTGCTTCCAGTATTTATATTAATATTTATATAATGTCACTAACATTTTGTCCAAATTAAATTAAACTTCGGTCCTATCCTTAGGATACATCTCCCACAAAAGTTCAACATTTGTGTCCAAGTTCGAAAATACTTTGGAAATGCATACCGATGCTGTTAAATATGGTCCTGTTTACAGCGATATTATGTTTTCCGTGGACAAGTCCATGCTTCCTGGCATACTGGTCCAAATGTTATACGATGACTCACTGAAATGACTAGTGGACGCGATATCTCTCAAGATAAGATCCACTTCGATAATGGACTATGTCGGTCCATTTTTTTAAGTACTTCCTCCACAACACTTTTGAAATTTACTCGTAATCCACATTTTTGTCGGCAAGTTCAAATGTCCAAAAAGTGTTTTTAATTTACATGGGCTGATGGTATATCTCTGTCGGCAAAGCCGACTGATACTTTTTTACATGTTAAGATAAATTTTATTTTTTTTTTTTTTTTCTAAATTGATTACAAATCTTAATCCTTGAAAAATGTTTACCAAATTTACGGCTATATTCGTGACGATATCCCTTGACAATACTTTTAAATACTTAGCCTTGTAATTCTACTAATATACCATGAAAAATCGAATATTTCAGTTCTACTTATAGCTCTTAAAAATTTAAAATAAGAATTCCGAAAATAGGCCCCTTAATTCTATACACAAATCACATCATATGTCCTGTTTACCCAGGTAATGAGTGATTATTTTAACATTGAATGTTGAAATTGTCTGAATATTTGCATCATGAATTTTTTCAACGACGGGGTTTCAACTTGTCTTTTATTTACTGAAGGTTATTTTAGGTTTGGAGGAATTTGATGGTAGCATAATCTTTCAGGAAACATTTGTAAATTATATCATCTTTCCTTTCATCTCCTAGTACTACATCCTGATATCATTAGTTGCTTTAGCAATTGTTATACATACTTTTTTTATGTGAGCGTTAATATATTTATGTAAAAACACATACATATACATATGTATATTTAGCGAAAGGCTTAATGAAATGTAGTTAATAATTATATGACTTGGTGTGACTTGCATATAAAAACAAATAATAAGTCGTTAAGTACGGCTGGACCGAATTTTTTATACTCTCCACCATAAAATATTCTTAACTAAAATGATATAATTGTTCGAACACGGAATGCTAAATTATCTGATCTAATATAAACAAATAAGCTAAGTCTTAGTCGGACGGGGCCGACCATGTCATACCATACACCACTACCCCTTGGAATTAGATTTTAATACTTTTCTAAAGGTGGTGTCTTTGGACACGTCGTTCCGACTCGGACACTCTTTCAAAATGAGGGTTTTGATTTCCTATATTTTTTTTATTTGGTGATGCAAAAAATTTTATTATATTTTCAAATTTTTTTGACTAAAGATTTTTTGGTTTTTTGACTATTAGTCCAAGTAGAAAAATGTGTTTTTTTTGTATTTTTTATTAAATGGTTTTATTTAGCTCACCCCGTTTGTTATACCCTATACCACAATGTGGAAAAGGGTATTATAAGTTTGTTTTGGTAAAAATTCATGTAACACCGCGAAATATTCGTCGGAGACCCCCAATGTGGTATACCAATCTTCATATCTCGACGAGATAAAGCGATTTTGAGATGTGTGTCTGTCCGTCCGTCCTTCCGTCCGTCCGTCCGTCCGTCCGTCCGTCTGTCCATTATAAATTGTAAACACGCTCCAGGCCGCAATTATGGACCGATCGTCACAAAATTTTGTATGGAGGTCGGGTTCAGATCAGAATAGATCCCTATTCTTATTGGTGATGATCGAGAAATACTAAGCGGGTGAAATGGACCAAAAACAAAATTTTTATCCGATTTTGTAGCGGCTCTGTATGTCGCAATTATAGTCCGATCGCTTTGACATTTTAAATAATGTAAGATTATATGACAAAAAAGAAGCTTGCAATTTGAGATGGTGATCGTATGATGTAAAGAGGGTTAAATGGACCACAACTTTTGTGTGAAAATTGTGAAAATGTTTGATATACCGGTAATATCTTTATTCCTGGACCACACATTCCGCCCACATAAATAATATTTGGAAGGACAACTCTTGCCCTTTCAATTAATGCCAATTATGTTGATTTATGTGGTCAGATAACAGAGTTACAGCCTAATATATCGAGTGTTTTGCTTGTAATGTAATCAAAAGCATACTAGAGGTCGCAATTATAGATCAATAGTCACGAAATTTTGCACGAGGTAGGGGTTTAGGTCGAAGAAGATGCCTACAAATTTGGATGATGATCTGATATTATTTAGCGGGTGCAATGGACCATTACTTTTGTATGCTAAATAAAAACATTTTATTTTGGTCCATATTTGAATCCCTGGAGGCCATATACCGGCAAAGTCGCCTATATATGAAAAATTAACTACCGATCTTTCCTCTGATGAAAATTGCAATAATATGTGTGCTTGGTAACGGACCTACTACCTAAGATATAATGAGTTTTGTGAAGAGAACCACATCTTCCTCCCATGCTACAAATTTTCTCTATCATGACTGACAAATTCCCAGTTCTTCCTATCGTATTACCTGTCCAATTGTCCAAAATTTAAAGATGTAGCAGAAATTGCTAAACAACGCCAATTTTTAAATTTAAGAATATTTCTTAAAATGTACAGTATATAATTGTTCCACAAACATCCAAGGGAGCCTTCTCTCATATCAATGAGAGCACCCCGATTAATATCACCTCAATGATATGTAGACAGCGGGCTTTTATGCAACACCTATTTTTGTAAAATTTGCATATTTTTGGCTTCTAATTAAATTCCAATCGAAATATATCACATATACAATAATATGCGAAATGTATAAATTATGCATATGCAAATATTATTTTTGCATATGGACAATTTCTGTATTTCACATATTTTGGTATGGTACATATATTTCAATAATTTCTTCTAAAATGTTTATGTGTACATTTTTCTATTTGAAATTCACTTCAGACAAGTCAATAAAATAGAGAAATCTGTAACCAGAGCCACAATCTTCAAAATGTCGAAAATGGGGAGCTTTCGTTGTATGGGAGCTATATGAACGCCTAGACCTATACCGACAAATTTCAGATGGGAAGTTTAATACCCCCAATGAAGACTTAATATCAAATTTTAGCCAATTCGGAGGGATATTGAGACATTAACCTTCAAAGCACAGAAAATCGGTAGGTTCTGGTTATGGGAGCTATATGAAGACGTGGACATATATCGACACATTTCAGGTGGAAAGTTTTTTTACCTCCAACGAAGACTGAATACAAAATGTCAGCCATTTCAGTTTGATATTGACGCCACAACCTTCAAAATATCGGGTGTCGGGAGGTACAGTTCTATGGGAGCTATATGAAGACCTGGACCTATACCGATTTCATGTCGAAAATTGTGATGAACTAATACTTAATACAAACTTTCAGCCAATTCGATGGGATATTTTGGCCACAAAGTCTTACATATGGTTTAGCAAATATGTCAAAATATGCAAAAAATGAGGTCCGGACTAAATGTCCGTTCTAAAATTACTTATTGGTGCCACCATGATACAATTATTTGCACACCCGCCTTGCACGCCGAAGGTCGGACGTTCGATTCCCGGCCAGGAAACATCAAATTTCCAACGATGGCAAAATACCCCTCAGTAAAGTTGGCGACATTTTCTGAGTATTTCAACCATGTACAACTTCTCTACAGGTGGTGTTTTAAGACATGCCTTTCGGACTCGGCGATAAACAGTAGGCCCCATACTATTGCTGTAATATGAATCGTGGTGCACGCCCTTTCTCTTCTGTCATGTTTGTGGAACAATTATCATATTGTCATTTAAGCTTAATGTGATAAGGTTGCAGTCTCCAAAAATTTATTTCTTAAAATGAGCGTATTTGTCCAAAAGAAACTTTGATTTGCTGAAAGCTAACTCGCAGGGTAGTGGTGTAGGGTATCGTATGGTCGGCCCTGTCCGACTATAGCCTTTGCTTACTTGTTTTATTTATTATTTATTCTTGGGTCAAATTTAGTAATTCAAATTTCACCCTCTTCCTGTCAACCGATTAATCTGAAATTTTGTATACACTTTGGATTTTGGTGACAATACAATTATATTTATTCATTATCATTATAAATTCAAGATGGCGGCCGCACATAATGGCGAATAACGTAGGTTTTATCAATCCCATCAATATGGGTATCAAATGAAAGGGCTCAACAAGCTCAACAACAATATACTATAAAAAAATTGAAATCCAAGATGGCGGCCGCTACAAAATGGCGGATAACGTAGGTTTTATCAATCCCATCAATATGGGTATCAAATGAAAGGGCTCAACAAGCAGAATACAATATACTATAAAAAATTGAAATCCAAGATGGCGGCCGCTACAAAATGACGGATAACGTAGGTTTTATCAATCCCATCAATATGGGTATCAAATGAAAGGGCTCAACAAGCAGAACACAATATACTATAAAAAATTGAAATCCAAGATGGCGGCCGCTACAAAATGGCGGATAACGTAGGTTTTATCAATCCCATCAATATGGGTATCAAATGAAAGGGCTCAACAAGCAGAACACAATATACTATAAAAAATTGAAATCCAAGATGGCGGATAACGTAGGTTTTATCAATCCCATCTATATGGGTATCAAATGAGAGGGCTCAACAAGCAGAATGCAATATACTATAAAAAATTGAAATCCAAGATGGCGGCCGCTACAAAATGGCGGATAACGTAGGTTTTATCAATCCCATCAATATGGGTATCAAATGAAAGGGCTCAACAAGCAGAATACAATGTACTATAAACAATTTAAATCCAAGATGGCGGCCGCTACAAAATGGCGGATAACGTAGGTTTTATCAATCCCATCAATATGGGTATCAAATGAAAGGGCTCAGCAAGCAGAATACAATATACTATAAAAAATTGAAATCCAAGATGGCGGCCGCTACAAAATGGTGGATAACGTAGGTTTTATCAATCCCATCAATATGGGTGTCAAATGAAAGTGCTCAACCAGTAGAATACAATGTACTATATAAAGTTAAAATCTAAGATGGCGGCCTCTACAAAATGGCGTATAACTTAGGTTTTATCAATCCCCTCAAAATGGGTATCAAATTAAAGGTCTCAACAAGTAGAATACAATTTACTATGCAAAATTGAAATCTAAGATGGCCGCCGCTACCAAATGGCTGATAACAATTTTTTATCAATCCCACTGTTCCAGCCTGCAAGCTTTTTTGCAGACCTCTTTCCAAAATTACCAAAATGAAAAGCAAAGACGAGAGACTGTACTTGTTACTTCAAGGTTTATTCAAAGACAAAATTTTTCATTTTACAAAGAAGAGGTTGATGGCGATCAAAAAACCAAAACAATAACAATTCTAATACTGATGACCATCAACCACAAAATATAACTTAATTATTAAGTTCAAAACAGTTAAATTGGTTTGTAGAGTGAATTTTGTTTATGCAGAAATATTTTGAGGCAGTCCTATGTTGTTGTTGTAATTGTTTAGGGAGAGAAAGAAATGTAGGTAATTGAGTGTTAGAGAATCCGTACGCTGCTTGTTGTGATTGCAGTCGGTGCTATTATTTACAAATTGTTGGAACGACTGGAACTGATACAAAATGTAAATTATTGGGCGTAGGCATACTGCGACTCTTTGTACACAGTTCATCCTCCCCCCGTTGGAAGTTCCAAACTTTCAACAGATTCCTTTTCGATTGGTAGCACTGCCAATTTTGTCACTGCTCGCCTACAAGTTCCATTCGTTGTTTTGATGATAGCAACACGCACAACACCATCTTTTCCAACTATTGTTTCCAAAACACGGCCCAGCTGCCATTTGAGAGGGGGCATATTTTCATCTCTTAGCATGACCAAGTCCCCTTCCTTAACATTCGCTGCTGGTGCTCGCCACTTGTTTCGTTCTTGTAGTTGGGAGAGATATGAAGAACTCCATTTCTTCCAAAAGATCTGCTGCATGTAACTCACCCGTTGCCATCTATTCAAAGTATTTATGTTAAGTTCGGTTACATCAGGTTCCATTATAGATACTAAGGGAGCTCCCACGAGGAAGTGGCCGGGCGTTAATATGTCCAAATCATCAGGGTTTTCTGTTAGGGGGCACAGTGGACGAGAATTTAAAATGGCTGAAATCTGACAAACCAAAGTTCTCAGCTCCTCAAAAGACAATAACGAGAGGCCAGCTACTCGGTAGAAGTGGTATTTTGCTGCCTTCACCGCTGCCTCCCAAAGGCCTCCGAAATGCGGTGATCTTGGTGGGATAAACTTCCACTCTATGCCGTCATCCAAACATTGTTTGAGCACCGCCTCCACGCTAGATTGGCTGAAAAACAATTCCTTTAATTCGATTAACTCATTTTTAGCGCCAACAAAGTTGGTCGCGTTGCCAGACCAAATGATTCTGGGTTTGCCTCGAATGCATATGAAGCGTTTCAATGCAGCTAAAAACGAGGGTGTTGACAAATCCTGCACCAATTCCAAATGGCAGGCCTTTGTCGAGAAACATACAAAAATGCATATGTAGCATTTTACAGGGGGCCTTTTCCTTACGTCGGTTTTGTAGTAAAACGGCCCACAAAAATCGATCCCAGTCGTGTAAAATGCTCTATTGGCACGCACTCGATCCTGAGGCAGAGTTCCCATAACATGACGAGCTAATTTAGGCTTAAGACGAAAACATCGGACGCATTTGTTAATGATGCTGATAATCGATTTGCGTCCACCAATTGGCCAATACTGCTGTCGAATATTTGCCAGAAGACACTGCGGCCCAGCATGCAACAATTTTTCATGAAAAAACATCACCACAGCCTTTGTAATAGGGTGCCTTTTAGGCAAAATAATTGGATGCTTTGCTTCGTAATTCAAATTTGTATTCCGAAGACGACCTCCAACTCGAATCAATCCATATGCATCAACCATTGGGTTTAAAGAATTTAACTTACTTGATGGGTTCAACATTCGAGCCGGCAGATAAACGTTTGTATTCATTCTCAAAATGAATCCGTTGCATACTTCTTATTAGAAGACATGTACCCATTTTAATATCATCCAGTGACAATTCCGTTGACTTTCCAATTTCCTTACGTTGTGATTTTTGACTGATGAATCGATGTATGTAGCCAAATATTCGCTGCATCTTAGGAAATGAATTGTAGAATTTGCAAGTTAACGAAATATCAACAACCTTTGATGTTGCTAAAACTTGTCGTCGTCGCTCTGGCAATTCCGTTATAAAATCTAAATGCTCAGCCAATTGGCCGAGTTTTTTACCAAGAAGGCTGGACCTTGGTTCCATAAACGAGAATTCAGCAGTTCCGTAGGACTTGCTCCTCTTGATAAAATGTCGGATGGGTTCAAATTCGTTGGTACGTAATGCCACTTCATTGTACTTGTAATGCTCTGGATGCGACTTATCCGATTCGAGACGAAAACGTTGAAATTTGATGGCTGCTCACGAATCCACGACAGCACCACCATTGAATCCGACCAGCAATGATATTCTAAATCTTTTGGTAACACCTTAAATCAGCCAGCAGCGCAGCAGCAGAGAGCTCTAACTTCGGCACCGTCATTCCCTTCAATGGAGCCACCCTGAATTTTGAACAAAGCAGATGAGCAGTTACCTTGTCATTACACTCAGATCGTGCATACACACAAGCTCCGTATGCAGATAAGCTAGCATCGCAAAACGCATGAATTTGTATTGTGGAGTTCGGCACTGAAACGAATCGAGGAAATATAAATTTATGAAGATTTGTAAACTGTGATACGAACTGCGACCATGCAGTATGCAGAGACTGTGGCAAACTTTCGTCCCACTGCAAATTATGCTTCCATAAGGTTTGCATTATCACCTTCGCCCTTGATATTACAGGGCCTATTAATCCCAATGGATCATATAGTCTTGCGATACACGGCAATACTGTACGTTTTGTTACAACACTCGATTCTTGGGTAGGCATGAAGGTAAAAATCAGCGTATCAGCTTTCGGATCCCACACCAACCCCAAGGCTTTGGTAATGTCTGTTCCATCGTGGAATTTTAGGAATTGCTCACATTCGATAGGCGACACTCCCGCCAAAATACCTGCCTCATTCGAACACCACTTTCGTATGTCAAACTTTCCTCTACTTAGTAGCTCAGTTACTTGCCTTCGGATCTCCAACACTTCTTCAACAGAGTTTCCGCCAGTTATAAGGTCGTCAACGTAGAAATCACGGCTTACAATTTTAGCTGCCAATGGGAACGACTCTTCTTCATCGTAAGAAAGTTGATGCATAGCTCGAATCGCTAAAAATGCTGCTGGTTTTGTACCATATGTGACGGTATCCAATTTGCACACTCCATCATTTAATGATACACCTGTTGTTGTTTTTGCCGAGCCATCAAAGACAACACGGAGTTTTGTTGTTGTGCTGTCTTCTTTGCGAACGCAATGATGAGGTAAAAAGAATGTTTGTGTGTGCTTAGGCAGAGATGGGACTAGTGACATATGATTTAATGCGGAGTACTCTTTCATAAAATTTACGTACTGCTGCTTTACATCTGGTTGTTTGTTGAGTCGTTTTTCGAGAACCAGGAAACGACGAAGAGCCTGATCATATGAACTCCCAAGATCACTACCACTTTCTTTCTTTGGCAAGCGCACAGAATAGTCTCCTGAATCGAGACGAACAGTGTTTTTCTTGAAATGCTGTTCACAAAAATCATCTTCATTTGATGCAATGTCCATAAAGTTGTTTTCCACTTCTCAAAAGCGTTGTATCACCTCTGCCAGACTTACGTTATCAACACATTTACAAGCTACTGCCAACGAAAACGCTTTCGAGATACTGGGAATTCCACCTGATGCTACCCATCCTAGTACAGTTTTCTGCAGCAAAGGAGATTCGCCATTAAGCCGAATTTGCCCAACGCACAATAAATGGAAAAATAGGCCTGCTCCAATTAGTATATGAATACGTCCATGTCGACCAAAGTTGGGATCGGCAAGCTTTATGTTTGGTGGCAGGTTTGAGCTACTTACGTTAGGAATCGAAATTGGTTGATAATCGGTGATGGTAGGTACAACAACAGCAACGAACGATGTAGCAAAATCTCCATGACGAGACTTCATGGTCAAATCCACTGACTTATCAGCAAAAAAATTACCGCTACCAATACCAGAAACAGTGACTGAAGAGTTGTTAATCTTTAGATGTAGATGATTTGCTGCACGACGTGTGATAAAATTCAATTGGGATGCAGAATCCAACAATGCGCGGTACGGTATGAATTCGCCAAAATTACTTTTCACTAAAACAATGGCCGTCGCCAGCAAAACGTTTGTGTTGGAAGGCGCCTCTAAAATGGTTGACATCGACGATGACACAAGAGCAGATTGCGAGGAATTGTTAGTGGCTGGTACCGTTTGTTGTGGAAGAAGATGCACTGACGTATCACTTGTCACATTGTCCATATGCAGCATAGAATGATGCTTGGATGAACATATTCGGCAGCGGGAAGACTTACACTTTTTGAGCATATGACCTTTCTTCAGGCAGTTTAAACACAGCTGCAGTTTCTTTGCTTCCTTAAACCTTATAGATGGCGATAAATTTCCGAAGCCTGGGCAACCAGTTACGTAATGGTCTTGAGAATCACAAAATGCACATGTCGAACTAGGGGTTGCTGATGCCACAAGTGCACTCCGACCTGAAGAAGTCCACTTTTTGCTCACCTTCGAGTTGCTTACTCCCATCGAGCTTTCCAAGTTCTCGAGCATTCTGCACCTGCGTTCCAAAAACGATGCTAATGACGACCATGTAGGCAGCTTATTACTCGGCAGGTCTTCTTCCCATTTTGCTTGGGACTTCGCATCCAATTTCGATGTAACTAAATAAATCAAAAAGCCGTCGGCAATTTCTTCTTGCTTGCATATAGATTGTAAAGCACGCATATGCGAATTTAGTTTGTCACTCAGTTGACGTAGACTTCCAGCAGAACCTTTATCGACGGACCTCAAACCAAAAATTTCTCGTATATGAGCTTGAAAATTAAGAAGCTTATTATCGAATCTATTTCGGAGAAGATCGAGGGCTTTGTCATAATTTTCTTCGGTGGGATCCAACGACGAAATTGTATCCAAAGCCGCACCAGTTACGCTCACTCGAAGATGCAGAAATTTCTCAATTTTACTTAGGTCATTATCATTGTCAATTACCGTGTTGAACATTGCTATAAATCCTGGCCAATCCGTATATGATCCATTAAACTGGGGAATCTTTAGTTCTGGCAAACGCAGTTTACGTTGTGGCAGGGTTTCATCCAACGAGAACTGACGTATAGTGGAGGAGTGTGGCATAGTTGGCCGCTTTCGTTTATTACCCAATTCCCTGGAGAGTTTAGCCTTGACTTCGAAATAGAGGTTAACAAACGTAAAAGCTATTTCAGTTTCAGAGTCAATTGCGTCGCCATTTATAATCATAGATTGAGCCTCTACGAAGTGGTTATGTATTCCATCTACGAAATGTCCGACTCGTCCATCTCACCCAAAAATTGTACCGTCAGCGAAGTGTTTAAAAAAGACAATTGTCTTTGCAGGAAACCAACCTTTTTCTTGTAAAGTTGGAAACTAGATTCTTCATTGGCTCCACCAGTTGGGGCCATGGTCTCATCAATCGACATTCTAAGATTATTCAATTAGCGAAGAAAAGTACAAATTTTGTCCAAAGAAAAAATATAATTCTGGAGAGAAATATCCGAATTGATATTGAACCAAAAAATCGTGATATCGTGGGATCACGTCGGGGTCACCAATGTTCCAGCCTGCAAGCTTTTTTGCAGACCTCTTTCCAAAATTACCAAAATTAAAAGCAAAGACGAGAGACTGTACTTGTTACTTCAAGGTTTATTCAAAGACAACATTTTTCATTTTACAAAGAAGAGGTTGATGGCGATCAAAAAACCAAAACAATAACAATTCTAATACTGATGACCATCAACCACAAAATATAACTTAATTATTAAGTTCAAACCAGTTAAATTGGTTTGTTGAGTGAATTTTGTTTATGCAGAAATATTTTGAGGCAGTCCTATGTTGTTGTTGTAATTGTTTAGGGAGAGAAAGAAATGTAGGTAATTGAGTGTTAGAGAATTGTTGGAACGACTGGAACTGATACAAAATGTAAATTATTGGGCGTAGGCATACTGCGACTCTTTGTTCACCGTTCACCCACCAATATGGGTATCAAATAAAAGGGCAGTGCACTATACAGTACATCTTATACACCCGAAAGCCATACAGTTTCCAGCTAAGTACAATTACGGGACGGCTGAAAGAAGAATGTTGCCTTTAATACTATCATGGGCTTCTACTATACATAAAATGCAGGGCAGCACTGTGGATCACGCAGTCGTATACTTAGGTGCGAAACTGTTTGAAGAAGGTCAAGCCTACGTGGCTCTTAGTAGAGTAAGATCTTTGCAGGGACTACGTATAGAGGAGTTGGACTGCAATAAACTAACGCGCAAGAAACCTTGCAATAATGAAGCACTAAACGAATTAAACAGAATGCGAAATAAAAACTAAAAACTAGAAAATAAAAACAAGTAAGAAAAGTCTATAGTCGGACGGAGCCGACCCTGGGATACCCTATACCACTATCCAAGGACAATCGCTCTCCACGGAACTTCTTTTCAATGATTGTGAAAATTTAATTATCAAATATCAGAGATGTAATCTATAATACTTATGACCAAAACCAAAAAGTTATCTAGCATGACAAAGACATTTTTGTAGCAGGAAAGGAAAATTTAGTTCACTCAAACTAAAATGTAATGAAACCCACTTATGTAGTACTACTACTTCCGTTGTTTAACCGCTACGGTATTGAAGTTTTTACCAATTTCACAAAAAATTTTAAGTCCATTTAAGTATTATCTGATCTTCACGTTGGTTTGTACGCTTCTTCTTCATCATAAACTCAAATTTTGTTTAAAATGTTGCGGGTTATTATTTTGACCTATAGACCCGCTACAAAATTGGTTAAAATTTTGTTTTTGGTCCATTTCATTCCTTGAACATTTCACGATCATCAGCAAAACTAATCAGTTCTATTCTGGCCCGAACCCAACCTCCTTAAAAAATTCGTTACAATCGGTCCATAATTGCGGCCTTAAGCTTGTTTACAATTTTTAATGGACGGACACACATCGCTAAATCGCTTTATCTCGTCGAGATATGAATTTTGGCATACCAAATAAGAGGTCTAGGACAAATATTTCGTGGTGTTACACAAACTTATGGAGAGACAATATGTAGCATGGGATAAAAATGTGGTTCTCTACACGGAACCCATTATATATTAGGCAGTAGACCCGTTATCTACCAAACACTTTATTGCAATTTACATCAGAGGAAAGGTCAGTAGTTTTTTCCCATATGTAGGCTACTTTGCGAAATATATATGTCCCTAAGGAATTAAAATATCGACCATAAATAAAATTTTATATTTTTCATACAAAAGTAATGGTCCATTTTACCCGCTAAAGAATATCAGATCATCATTCAAAATTGTAGGCATCTTTTTCGACCTATACTCTTACCCGGTGCAAAATTTCGTGACTATTGATGTATAATTGCGACTTCTAGCGAATTTATTATTACACTACAAACAAATAACGGAATATATTAGGCTGTAACTCTGTTATCTGATCATGCACACCAACATAATTGGCATCAATTGAAAGGTCAAGCGTTCCACTTTCAAGTATATCTCACTTGTCCGGAATGTAACTTCCAGGAATTAAGATATAAGTTGTATATTAAAAATTGTCACAATTTTCACACAAAAGTTTTGGTCCATTTAACCCTCTAAATATTATCCGATCGCCATCTCAAATTGCAAGCTTCTCCTATGTGATATACTCTTACCTTATTTGGAATTACGCGTTGATCGGACTATTATTGAGACCTACAGAGCCGCTAGAAAATTGGATAAATATTATGTTTTTGGTCCATTTCACCCGCTAAATATTTCGCGATCATCACCAATAAGAATAGGGATCTATTCTGATCTGAAACCGACCTCCATACAAAATTTCGTGACGATCGGTCCATAATTGCGGCCTGGAGCGTGTTTACAATTTATAATGGACAGACGGACGGACGGACGGACTGACGGACGGACACACATCTCAAAATCGCTTTATCTCGTCGAGATATGAAGATTGGTATACCACATTGGGGGTCTCCGACGAATATTTCGCGGTGTTACATGAATTTTTACCAAAACAAACTTATAATACCCTTTTCCCACATTGTGGTATAGGGTATAAATAGAAAACAATTTTGAACAGTGTGCTTGGGTTAAATTTTCTCGATTTAATATTAAAAGTCAATTTTTATCAATTATCGTACACTCCGATTTTTTGAAATTTTTCTGTATTAAACTACGATTAATAACAAAAATTGTAAGTCCCATTTGGTAGTGGGATTCAATCAATTACTATTTTTTCTAAATTTAAAAAAAAAAAATTATCAATACAATTTTTCCTTTATAAAAATGCGAAACATTTCCTAAAATTTTAAAATTTCAAGAAAATCGAAGAGTACAATCATTGATAAAAATGTATTTTAAATATTAAATCGTTGAAATTGTGTCCAAGCCCATTGTGCCGAACTTTTTCGTTTTGTTATTAGAGAGCTGATAAAAAAATTACAAATTTATTTGGAACAATATTGAAGAAGATATGTGTATTTCTTTTGGCTATAGTTTCTACAGAATTCGAATTTTTTAAAGCGTGACATCTCTGGAACCTGTTTTGCAGCATCACCATAGCACAAACTAAACGAAATCAAAAACCTCATTTTAGAAATCACCAAAAATGGTCGCAAATGATTATTTCTATGCGTTACAAACGAAAACATAAACATAATAAATCCACCATACTATGGTTATTTGGTGTAAAACAAATAAGAACGAAAGTTAAGTTGGGCCAGGCCGAACTTGTTATACCATCCATTCGGTATACGAAATACCATGTAACAGTCGTTTGACATTTTCGCGTTTCTGATGTCTGGAGTTGCACTAGCTAAAAAGTCTGCTAGAGCATATGTCTACGGCGAAAATCGAGCTTCCCGAATTGTTTGTTTTTTTTTTATGTTTTGGCATATGAGAGCAAAACCATACAGAAATTCAATCCAACACTAAGACAAACATTGTAGCCAAGACAATAATTAAAAACTCTCTAGTACATGGCAAAAGCATTGGAACGCCCCTTCAAGCATTTTTGGTCTCGTGGATAAAAAAGTTCAAGTCAAAAACGAGAGGTTTGATTTTCACAGTAGACATCCCAGGAATCAGAAATCCGAAGGGCCCAATAAGGAGTTTTTACTTCCATACAAATCGCACCAGCCTAGTGTTGAACCTAAAAATACGTAAAATCTGGAGATACCTTCATATTGGTATTATATCAAAATGTGAATCGATATTAATCATTTAATTCGTAGTGCTTTTCTAGACATTGATAATCCGAATTACCACGTTACAGTCTCTAAAGAAGAATAAAAGCGTAGTACCTTCCTATCTTGGTTTCCAATAATCAGGAATGCGCTTATCTGTGCAACATAATAAAAAATCTCTTTTGCTTTTAACTAACTTTCTCTTTTCATTTCATTTGAATGTTAGACAATTTTCCTGTAGAATATTTAATTTGCTTATGCATCGAGTTTATCTCTTTTTCACTATTTTTTGATTAAATTTCTTATTTAGTTCTTGTCGTATTGTTCACTGGACAAAGTCGAAAAAGGTCTAGCAAATTAATTGTTGATGGCAGTTTCAACAACGGTTGGTGTGTGACAACTAATGAATTCTTATTCCACTAATTGGAAGGCCTGCCTGGCTGACTTATCCTTGCGATTAATATTAATTTCTGTTAGTAAAGACAAAATGGAATTGTTGTTGCCGAAGCAATTTGTGAAAATTGTTGATGAGCGCATACCCAGAGCAGGTGCTGCTGCTAAATGACATCGTTCGGTTACAATTAAAGGTAAGGTCTATCAATTAATTGGCACACTAACAAATTGTAGATATTTAAGCAAGAGGGAAAATTTTATATTGTTCTCGTTTTATCTTTTAATTACAATCTTTTATAATTCGGATTAGCGTGTTACAATTTTTCAGATCTCTGTGTTTTACGCAATATAGAAAATTAGCTATAGGAACATGGAGTTCGTAATCCTTTATTTTAATTATGAAACTAAGTCGATATCACACGCAAGCCAGTCACACTGCCTCGTATGTTCACAAATAACTAATTTAACTGCTTAAAATTGATTGTTTTTGAGGAAATTGAATGAATTATTTTTTTTTTTCAAAAGTCTATTGTCTCTAAATGAGTTTCGATTTACCTGTCAAATTGAATGCTTTCAGTGATTATGGTCACTAGCCAAATTGTCATACAATAAATGTGCAAATAAAAAATCAAATACGAAATGTAAAAAAGTTTCCGCTGTGTGCTTTGATGTTGAAATATAGGAAAATGTTCAAACTAACCTTATTGTAATAAATCACAAAAGCAGCAATGCCCAGAGGCCAATTTTCCAAAAGACCTGCCCAAAACTTAAAAAAAATGGATTTAGACAAAACCTTAGGAACTTATGCTCTTCGGGTCGCTGATTTCATTTTTCGTATTTTTTAACCCTTACACGGTCATTAAAGCGGTCTTTTTGCTCCCTTCTCATATAAAATGAGATTGTATCAGATCAAAATATTCTAAAAATTTGTTCGCCATCAATTTCTACTATAGGTCCTAGAATACATCAAAACTCTATATCTTACCTAAACTCCAGAAATATGTCATTAAAGAAATGAAAGGAAATATCGGTATTAATTTTGCCAAAATACCAAGAAACTAAAATAGGGTTGCAAGCTTCTATCATTTCTACAGTTTTGGAAATGTTTGAGTTAATATCACTTGGAATCCTTGCACTTTAGTTGTATAATGTCTTTGGCACCCTTACTGACAAGAATGCGAGGAATATTTTTCTTAAAAAATTAACCCTCGTGCGAAAGTGACCCTACACTATATTCTGACATTCTGAATGAAGGAAAATCTGTACATATCTGCAAGACAAAAAACGAAAATTGCAAATATGTGCAGGATGTTTCGATGGAAATTGGTAAAAAACTCTTCCCTTTTTATGAATTGATAAGTTACACAGACCAACTTAATTTTAGTTTTCTTGATATTTTTATACCCTATACCACAATGTGGAAAAGGGTATTATAAGTTTGTTTTGGTAAAAATTCATGTAACACCGCGAAATATTCGTCGGAGACCCCCAATGTGGTATACCAATCTTCATATCTCGACGAGATAAAGCGATTTTGAGATGTGTGTCTGTCCGTCCTTCCGTCCGTCTGTCCATTATAAATTGTAAACACGCTCCAGGCCGCAATTATGGACCGATCGTCACGAAATTTTGTATGGAGGTTGGGTTTAGATCAGAATAGATGATGATCGTGAAATATTTAGCGGGTGAAATGGACCAAAAACATAATATTTATCCAATTTTCTAGCGGCTCTGTAGGTCTCAATAATAGTCCGATCAACGCGTAATTTTAAATAAGGTAAGAGTATATCACAAAGGAGAAGCTTGCAATTTGAGATGGCGATCGGATAATATTTAGAGGGTTAAATGGACCAAAACTTTTGTGTGAAAATTGTGAAAATTTTTAATTTACAGCTTATATCTTAATTCCTGGAAGTGACATTCCGGACAAGTGAGATATACTTGAAAGTGGAACGCTTGACCTTTCAATTGATGCCAATTATGTTGGTGTGCATGATCAGATAACAGAGTTACAGCTTAATATATTCCGTTATTTGTTTGTAGTGTAATAATAAACTCGCTAGAAGTCGCAATTATACATCAATAGTCACGAAATTTTGCACCGGGTAAAAGTATAGGTCGAAGAAGGTGCCTACAATTTTGAATGATGATCTGGTATTCTTTAGCGGGTGAAATGGACTATTACTTTTGTATGAAAAATATAAAAATTTTATTTTTGGTCGATATTTTAATTCCTTGAGGACATATATATTTCGCAAAGTAGCCTACATATGGAAAAAAACTACTGACCTTTCCTCTGATGTAAATTGCAATAAAGTGTTTGCTAGATAACGGCCCTACTGCCTAATATATAATGAGTTCTGTGTAGAGAACCACATTTTTATCCCATACTACATATTGTCACTCCAAAAGTTTATGTAACACCACGAAATATTCGTCCTAGATCCCTTATTTGGTATGCCAAAATTCATTTCTCGACGAGATAAAGCGATTTAGCCATGTGTGTCCGTCCATTAAAAATTGACAACAAGCTTAAGGCCGCAATTATGGACCGATTGTAACGATTTTTTAAGTAGGTTGGGTTCGGGCCAGAATAGAAATGATTAGTTTTTGGTGATGATCGTGAAATGTTCAGGGGATGAAATGGACCAAAAACTAAATTTTCACCAATTTTGTAGCGGCTCTGTAGGTCAAAATAATAATCCACAATATTTTAAACAAAGTTTGAGTTTATGATGAAGAAGAAGCGTACAAACCAACGTGAAGATCAGATAATACTTAGCGGGATAAATGGACTGAAACTTTTGTGTGAAATTGGTAAAATTTTCAATAACGTAGCGGTTAAACAACGGAAGTAGTAGTACTACATAAGCGGGTTTCATTACATTTTAGTTTGTGTGAACTAAATTTTCCTTTCCTGCTAAAAAATGTTTTTGTCATGCTAGATAACTTTCTGGTTTTGGTCATAAGTAATGTATAGTAATGTATAATTACATCTCTGATATTTGATAATTACATTTTCACAATCATTGAAAAGAAGTTCCGTGGAGAGCGATTGTCCAGGGATAGTGGTATAGGGTCGGCTCCGTCCGACTATAGACTTCTCTAACTTGTTTATATTAAGCAACGTTCTCGGGAAAAAGGAGAGAGGAGAAAGTTTTTTTTCCGCAGGAAAAAGAGAGAGATGGAAAAGCGGGAGTGTGAAAAAATCGAGATGTACAAGAGCCAGAATGAAGTCCGAAAATTCTACCAAAGAGTGAAGCATCAAACTGATGGCTTTGGTACAGGCACCTGTAGAGACCAGCAAGGTAATTTGGTAACTGATACAGATAGTGTGCTCAGGATATGGAAAGGGCAATTTTTAAACCCGTTGGTATCCAGCGCAGGCAATGAAGATACCACAGATACAATCCCAGAAGATGGTATTGAATGTACACCGCCCAGCTAAGATGAGGTAAAGACAGCAATAAACCGGCTGAAGAATTATAAGGCAGCATAAGCCGATGGCTTACCAGCCGAGCTGTTCAAAACCGGAGGCGACACGCTGATCAGGTGTATTCATCAGCTAGTTAGCACCATCTGGCAGGAAGAACGAGTACCCGACGATTGGAACCTGAGTATCCTGTGCCTCGTCCACAAGAAGGGAGATAAGACTGTATGCTCTAACTATAGGGGCATAAGTCTACTCCCTATTGCCTACAAGATCGTGTCAGGGATATTGTGCGAACGACTAAAGCGTATGGTCAACGATATAATTGGACCATACCAATGCGGCGTTAGACCTGGTAAGTCCACAAATCCTGGAGAAGACCCAAGAGATGCAGATCGACACCTACCACCTTTTTGCCGATTACAAAGCAGCCTTCGACAGCCCGCTGCGTTCAAAGGTATTCCAAGCCATGTCTGAATTTGGTATCCCCGCAAAGCTCATCCGTCTTTGCAAAACGTCAGTTAAAATAGGAAAGAACCTCTCCGAAGAGTTTGGTTCCAAAAGAGATTTCAGACAAGGGGACAGCCTTTCGTGTGATCTCTTTAACATCCTGCTGGAAAAGGTTATATGAGAGGCAAACGTCAAAAGAAGTGGCACAATCTACATCAATAGTCATATGTTACTTGCTTATGCTGATGATATAGACATCATAGGCCGATCAGTAAAAGAAGTAACTGATACCTTTATGAAGGTCGAAGGAGAATCTGCTAAAGTGGGTCTGGCGGTAAACGGCCTGAAGACTAAGTTGATGGTGTGGACCCGCAATGCGCAATGAACGATGATGAACCCGCTAGAAAGGCGTATAATTTCGGGTCGCATGGCGGTGCACGCAGAATTGGCAAGCCAAAGATTAGATGGCGCAAAAAAGTGGATGACGAGATGACAAGGCGCAGTATTCCAGAAAGCGAAACACTAAACACAGAGAATTGGAGATTTATTCTTAGTTCGATCTATGGAACAAATGTTCTGTAATGGGCCAGTAAGACCACTATTGCACTATAATATCGCTATGAACAGGACTCCAAGGAGGAGCATCGGTATAAATTCCAAAAGAATATTTCTGTAGATACTAAACAGCACTTGAACAAAAATGTAAGTCATCTATGAAATATCGGAAATAAGAAGGCATCATTTCAAAAACTGAGAAGCCAATTGATAATTCCCTTCGCCGGGATGAAATCATGATATTGGTAGCGATCAGTAAAATTTTGCAACACTGTCAGTTCGTTTTGAAAAACATTACTCTCTGTAATAGAGGGTAATAAATGAAGTTGAGCCAATGGGGGAATACTCCACTCAAGCAATCGAAAAAGGAAATAAATACAAATAAAAAACAAAATAAATGTTTGTTTTATTATAAGGACCTTGAGCCGAACAATAGATTGAAAGAAAAACTTAAAGATCAAAGGTTAACTAAAAACCACATCCAAATAATATCCGTTTTTAATAAAAGCGTCAATTATGAAAATCAAAATTCCGCTTTTTAGTAAAAAATTAGGCGTTTTTGATCATTAATCGGTCAAAAGAATTTTTTATGTAAAATGTTTTTATTTAGAGTAGATGAATCCGTGTTTCCCCATTTAGAATTCGGGAAATGTTAAGTTCTTTAAAATGGAGTATTTTAGGAGGGATCCCACCTAATGCCGGCCATTAAAATAATTTACGTGGAAGCTGTGTTGGCATCAATGTGGAAAAATGGGTAAA
The DNA here is from genome assembly GCF_047663935.1 of Musca autumnalis. Taxonomy (NCBI): domain Eukaryota; kingdom Metazoa; phylum Arthropoda; class Insecta; order Diptera; family Muscidae; genus Musca; species Musca autumnalis. Next base: position 221,780,866 of record NW_027411755.1, read on the forward strand.
AATGAGTTTTTCCGATTTTTGACATAACCTTACATTTTATAGACCTATACCCAAGGAAAAATGACAGAATACTCCATGCGCAACATAATACTAGTGTATAATTTTTCGATGTATCCACAGCATCCACCTAAAATTGATGCTGACATTTTGAAGCCGGAATTTCGGTGTTTTTTTTTTTTAATTTTTTAATAATCCGGACGCGCAACAATATAATATTCCAAACTTATAATAGGATTATATACCTCTCGATTTTACGTCGTTTAATGTATATCTCATTAGTGTGCTTATTATATTATCCTAGTAATTGGAGTCTTAAGGCCAAAATTGTATGCCTGGATTTTCTTAAAGAACCTATTTTTTGGTTTGAAAATTACAAGTGTCATTCAATTCCCTTTGAACCCCGCGTGAATTTAGTTTTTTACGCGACGGATCTAATGAGACCTTGTGCGATCGAATTCATCCACTAAAGCTGCGAATATAGATACCTTGGAAATAGGAAAATTAGCAAAAATATATTTTTAAAAATCGGCGTGCTAAACCGCGATTTTCTTTAAACATTTTTACACAAATGGAATCCTTTATTCGCGATTATAATATTTGCGGTACTGAACCGGATGCGTATCAAAATCGTAGGCACATTGCGCGACTTTTACCCACTTAAAGGTTTCTGGCGTCATGAGATGCAACTGACGGCACGCAATGGCCGCTGAGTGAAACATAGAAATATGGATATTGAAAGAGATTGGGGATGCGCATCAACCGACTTTAACTAATTCGCAAATAACAGGCTTTTTAATTTTCATATTTTTTGAATATTTGTAATTTCAATATTAACATTAATTTCCTATCCTTATAAGTTATTTCCTGATGAAGAGAACTCTAAAATTTTATTCTAATATTTATATTCGAACAAAAAAATATATTTAAATAATATTTTTACAATAAATTATTTCTCTTTTGTTGTTGCTATGATATGCAATATATAAACCCAATGTTCATAATTTTGGTTTCATATTTTTTAAGTGTGTCTATTCTGTACGTATTTTTAATTTATTTTTTTGAGGTTTATACGGATTCTGAGGTAGTTAATTTAGATTTGCTACCAGATTTTTTAATTTTTTTAGTTTTGTTTTTCTGCGAAAATAAAAACAAATTTTAGAAATTATGGTTCGTCTACGGATGGATGTCGAATGCTGTTACTGATATGTGCATACATTTTCTCAACACAACAAATAAGAAATTTTAAAACATTTTTTCTTTATAAGAGAATAAAACCGCTATAAATTTTGCGCGCATCGACCAATTTTGTGAATGGGAACAGATTTGAAACCAGAAAAAAATTATTTTTTCAAATGAAATTCTTAAGAAATTTTGGGTTTTATTATATATCCAATAAACTCACAAAAATATACGAATACTGAACACCAAATTTCAGTCATTACGAGTGGATAAGGTGGCTAAATCCTTCAAAGTACCGAATATCGGGTGGTACCGTTCAAGGGGGGCTGTATCAAAATGTGGACCAAAATTCACAGTTCTCTGTAGGAATATTTGTCTGCCCTGGGGAAGACTAAATACCAATTATCAGGTTCTTTGGTTGGATAATGTGGCTAAAACATTCTAAATACTGGAAATCGGGCGGTACCGTGCTATGGAGGCTACATCAAAACGTGGACCTAAGCTCATACATTTTGTCAGAAAAGTTTGTTTTCTACTAGGAACCGTCAATGCAAAAATTCAGACAATTTGATCGAAAAATATAAGTTAAATCTTCAATATACCGAAAATCGGGAGGGATCGTTATATGGGGCTATACTAAAATGTTAGCCGACCTTCACAATTTGTACCTAAATTCATCGACTTATCATCAATCACTACTCCAAACATTTTTGCTGTTTTGTGGTCTTCGTTGCGTATGAGTGAAATGAATGCTCTCTTACATAACCATACGCCCCATGCGACTAATCCACGTTCTTAATATTGTTAATTGAAAAAATGCAAAAAATGTTGTATTTTAGGAAAAAAGAAGTATAACTCTACGTGCTTCCTTTTGAAACAGTCAACAAAGAGAGTCATTATAGTGGCATATTTTTCCCCAACAACACTGTTGAATAATTTTAGTATCATTGTCTAGGGACGGACAAACCTTGGTGGATGTAATGGTATCAGATCAATAGAGCAAACTAAAGGTTCTCAGGTTTGAAAAATAAAAAATCTTGCTTTCACAAAATTATGCGTTAAAAAAGATTGTTTACAAATATATTTACTTTTTTCTTGTCATAGAAATGACACTTTCTATAATCTCGAAAACAATATATTTATTTTTGTCATTGTAGCTTGACATAAATCATCAGAATCCGTGTTTATTGTTGTCTTAATGGCCTCCTAAAAATCTCTGTAAAATTTTAGTTCTTTCTGCATTGTGAACTAACAAAATCTTTTAAAGACGTAAAAAAGTAATTTAGTTAAGGTCCAAAAAATGGTATATTGGGAAAATTTAAAAATATTTATATTAAAAAAAAAAAAAAAATACAATTACAAAATGTGTTTGTATTTGGTACAGAGGGCAGGTATAAATCAGCGGTCGGCATACAATACATACATATTTTTTAATTGTGTTTGCTTTAAAATTTAAAAAATTTTTCAAATGACCTGCTGCGAATTTATGGGAAATGTTCGTGGGTTTCAAATAAACCCAAGCACAACAAATGTATATATTGGTGTGCTTTAATCCCACACAATGACACAAAAGATGAAAAAGTGTCGGCCTTAAACTATAAGTAAAATTAATAACTTTCAAGATTAAATTAGGAAACTAACTAATTTTCTTAATGGTATTTGGAGCATAAATCCTTAAACCTTTCCATTTTTTCGACGAATAATGAGCATCAAGCTTATTTTTAACCAGGAACGAGTAAGACTTTAGTATCATTTAACAATAAAGTAACAAACAAAACTTTCTCTTAGCAACTTCTTTCGATTTTCTTAACGTATTACTACATAGAATTCATTTTTGTATAACTTTTCTTTTCCTCTTTTTCCTTCTTGACATTGCCCGTTGACTTCATCCTAAAATGTTCGGTGATTTATTGTATCTACAAACAAATAATACTGTCACCTTTTTTGTGTGTTGCTCGCAATGACTCTGCTATTATTCAACCTACGGACAGTCCAAATATTTATTGTGCAGACGACAATGACATACATGAACGTGTAAAATACTATTGACATCTTCTTTGTGTTATTGACTTTTGGCCTAAGCCATTGTCCACATGTGCCTACTCCATGGGGAAACAAATTAATTAAAGAAATTAAAGTTTTTCCAAGAGCATATAATATGAACTAGGAGCATAATGGGATTTGTTAAAAAAAAAATTAAGGCTATTTGATCTGCCACGGTGCACAGTGCGAAATTTGGAAAGTTTAGTGGAACTTTAAGGGATTTTCAAAGTACATGAAATTAATTAAACTTTTTTGAATTCGTTAGCTAAGTACTCCACTGCAAATGGTCCATACTCAGTTTGCCGATTTACTCCACGAAACGACTAAAAAATGCACTTAAAGTTGCACTTTTGTTTAATAATTTTTTTCTTTGGTAAGAAATGTATTTTTGATTCATTAAAAAAATGGAGTGGCTCGAATAAATGGTACGTCAGTATGCCATGATTTATTTTTCTTAATATTTTACAAAACAATTATGATACTTTTGGTAGATGATGGTTTGGCTGAAGGTCATTAAAAGGCTGTTGTTTCTTTTTGTTGGTTTAAATTTTATTTATCATTTCCAATATTTCAATTGTCTTCGACAATCATCCTCAGGGATTTTTATTTTATGGAAGAAGAGGGACTATAGTATTTTACACTTTAAAACAATGCAAAAAACCCTTATTGTTTTCGTGCAATTTTAGTCGGAAAGAAGTGATTTTTTGAAGTTTTCAAAATTATAATTTTTTATTTTCCGTGGACATTTCAAAAGTGAGTTCCGTACATTCACGTGTTAAGATATACATATATAATCTGAAAGATTGGATTCTCCTCTGTTCGCAAAGCTATAAAACTGCTGCGGTATCGCGCGGTCTTTGGAGATATTCAAGATTCTCTAAAAAGACTTCGGGAATTTCATTCAGTTGCATTTTCCAAAAGTGGAAGGTAAACGCGACAATGAACGCCATTGCTGACTGTGTTTTGAAGAAATGGACTCACTAATTCTAACAATGATATTTTCTGTAAAATTAAGAAACCTCTCGCAATTTTTCATAGTTTTGTCCTCTAAATGTTGGTGATTTACATATAGTGCAACATTTTTAGATGCTGCGGTGCAAATACCAAAATATGTTAAAAATTGTAATGCAGTGCAGACCTGAACTTGATCTGAAAGACATTATTAACACTATTAATGGTACAGACCTGCTGAATTGACCAATAAACATTGTAGATACAAATGAAAACAAAAAATATTGACATTTTACTCCTTAATAGATGTGTAAGGTTGAGGGGCTTCACCCAGAAGTGGACCTATGTTGACAGCTTTTGTGTGAGGAGGTTTTTTATTCGCTAACATCTTAAAATTTACATTTGCATCAAAATCGGCTGCAATTTTTGTCTTTAACCTTTAAAATACCCAATATGAGGGAACCCTGCATGTGGGGGCTATTCCAAAACGCGAACCTATATTGAAAATATTTTCAACATAAGTTTTCTATCCGCTGAAAACTCAATATATCAATTTGCATCAAAATCGATTGAAAAATGAATGTAAAACGTTAAAACGGCAGCCACCGTTACGTGAGCGTACAGGAAACCGCGGGTCTATGTGGCCCAATTTGAGTCCCACACTGTCCACTAATATAATAAACATTTGTGCAAAATTTTGGGAATCTACGCCTTTTCCTTTAAAAGATATTAGTAAAGTTCCGCTAAAGTGCTCATATTTCGCACTGTGCGGTGGGACAATTATTGGCATGTTCTTATTTGGCAATAAATTAAAAAATAATTAATGAAAAAATATGTAAAACAGGGCTACAGTCAGACGAGGCCCACTATGTGTTACCCTACACCACTTCCCCTGGGCACTAGTTTTCCGCGGATTTTATTTTAATAAGTGTGCAGTCCCCCTTTTTCCTTCGGGGATGTTGTGGGAATGTATTATTTTCATTATTTCGTTATGGACAGATGAACCATTTTGGATGCATATGGTTAAAACCAAATATGTTTTACAATCGATGAATCCGAACTGCTAACGTATTCTATATATAGTATGACTGTAATTCTTTAAAACTAAGTGTTGTAGTAGGCATCCCATAATGTCGATCATTAAAATTAATTTTCGTGTTAGCTGTGTTGGCATAAATGTAGAAAAATAGTAAAAATAGCTTGAAGCCAACGAGTTTTTTATGATCCCTTCCGATTTCTGGCTTAATCTTACATTTTATAAACCTAAGCCCAAAGAAAGAGTAACAGAATACTCCATGGGCAACATAATACCAGTATATGATTTTTTCATATATCCACTGCATCCACCTAAAATTGATGCTGACATTTTGGAGCCGCAATTTCGGGGTTTTCTTAATTGTTTAATAATCCGGACGCGCAAAAAGATAATGTTCCAAACTCATAATGGGATTATAGAACTCGTGATTTTACGTCGTTTAATGTATATCTCATGAGTGTGCTCCTTACAGTATCCTAGTAATTGGAGTCTAAAGGCAAAAAATTGATGCGTGAATTTTCGTAAAAAAGCCTATTTGTTGCGTTTAAAATTTACAAGATTCATACAATTTCCTTTGAACCCCGCGTGAATTTATTTTTTTACGACCTTCCGCGATCGAATCCATTCAATAAAACCGCTGATATAGATACCTTGGAAATAGGAAAATCAGCAAAATATATTTTGACAGCTCCGTGTAATAAACTGCGATTTTCGTTAAAAATGTGTAAATAAATGAAATCCTTTATGCGAGCAATATGGGTCTTTTACGCAAAATAGAATGTGGAGCACATCCGCGGTTCTTGAATAATCTATTTGAAATAGGCGTATATTGACTTATTTTTGGTTGGCGTATGCAAATTGCGCGACTTTTATCCACTTTAAGGTTTTTGGCATTGTGAGATGTGACGGCACACAATAGCCGCTGAGTGAAACATGGAAAAATGCACAGATATTGAGAGAGATTGATTCGCTGTATCCAAAATCTGATGCGCATCAACCGACGTTAACTAATTCGCGAATAACAGGCTGTTTAATTTTCATTTTTTTGCATGATTGTTATTTCAATATTACTTTTTATATCCTAACCATGGTAAACCATATTTCTTAATGAAGTTTTAGCAGTATACATTAATTATTGTATGGGATTTTAACGAAATAGTTGGAGAACTTCCAAATGTTTTTTTCTAATTTTTATAATCGAACCTAAAAATATAATATTGCTAAAATATGCAATTTATAAAGCCAATGTTTATAATTTTGTTTTCATATTTTTTACGCGTAGTCTAGATTCTGTACATATTTTTAATTTATTTTCTAGAGGTGTATACGGACTGTGAGGCAGTATAATTTAGATTTGCTCCCAGATTTTTTTTTTAATTTTTTTGATTTTCCGCGAAAATAAAAACAAATTTTTGAAATTATGGTGAATCAATGGATGGATGTCAAATGGTGTTACTGATATATGCATACATTTTCTCAATAAAACAAATAAAAAATTTTAAAATATTTTTCTTTATAAGAGAATTGAACCGCTATAACTTTTCCGCGCATCGCCCAATTTTGTGAAAGCGAACAGATTTGAACCCAGAATTTTTTCGTTAACCTCCATACCAAAAATCGTAAAATGTTTAGTTATGTTAAAAATTAAGATTGCCAAAGTTTGAGGTCAATCAGAATATGTTAACACGTGCCACTGGTGCCCCAAATTTTCCATGGGCCCTTTATTTAGCTAATATTAAAATCTGACCCGATTTTTAAAATTTCTTGTAGAATTACTTGTTTAGCCACTACAAAGAACTGTTAAGCTGTTTTCATCGACTGGACAAGAAATGTGGTCCGTAGAGTGATTTTGTGAAAATTCGCCTTTGGTCCCATACAAAAATATCAAACTACAAACAAATAGATTGGTAAATTAGCTTGGAACATTTAAATTATGTCATATCGACAAGTACCGCTCTATGGGGACTATACCAAAACGCGAACAGATATTGACAATATTTTGTACAGATCTTATCCATCCACTGAAACCCCAATATACGAATTTGCACCAATATCGGTTGAAAAATAAACCAAATATCTAAAAATGGTCGCCACCGATACGATATTATCCATATACGACCCACAATTATAAGAAATATTTTTGGATAATTTTAGTAACCTACGTCCTTTACATGTTATGAGTAAAGTTCCACTAAAGTGCCAATATTTAGCACTGTGCGTCGCCAAAAACTATAGGGGTCTATTCTGGTCTGAACCCGACCCCCTTAAAATTCAATTTCGTGAAGATTGGTCCAGAATTGCGGCCAGTACCATGCGTACAATTTTTAGTGGACGAACATAGGGACAGACTCGCATCTCAAAATCGCTTTATCTTGTCGAGATATGAATTTTGGTATACCAAATAGGGTGCGTACGACGGATATTTCGCATTATTACATGTATTTTCGAAAAACAAACTTATAATACCCTTTCCACATTGTTCCGTAGGATATAAATACACACACATAATTAATTTAAAATATTAATTTTTCTTCTACAATTACGGAGAAATATTATAATTTTTTTACAAATATTTACATTTGTAATTGATTTTAATTACCCCCATGATATTTGATAATAAATTATAAATTGTTTAAAAACGTATTTGTATTACACCTATACTGTAGCCATTTTGTAATTTAACTCCAACTAAAAAATGAAAAAATAATACATATGCTAATATATGTAATGTGAAAAGTTAATTCATTTAGTTCGAAAAATACATTGTGCATATACTATTTATTCCATTAATTAATATTAATAAAACTTTTTTAGGGAGTTTAGCGTTTCATTTTACTCAAATAAAAAACTAACAATGCGCAATATTGTTAAATTTGCATTATTATTGCACAAAAAGTAATTTTTTTTTATGCTGAAAAAAATTACATTCATTTGGTTGAATCTATAAAAAATACATATGTAAATTCTTTTGTATGTAGTCTAAAATAAGAAATATTAATCTGTATTGAACAATGTAAATTGCTTTATAAGACATAAAGTTAAATTAATTTTTAATGAAATTTAGTACTTTAATTACTGGATTTATATATACAAATAGGAGAAAATTAAAATATATATTTTTAAAACCATGCCATACTTCTTTAGAATCGTTTCATAAGTGCGGCCAGATGAACAGTTAACAGTTGTAAAAATTAAACCCCATAAACTTTTTGAAAATATTAAGCATTATTTTGTGAAGAAATATTGATAAAATATTTACATGTTTTTTGTTCTTATAATTTTTTTTAATAAAAAGTGGGTATCTTTCGGATTACAATTTTTTTCAGTACATTGTTAAATACTCTTTCTTTGTGCTCGTAAAATATATCACCGACATGAGTGCATTCGAAACCAACTTCAAACAAATAAACGAAAAAATACCAAGTTAAAAGATAAGGTAGCCTTTTCTAACAGCCAAATAACCTCAGCCTATGACTAAGTTAGACATCGGTAAGCTGCAATCACAACAGATAGCCACAGCATATTCCACACAATTAGCCCAATTGCTTAATCAAAGCACTCCTCATCCCGATAACATATCAGCGCAATGGCAAAGCATTGCCCACTCCATGCAAACAACCGCACAATCCATACTTGGATACCAGAGGCCTCCACCAAGGAATCCATGGTATGATCAGGAGTGTCGTGCTGCCACCGAAGAGAAAAATGCGGCATATAGGGCTACTTTACAATCCGTAGCAACGCGTAGCGCACGAGGGAGATACAGGGAGAAAAGGAGAGAGGAGAAACGTCTTTTCCGCAGGAAAAATAGAGAGATGGAAAAGCGGGAGTGTGAAAAACTCGAGATGTACAGGAGCCAGAATGAAGTCCGAAAATTTTACCAAAGAGTCAAGCATCAAACTGATGGCTTTGGTACAGGCACATCCTCCTGTAGAGACCAGCAAGGTAATTTGGTAACTGATACAGATAGTGTACTCAGGATATGGAAAGAACATTGTTCAAAACTGTTGGTATCCAATAGCAGCGAAGACGACGAAGATACCACAGTCCCAATCCCAGAAGATGGTATTGAATGTATACCGCCCAGCCAAGATGAGGTAAAGACAGCAATAAATCGGCTGAAGAATAATAAGGCAGCAGGAGCCGATGGCTTACCAGCCGAGCTGTTCAAAACCGGAGGCGACACGCTGATAAGGTGTATTCATCAGCTAGTTAGCACCATCTGGCAGGGAGAACGAGTACCCGACGATTGGAACCTGAGTATCCTTTGCCCCGTCCACAAGAAGGGAGATAAGACTGTATGCTCTAACTATAGGGACATAAGTCTACTCCCTATTGCCTACAAGATCGTGTCAGGGATATTGTTCGAACGACTAAAGCCTATGGTCAACGAGATAATTGGACCATACCAATGCGGCTTTAGACCTGGCAAGTCCACCATTGACCAGATATTTACCCTGCGGCAAATCCTGGAGAAGACCCAAGAGATGCAGATCGACACCTACCACCTTTTTGTCGATTATAAAGCAGCCTTCGACAGCCCGCTGCGTTCAAAAGTATTTCAAGCCATGTCTGAATTTGGTATCCCCGCAAAGCTCATCCGGCTTTGCAAAATGGCTTTAACTGAAACGAGGTCCTCAGTTAAAATAGGAAATAACCTCTCCGAAGAGTTTGGTACCAAAAGAGGTTTCAGACAAGGAGACAGCCTTTCGTGTAATCTCTTTAACATCCTGCTGGAAAAGGTTATACGAGAGGCAAACGTCAAAAGAAGTGGCACAATATACACCAATAGTCACATGTTACTTGTTTATGCTGATGATATAGACATCATAGGCCGATCAGTAACAGAAGTAACTGATACCTTTATGAAGGTCGAAGGAGAATCTGCTAAAGTGGGTCTGGCGGTAAACGGTGAAAAGACCAAGTTGATGGTGTCGACGCGCAATGCGCTCGGACCGACTATGGAAGTTGGTTCCTATAATATTGAGGTAGTAAAAGACTTCGTCTAACTTGGCACCTCCGTAAAAACAACAAACGACATCAGTTGTGAAATAAAAAGAAGAATTGTATTGGCCAACAGATGCTACTTTGGTTTAAGTAAGCAGTTTAAAAACAAAGCCACATCTCGTCAAACAAAAATAACGCTCTACAAAACACTAATACTACCCGTGCTGATGTATGGCTCCGAAGCCTGGGTACTTGCTCAAGCAGACATGGCAGTGCTTGGTGTGTTTGAGAGAAAAATTCTTCGAAAGATCTACGGACCAATCTGCGTTGACGGTGAATATCGACGTCGCATGAACCACGAGCTGTACCTGCTGTACAACGACATCAATATTGTTAAACGTATCGAGATGCAGCGATTGCGTGGGCTAGGCCATATCATAAGAATGAGCGATGATGACCCCGCTAAAAAGGTGTATAAACACGGACCGCTTGGCGGTGCACGCAGAATTGGCAGGCCAAGGAATAGATGGCGCAAACAAGTGGATGATGAGATGATAAGGCGCGGTATTCCAGAAAGCGAAGCAACAAATAGAGAGAATTGGAGATCTTTTCTTAGTTCGGCCTATAGAACAAATGTTCTATAATGGGCCAGCTAAGTAAGTAAGTATGACTAAATATCCTATTAATACATCCCTAATTTAAAACAAGTAAGAGGGGGTTATAGTTGGACAGGACCTGGGCACTGGTTTTCCACCGAAGTTCGTTTATAAGATTGGCTATATGTTAGTAAGAAAACAATATCAAAAGACCTTTATAAATTTTACAGAATCGACCAATAAAAAACCCGATCAATAATATGCGTTATTACATAACTTTTGAGCAGAAAGTAGCACAAACCCTTGAAGGCATCGTACACCATTGTAATTTGTATCAGTTTAAAAACTGGGAGTTTCTTCTTCTACTTTGGCAAATTATTTATCATCCGTGCGATATTTTGTAGCATGGCGGGTAAATGTAGTTCTATACAAACAACAGAGAAATCAATTTATATGTTAGTAAGGAGTTCAGTTATCTAATCGGTACATTGATGTAATTTTTATCAAGGCACTGTGGTTTAGCTTGTATGGGAGAGAGCGACAAAAATTTTTTTAATCAAGATATCGATCTGAAAATTTTACCGTAAACTCGTAGTGAATAGAAGATACTTTTCCCCAAATATCGTCGGGATAGGTCCACTTTTAGGTATGGACCCCCCATAACGGACTTCCAGTTTTTTATTAATTTCAAGATTTTGCCTATATTTTAAAGTGAATTCGTTGTAATTTGACATTTTGTGTTCTTTGGTGGTAGTAAAACATTTTGCGTAGGTCCATGGTCGATAGAGGTCCATGTTTTGGTATATCCCCCATATAGACCTACCTCCCGTTTTTTAAAATTTCACGATTTTGGCTATATTTTCCAAACTGAATGGGCTGCAGTTTGACATTTGGAGTTTATAATATGTATCAAATATTCTGGCCAGAATTCATCAACATACACTCCGGTTCATCTGAATAGAACCAACCAATATTTGTCTAAAAATACCGTTATATCTGACGAAAGGAGAGGAATTGTAAATTATAATTTTGTGGACATGTAGAGTATATAGTAGCCGATATTTTCAATACCTAACATGTTTCACATATGCGTTATAACGGTACTTTTTACTCGCTTTATTAAAAAATGTTAAAATATTAGCATTTTTTAATGGTTCACCAGAATTTACACAAATTCTTTGTTAGATGTGGTAAACTTTAACAAAAAACTATTTATAATTATAAATAAATGCCGTTAGTGTTGATTGCCAACAAATATTGTGCAAAAATTTGCATAAGGTCTTGAAATTTGATGAAAATCGAGGCTTAGAGCTCAAAAAAATGTTTTTATGAAGAAATCGTTAAAAATAATTGTTTTAGTTTTAGTTTATTCGACCTTTTAAATTTATTTTAGAAATGAAAATCTTCTTTGACCTCAAGCTCAAAGAAGATTTTCATTTCTAAGTTAAAAATAATTTATAAAGTCAAAATTTTATACTGAGTTATGTTCAAAATTTTCTATGCTACAATAAAATTACAGAAAAGTTACATTTGATAGGTTTATGAGTTCCAAACAGAGGAAATATTGTAAAGATAATCCAAAATTCTACCTTTCCAATCCAAAATTTGATATTTATCTCAGGAAAGTGAATGCAAATCGATGGGGTCCACCCAGTTTCGTTGGCTGTGAACATCTACAGGTCCAAAAAATAAAGAAAATTCCACCGCCGAACGCTTCATGTCAACATAGAAAAAAAAATATTTTTTAAAAAATGTTTAAAAAATTTCATAAAAAATTTTAAGTTTTCTCGCAAAAAAAAATTCTCGGCGCTAAGTGGGTTAAGTATTTGGTCTAAGTTTTTTACAAAAACGTTTGTAAATATCATGAGATATTATGATTTTATTCTTGACAAGGATTAACTGGTAACAAGTGTCAACAATATGAGGCACAAAATATTCTTACTAGGAGGGTTAACATATGGACCAAGGGTGTACCAGGTTATATTAGATGTAAACATAGGTTTCAAACAGGGAATATGTGGAAACTAAGATGTTTTATGAGACTTTTAGTTCGCGAGGATGGGTTGGCATCTATTACAATAAATACTAGCTACAGGATATCTCGATTAGGAGAGTTTCCAAATCGACTAAAAATTTACCAGGATATCAATTTTTTTGATCTCTTGTTCTGTATCCCAATTTTTGAAATTCTTTTGCAGTGATAGTGTATACGATCTGACGACTAAGAGAACTCATATCCCGCAACAACCACCTGATGGCTTGCTATAATTTCTTCGAACACCGTCCGTCCCAAGCTGACATTGACAAAGTTTTTTGAACACCATATTTCAAAAACATAATAATAATACGAACGAACACACGGACGAAAGGACGCACATAGCTAAATCGCCTTATCTCGTCGAGATATGAAAAATGGTATACTTCATTGTGGGTCTACGACGAATATTTCGCGGTGTTACATGCATTTTTAGCAAAACAAACATATAGTACCCCTCCCACATTGTGGAGTAGGGTATACAAATTATCAGTTGGCTTTACTGATAATGATATACCCTCAATAAACCAGTCCATTTGTATGGAAGGGAGAAAGTTTTAACGGGCGTGTCGCGTTTTTAATTCCTGAGATTATACTTACTTACTTAGTTGGCCCATTACAGAACATTTGTTCCATAGACCGAACTAAGAAAAGATCTCCATTCCTCTCTGTTTTTCGCTTGACTTTTTGGAATACCGCGCCTTTCCATTTCTTCATCCACTTGTGTGCTCCATCGAAGCTTAGGCCTGCCGATTCTGCGTGCACCGCCATGTGGCATGTATTCATACGCCTTTTTAGCGGGTTCATCATCGCTCACTCTCATGATATGGACTAGCCAACGCAATCGTTGCATCTCGATACGTTTAACTATATGCATGTCTTTGTATAGCTTATATAGCTCGTGGTTCATACGACGTCGATATTCACCGTCAACGCAAATCGGCCCGTAGATCTTTCGAAGAATTTTCCTCTCAAACACACCAAGCACTGCCTTATCTGCTTGCGCAAGTACCCATACTTCGGAGCCATACATTAGCACGGGTAGTATCAGCGTTTTGTATAGTGTTATTTTTGTTTGACGGGATGTGGCTTTGTTTTTAAATTGCTTACTTAATCCATAGTAGCATCTGTTGGCGAATACAATTCTTCTTCTTATTTCACAACTGATGTTGTTTGTTGTGTTTATGGCAGTGCCGAGGTAGACGAAGTCTTTAACTACCTCAAAATTATAGGTACCAACTTCTACGGTTGGTCCGAGCTCTATGGACGCTTTGCGCGTCGACACCATCAATTTGGTCTTTTCGCCGTTTACCGCCAGACCCACTTTCGCAGATTCTGCTTCGACCTTCCTAAAGGTATCAGTTACTTCCTTTACTGATCGTCCCAGCATAGGCAAGTAACATGTGGCTATTGGTGTAAATTGTGCCATTTCTTTTGACATTTGCATCTCGTATTACCTTTTCCAGCAAAATGTTGAATAGGTCACACGAAAGGCTGTCTCCTTGTCTGAAACCTCTTTTGGTACAAAATTCTTCGGAGAGGTTCTTTCCAATTTTAACTGAGGACCTAGTATCAGTTAGAGTCATCTTACAAAGCCGGATGAGCTTTGCGGGAATACCAAATTCAGACATTGCATGGAATACCTTTGATCGGAGGGGACTGTCGAATGCTGCTTTATAATCGACAAAAAGGTGAAATGTGTCGATCTGCATCTCTTGGGTCTTCTCTAGGATTTGCCGCAGGGCAAATATCTGGTCAGTGGTGGACTTGCCAGGTCTAAAGCCACATTGGTATGGTCCAATTATCTTGTTGACCATAGGCTTTATTCGTTCGCACAGTATCCCTGACACTATCTTATAGGCAATAGGGAGTAGACTTATGCCCCTATAGTTGGAGCATACAGTCTTATCTCCTTTCTTGTGGACGGGACATAGGATGCTCAGGTTCCAATCGTCGGGTACGCGTTCTTCCTTCCAGATGGTGCTAACTAGCTGATGCATACACCTTATCAGCGCGTCGCCTCCGGTTTTAAACAGCTCGGCTGGTAAGCCATCGGCTCCTGCTGCTTTATTATTCTTCAGCCGGTTGATTGCTGTTTTTACCTCATCTTGGCCGGGTGGTATACATTCTATACCATCTTCTGGGATTGGATCTGCGGTATCATCGTCTTCGCCACAATTGGATACCAGCAGATTGGAGAAATGTTCCTTCCATATCCTGAGCACGCTATCTATATCTGTTACCAGATTACCAAAGCCATCTGTTTTATGTTTCACTCTTTGGTAGAATTTTCGGACTTCATTCTGGCTCCTGTACATCTCGATTTTTTCACACTTCCGCTTTTCCATTTCTCTCTTTTTCTTGCGGAAAAGACGTTTCTCTTCTCTCCTTTTCTCCCGATATCTCTCTCGTGCGCTACGCGTTGCTACTGATTGTAAAGTAGCTCTATATGCCGCATTTTTATCTTCGGTAGCAGCACGACACTCCTGGTCATACCATGAATTCCTTTGTGGAGGTCTCTGGAATCCAAGTATTGATTTTGCGGCTGTTTGCATGGAGTGGGCAATATTTTGCCATTCTGTTGTTATGTTATCGAGACAAGGTGTGCTCGCGTTAAGCAATTGGGCTAGTTGAGTGGAATATGCTGTGGCTATCTGTTGTGTTTGCAGCCTATCGATGTCCAACTTCCGCGTTGTGTCTGTTCGTGCTTTATTTGCAACGTTTAGACGGGTATGTACCTTTGCTGCAACAAGATAGTGGTCCGAATCAATGTTTGCGCCTCGGAACGATCGTACATCCAACACGCTGGATGAATGTCTTCCATCTATCACAACATGATCAATTTGATTACTTGTTCTTTGATCTGGGGACAGCCAGGTGCCCTTATGAATATCGAGATGCTTAAATCTGGTACTGCTAACTACCATGTTTTTTGCAGCTGCAAAGTCTATCAGCCTCATACCATTGTCAGATGTTTCACTGTGGAGACTGAATTTCCCGACTGTTGGGCCAAAGATATTCTCCTTTCCAATTTTGGCATTAAAATCGCCTAGAATGATTTTAATGTCATGGGCAGGGCAACGGTCATATGTTTCTTCTAAGCGCTCGTAAAATATATCTTTGGTCTGTTCGTCCTTTTCTTCAGTGGGAGCATGAGCGCAAATAAAGCTGATGTTGAAGAATTTAGCTTTTATTCGAATTGCAGCAAGTCTTTCATTCACTGGGGTGAAGCTGGATACCAGATGTTTAGTCTCCGACTAACTACGAATCCGCAACCAAATTCATGCTTTACGTCATGGCAGCTATAATACAGTGCGTCACCTTTAGGTGTTGTTGTGACGCCTTTCCCAATCCATCGTATTTCCTGTATGGCAGTAATATCGGCCTTGTACTTTTCAAGTACGTCTGCCAATGCGAAGACTGCACCTTCTCTATAAAGAGTGCGAACATTCCAGGTGCAGATTCGCAGATCATGGTCCTTAAAACGTTTGATGGGTTCGTCAACTTTAGAGGGGTTTGTTTTTCTTTTCTTTCGTTTTTTCATAGTAGGCTGTTTTTTCTAGGGGAGTGTTACTAACCCGACGCCCAAGTTTTTAACGTTCTTATGGGTGAACGCGCGGCACATGTTAGCTCACTACCTTTAACGGGTGTTAAAGGCAGTTCCCCAGGTGACACCACGGGGAGGTCAGTGTCCACTTGAGATGAAAGAGGGACCAAGATAAATCCTGGGCTTTGCCATGTTAAAACCGGTCAGGACCGTTCCTTGGTATCTTCCATCCCCTACGTCACCCAATTCCTGAGATTATACCGAGTAAAAAAGTTCAAAAAACTTAGATAGAAAACTTCAAGTCAAAATTGGCAGGCGTGATTTTCACGGAACACACTTGGTCTAATGGACTTTTTTATACCGAGTAAAAAAGTCCATTAGACCAAGTGTGTTCAAATTGAGAGTTATATTGTTTAAGTAGACAGCCGGATAGGACCTAATCGCCTCCAAATTATCTCAAATGTATTTAGACTTTACATATGTATGTGGTGTCTTAAACAATATTTCGGTTCGTTACAAAATGTACTCGTATATGGCAAAAACCAAAAATGTTTTACAATCGATGAATCCGAGTACCACCCATCTAGAATTCGCGAACTGTTAACATATTCTATATAGTACGATTGAAATTCTTTAAAATAGAGTGTTTTAGGAGAATCCCATAAGGTCGACCATTAAGATTAATTTACGTGGAAGCTGTGTTGGCATCAATGTAGAAAAATAGGTAAAAATGGGTTGAAGCCAACAAGTTATTTTATGCTCCCTTCCGATTTCTGGCCTAACCTAACATTTTATAGGCATATGCCCAAAGAAAGACTCAAAGAATACTTCATGGGCAATGTAATACTAGTGTATCATTTTTCGATATATCCACTGCATGCACCTAAAATTGATGCTGAACTTTTGATGCCGGAATTTCGGGGTTTTTTGATTTTTTTAATAATTCGGACGCGCAACATGATAATAATGGGATTATAGAACTCGTGATTTTACGTCGTTTAATGCATATCTCATGAGTGTGCTCCTTACAGCATCCTAGTAATTGGAATCTAAAAGCCAATATTTGGTTCGTGAATTTTTTAAAAAAAACTATTTTTTGCGTTTATAATTTACAAGTGTCATTTAATTTCCATTGTAATCCGCTTGAATTTAGTTTTTTTACGCGATGGATCTAATGAGACCTTCCGCTATCGAATCCATCCACTAAAACCGCGAATGTAGATTACGAAAATCGACAAAAATGTATTTTGACAAATCGGCATATTAAACCGCGATTTTCTTTAAAATTTTTTTATAAATGGAACCATTTATACGCGATTATAATATGTGCGAAAACGCGTGTCATAGATTACAGAGATTCACAAGTAATGTGGGTTTTGTGCCATATACCCTGCGGATCTATAAAGCTGAAGGTGATGAGACGACTCCTAGTCTCATCACAAATGCACCCAAGAAACCAACGGAAAATAAACTAAGAAAATGAAATGAAATCTAACACAAAAATAAATAGACGCACAAAATGCACGATGTACCTAAAAATGGATTATGCACCCATCAGGTATAATGCTTCGTGGGTAATAAAACTACACAATTTATGGCCGACAGTTTTCTTATCTTTAAATATAGACCCTAATCACACAATGACCTCATGCGTCGTTGAATAGAAAACTACCAAGACAGATAAAACAATTGTACAAAATTGTCCAGAAGGTATGTATATCCGTCCTAACTAGCCTTTATTACAAATTGCTATAACCATTAATAGGTATTTTCTCTTATATGTTTCTACTAAACAATAGGCGGGACGATCACTAAACACTTCAATTAACCATGAAAGAGGTCATTTTATTTACACCCAATTTCATTTTGCCTTGATTAAGTTCAGCAACTAAGCAATTTGGTTTTTTTCAATAATCGTTAACATTGATTACATCATATAAGAGTCTGCTAATTCTGTTTATTTTAACGTTGTATATCCTGAAGGTCATGGTCAATATGTGTTAACACAAAAACATCTAAATACATGTATTGCGTGTAGTCTCAACAAACTATTTTCTATGTTGTGTTGCATGTAAAAAATACCATCACATGATCATCATCGCTACGCCAGACGTTAAAGTATTAACCAAATTAACCAAAAAAAAAGAAGAGAGGGCTATAGTCGGACGGGGCCAACCATGTGATACGCTACCTCACTATCCTTGGGCATCACAAGTTTTCCACTAAATCTATTTAATATGATTGCGTTATATTCTTGCGTCCGATCATACAGACATTCGTTGATACACATGACAATATCTCAGAAATATAGAACATACACTGTATTTAATAGAAAAATTAGGTGATCTTCCTTATTTTATAATGGACAGCCTCACAATGGTTCAGAATCATTTTCCTCTAACTTTTGAACGGATAAAGATATTTTCATAATTAGGAGGAATTCAAGTTCAAAGTTAAAAATTTGAGTTTTTTATATATTCTAACTATTTATAAATGGTCTAACCCCAATAAATAAACCATAAAAATACAAAAAAATAAAAAAAATAAAATTTTTTTTTACACCAAAATTTTATTTTTTTTCCAAAATTAAAAAAATACTCCTCGGGTTTTTACAAAACTCTTATAACTCTTATAAAAACTCATATATTAAAAAAATGTCAATTTTTGTGGAAAAGCTATAAATTATAATCATAAAGAGAATGTAGTAGCAGTGAAAATTCTCTACAAGATTGACTTTTAGAAGTTACCGATTTTGAGATACAGATGACCAAATTGGGACAATGCACTTACCATATCGCCTCGATATAAAACAATGCTATAGACTGTGCGCCTTTACTAACTTTAAATGAAACCCGCTTACACATGGGAAATTTTTACCGATTCTGAAACAGTAATGTTCATAGATGAGAAAAATACAAAATCAAGACAAAATTTTAAAATAAATCGCGGTCAAAGTTCGCCGACGATTTCTTTTTTGATTTATTTTTCTCATCTACGAACATTGTAGTTCCAGAATACGCAGGTGTAGACACCTTCCATTTAAAATTACCTCAGGCACTGTGCGAATCGATCATTGCTTCACGTTCCTAATTTTTCGGAATACGCCCCGTAGAATTTAAAATATGCCCCAAAAAATAACATTTAGATATTTTCCGACAAAAATTATGGCAAATTTCACCCTTGTGCTAAAGGTTGTCAGTATTGAACTACAACTGTGACATCTTGCTTGATTATGTTTACACTTCCCACAATTTCTGTATATATTAGGCTTCAACTATTTTATCTGACCATGCACATCAACGTAATTGACTTCAGTGGAAAGGTCAAGAGTTCCTCTTCTGAATATAACTTACGTGTGTGGAAGATATCTTCCAGGAGTAAAATTATAGTCATTATATTAAAAATATTACCAATTTCCACACAAAAATTCTGCTAAATAGTATCTGATCATTACGTTAAATTGTATATGAATTTTGGTAAGATAAATATTTCGCACCACATGGTGGTGTAGGGTATAAAAATCATTATTTTGTAGGCGAATAAAACACTTTAGAAGTTTACACAGTAGGTTTTTAGGAGTTTGTGGTTTTCAATAAAAACTTGGACGTAACCGCACTTTAGTGATGGAGGTGTATTAAGAATTGGTCCTAAACATAGGAACATCTTGGCATCTGTATCTCTAGTATTATTGGCTCCGCTATGAAATGACTTTTAATGTTTTAGTCCTAACTACAAGGACCATACGATTTTAAATTTTAAACTGAATTAAAATTCAAAATTAGTGAACTAATTTGCAGGATGTACAATATTGATAGTGGTTTTGAACTTTGGCATTCCTTCTTTTTGGTAGTTATCGTGCTCACCAGTAAATTTCTTTTGTCACCGTAGGATTTTTAAAACTTTTGGGCGTATGTTTCAGCAAGTTTGGACATTCCCACAAAAAACTTTATATCATTTACCTTCGGTAAAAATTTCACCACGATACTCGAACAGTCCTTAAAAAACAATGAAAGTGGTACTATTTTTTCACACAACTGTTTGTTGTCTTTATTATGTTTGGCAACTACAGCAACTTTATTATTTTTTTCAAGATCCATCAACATTGATTACACCATTTAAAGAGTCTATTAATTTAGTTTAATGTGGTGTTGTGTGTCCTGAAGGTTATGGCCAATCTATGTTGCCACATGCGTATCTAAATACATGAATTGCGTGTAAACAAAATAAACTATGTATTTACCATGTTGTGCATGTAAAAATTAACGTCAGTTGGTTATCTCCGTTACGCCAGACATTGAGGCATTAAATCGTTGGACAAAGTTTACCCAACGATGTGTTGTCATTCATTTTGATTGATTGTAGTGATACACAATAAGTTAACCTATACAATGACCTTGGTATAACGGATATGTTTATGCGGTTGTTAATAAAACAATAAAATTGAATTCTTACACAAAGTAACTAAGTATTTACGGTATTTATGCGAACATTTAGTTCAGCGCTAAAGTTGTATACAAGAGGCTAACACAAAGAGAATGGAAGAATCTGCAAAGGTTTATATGTTCATCCAGTGCAAATACGTATACTGGCAATATCTTTTAAAAATTAACATAGCTGAAGCCAATGTTTTGCCTTTTTTATCTCGCGAATTGTGGTCGTATATTATACAAATTAAAGGCTTTTGGATAAAATTGAACTTGTTTGACTTGGCAAAAAATATTGAACTTAAATGTTCATTCGAGTGGAAGCTTTGGCTATACTTATGTCAAAAAATGGGTAAAAATGAGTTGAAGCCAACGCACAGTGGTCAAAACCACTAATCTATCGGCGCGAAATTAATAACTTGCAAACGAATGAATATATTTTTCTGAAATTTTGCACAAACGTAGTATGTGCCCGTGGGTAATAATGAAATAAATGTGAACAACATCGGCTAATATTTTGGTATAGCCCCCATCTAACGGTACCTCCTGTTATTCGGTATTTTGAGAAATTAAGCCATCGTTTCCTTCCAAATTAGTTGCAATTTGGTACTTAGGGTTTCTAGTGGTCACTAAATTTTTCCACCAAAAATTGTGACATAGGTCTACGTTTTGGTATTGCCCCCACATAACGAAACCTCCGAATATTTGGTATTTTGAGCTGAATTTTGGCATTTGAGGTTATCGATGGTTATATGTATATGCTTTTTTAGGTATTTTGAGGTTTTAAGCTAGACTTTCAATGCACTCATCAGCAAGATTTGCGGCTATTTGCATCCAAAGGTTGATTATTCGGAATCTTGAAGTTCAATTTAATTTTTCGAAAAATAATTGGACTGGACATTAGAGAACTTTTGTAGTTACGCTCCATTTAACAAAAGCATATTACACTAAAAAGGGAAGAAAAATAATAATTTTTGAAAATTTAATGTTATTTTATTTTATTTTATTTTATTTTATTTTATTTTATTTTTTCATTCAACTTACACCCTCCTCTATTATTAAAAAAACGAGTTACCAGATTTGAACTAAACACACACCAAAGCAAGTTAAATAAAACACTGTAAAAAATAAACTACGTTTAGTAGTTTTCTCGTTTAGAGTTAAGCTTGATGATCGGCAATTTTTTGCAAATGAAAAAGGAAAGCCAAGGGCTCGAACCCACTTTGTCACCAAATTACGTTACCTGGCTTCTCTGTCCTAGAACTTTTCGTTTTTCAAATGCAAATTTGTTTGTGGGTTCGAGTCCTTGGCTTTCCTTTTTCACTTGCAAAAAACTTCCGATGATCAAGGTTAACTCTAAACGAGAAAATTAATAAAATCATTAAAAATGATCTTGGCCATTACAGGCAAAATTTAAAAAAATATGTTCATTTTATTAAGAATTTATTTTACAATTAAGGAAATATGATGTTAGATATTTTGCAACATTTTTTTAAAATCTGATGCAGCATAGTTTCTTGCATTGGACTGTGAATATCTGAGAGAATATTCACAACAACAACAAAGCAAAAACAAATATTAGTCACCAGGGTATCTGTAATGGATACAATGGAAACCATTTCTCAGTTTTATAGTTTGATTTTTTGACTTTCGCGCCGCTAGATCATTGGTTTCAACCAGTGTGCAACGTGCATTTTTTGTCTTCTCTCGATTTGTGATTGAACTGCACATTTCCCAATTTTCCTGTCAAAGTAAAAGAAGAAGCCAACAAAATAAGGGTAACCTCACCAATGTATAACATTCCTAATTATTATTTGGCCGCAAAAATGGATTTTTCTCTTCAAATCCGCCAAAAAATACAATCGCTCAAAAAAGGCGGGTTGGTGCAAAGAAATTGTGAATAAAAACTATCGCGGTGCTTCGAACTACTTCTATGATTTCATCATAGACGACGAATCTGGGATCTATGCTTAGGAGCCCGAAACAAAACATTCTTGGACAGTTTAGGTCTTCGAAAGCGAGCCAAATCCAACGAAAGCTGTTCATGTAAGAAGCATTTCGAAGCATATTGTTGTCTGATTCTTCGGTAAAACTGCCCAGCAAAAATTTGGATCCGTTAGTCATTATGTAACCCATTACAAAGTAATGTAAACAAAAATATCTACTTAAATTACTCCTTGTTAAATTATGAGTACGGTGGCACAGAGCAAGTGTGTCCGACTACAAATCAGAGTGTTGTGTGTTCAACGCTCACAGCCGGCCGGGTGCTTTTTGTTAAAAAAAAACCAATGAGCACTTGGTGGTGTACATGTAAACATTGAAACAACACTTAATGTGCGTGTGCTTCACCTAGTATGTAGTGTTTTCGGCTACAAAGCAGAAGTTCGTGTGTTCAAATCCAGTAAGGGGCGAAATAAAATAAAAATATGAAGTGTGTTGAAATTGAAAACAAATTCCACCTTAACTGTTCTAAAAATAAAAAAAAAAAATATTTTTTATCATACAGCTTATTTTTCAACTTCCAGTGGCCGTAGAATAACTAGTTATTCTAGTGGTCATGGAATAACTAGTAATTCAGTGCGACTTGCCCTTGTTAAAATAATGGGTTAGTAGGGGGATTTGTAAGTAGTTACGGCTGCCAATAATCCCTTACAAAGCCCATTATTTTGGAAGTTTTTTTTTTGTTGGGTGACCGTATGGCGACTATACGGCTTAAGAAATGTACAGTACAATTTGTTTGCCGGAAGTCACCTGAGAAATTCGAAAAACGAAAAAGAGAAGACAAATCATTATGCATCATGACAATGCGAGCTCTCTCACATCGATTCATAGAAGCGCCTGTTTGACCGGACAAAACATTGATTTAAAGATCTGTTTTATACCCTCAGTTCGAAAATGATCGGAACATTTGTGCGCTGGATAACTTTTAAAGGGAGTAGCCGATTTAGTCCACAGTTTGCACATCGTGAAATTTCCACTCCTTCGACTACCTCACATACAAAATTTCGGAAAAGTTTAGTCTCGAATCGCTTTGATTTTTGCTTGTATTCACTGGTCCCCATACGACGATACAAGTATCATCAGGGGCAAATCTATGCTTCCTGTGAAAACAGCCTGATAGTAGCAAAAAACCCCTATGACACCGTGTGTAGTGGTTGGACCTCAAGATAACTCTCGAACGGATCTACCGGTTCGGTCCAAAATTTGGCCTTCGTAATATATTGTCCAAACTTAGTTTCAGTTCGAAGATGGACAATACCGGTCCAGAACTTGCGGTACTTCCCCTAATATTTAAAAAGGTATGTATTATATCTCTTCAACGGGGCAGCCAATTTGGATCTCCTAATATTTTGATCAAATTTAATTTAAATTCTAAAATGGCCCATATCGACTCTCTACTTAGGGTACCTACCCCACAAAAGTTACCATTTCGTCGGTGTCATGCTTAAGTGTTCCATACGCCATTTGCCTGATTCGAGAAAAACTCAAGTTAATGTTTAAGGCCATATAGGATAAAAATGGTGCAATAATCCAATACTTTAAGAGCTCAGTTCTACGTAACTAAACTCATAGAATATATCAGTATTTTATTTTAGTCAGATATCTGTGATAGTCTAGAAGTTATGGTCAATTTTTATAATTGCAAAAAGTTGCTGAATTGTTCCATGGAATCTTTTTTTCATGTTTTTCGCAGTTTGTGTCACATGGAACACATTTTGTCACATTTCAACCAAAACACTTTTTATCAATCCTGTTCCACCTCCCTTATATGAAGTGCTGCTGTGGAGTTTAAAAATCAGGACTTTAAATGAAACATTTATTTTTCTCATATAAACACAATAAGGACCATAATTAAAGGTTTCCTTAAGACTTATTTAAGGGATTGCCTCCACTGAGCACTACTTTTTTGTGGTAAAAATTTCGATCGGACAAAACGGATTGATATTTTACATTTCTAAGGTAACATAAAACATTTAAACGCGATTTTCTTATAATACCATTTTTGTAGTCGGTTAGCTTCAAGCTGAATGGACGTTTTTGAGTATATTTTTGTGGACTTACATCAAAATTTTGTCTTTAAACAAGGGATTTTTTGTTTAAACGATTTATAAATTTTCGTTTTCATATAACAATACAATAATCAAAAATATTTGAATTTAGAAACTGTTATTCTTCAGTTTTTAAACCAAGTCCTTTATAAAAATTTGTTCCATACGCCACACTTTTCCGTAACTTGGCAAAAATGGGCAATTTTTTGTTCCAAACGCCATCATTTTTGGTGCGGAACAATTCGTTTTTGGCTCTTTTTGTTCCATACGCCAAACGACATGGATATGGAACTAAAAAGTTCAAAGTTCTTTTGTTCCATACGCCAGGCTTTATGGATATGGAACAAAACGACAAGATTTTTTGGGTCACAAAGCGGATATGGAACATACTGGCATCTGAATATCTCAGAAACTAAAAGAGATAGAGAAAAACCGACCAAAAAATCCGAAAGAGCATGGTTCAAAACCTTGTAAGGTACCTTTATCTCAAAATGTCAAAAATGGCGTATGGAACACTTAAGCATGACACCGACGATTTGTGTTTAAGTGAAGTTTACGAACGAAGTTTCGAAGATTCTTTGGAAATGTATAACGATGCTGTTCGTTGTGGTCCTCGATACTCGTATTATGTTTTCCGTGGACAAGTACATCCTTCCGGGCATACTGGTCCAAAAGTTATACGACAACCCACTGAAATGACTAGTGGGCGCGATATCTATAGAAAAGATATGACTCCAAAAATAAGATCCACTACCAAAATAGACTATGTCGGTTCATTCCTTTAAGTAGCTCCTCCCCAACACTGTTTTGAGGCAAGTTCAAATACCCAAAAAGGACCACAAAAATCTGAAAAGACCATAAATACATTCGATCTGTGTGTAGATGAAAGTTTCAATTCACATAGGCTGAGGGTATATCTCTGTCGGCAAAGCCGACGGATACTATTTTACTTGTTATACCCTACACCACTATGTGGTAAGGGGTATTATGTGTTAGTGCATTTGTATGTAACATACAAAAGGAAGCGAGATAGACCCATAGTTCCTTCTAGGGATATACATAGAATCACTTTCTGAGTCGATTTATGCATGTCCGTCCGTCCGTCCGTCCGTTCGCAACATACAGGTCGCATTTGTTGACCGATTTCGCTGAAAATTGGGGAATACCATTTTTTTAGCCGTCGGAAGATCAAGTTCGAACATGGGATATATCGGTCCACGTTTTGGTATAGCCCCCATATAACGGTACCCCCCGATTTACGGTATTTTGACGTTTTCAGCTACATTTTCAGACCGATTTGGCTATATTTTGACATTTAGGGTTCTTAAGTGTCAGTTAACATATATAACAAAACTTGTGGACATAGGTCCACGTTTTGATATAGCCCCCATATAACGGTACCCCCCGATTTGCGGTATTTTGATGTTTTTAGCCACATTTTCAGACCGATATAGCTATAATTTGACATTTAGGGTTCTTAAATGTCAATAAACTTATATAACAAAAGTTTTGGACATAGGTCCACGTTTTGGTATAGCCCCCATATAACGGTACACTCCGATTTGCGGTATTTTGACGTTTTTAGCTACATTTTCAGACCGATGTAGCTATAATATAACATTTAGGGTTCTTAAGTGTCAATAAACTTATATAACAAAAGTTGTGGACATAGGTCCCCGTTTTGGTATAGCCCCCATATAACGGTGCCCCCCGATTTACGGTGTTTTGATGTTTTTAGCTACATTTTCAGACCGATATAGCTATAATTTGACATTTAGGGTTCCTAAGTGTCAATAAACTTATATAACAAAAGTTGTGGACATAGGTCCACGTTTTGGTATAGCCCCCATATAACGGTACCCTCCGATTTGCAGTATTTTGACGATTTTAGCTACATTTTCAGACCGATATAGCTATAATTGGACATTTAGGGTTCTTAAATGTCAGTTAACTTATATAACAAAAGTTGTGGATATAGGTCCACGTTTCGGTATAGCCCCCATATAACGGTACCCCCCGATTTACGGTATTTTGACAGTTTTAGCTACATTTTCAGACCGATTTAGCTATATTTTGACACTTAGGGTTCTTAAGTGTCAATAAACTTATATAACAAAACTTGTGGACATAGGTCCACGATTTGGTATAGCCCCCATATAACGGTACCCCCGATTTGCGGTATTTTGACGTTTTTAGCTACATTTTCAGACCGATGTAGCTATAATTGGACATTTAGGGTTCTTAAATGTCAATAAACTTATATAACAAAAGTTGTGGATATAGGTTCACGTTTCGGTATAGCCCCCATATAACGGTACCCCCCGATTTACGGTATTTTGACAGTTTTAGCTACATTTTCAGACCGATGTAGCTATAATTTGACATTTAAAGTTCTTAAATGTCAATAAACTTATATGACAAAACTTGTGCACATAGGTCCACGTTTTGGTATAGCCCCCATATAACGGTTCATTTAAGTTCATATTTTCGTATAGCCCAGATACCTCCAAACTAGCTGTTAATGACATTTGAAGTTCCCACGTTATGTACCGATTTTCGATATTTTGAAGATTCTAGCTAATTTTTTTTAACCGAATTAGGAGTTATTTGACATTTAAGGCTCCCATCAAAAACTGTCAACATAGGCCCATGTTTTATTATAACCCCTATATAACAGTACCTCCCAATTTCTAGCCCACCAAAAATTGTCAACATACATAGTTAGATATAGGCACCATAAAAAGGGCCTCCCGAATGAAGCATAAATATACATAAACATTATCTGACATTTTAACGTACCCACTTAAAGTTGGGGACAGGAATGAAAAGTAATTATTCCATCTTAGTTCAGAATATTTTATGGTGGAGGGTATGAAAAGTTCGGCCCGGCCGAACTTAATGCTTTTTTACTTGTTTTAAATGAAACCATTCTAGTGTGGCCTGGATTTATCAGTGGGAAATGAGTTTAACGTGTAATACCCAATCAAGTCTTTAGGAACTTAAAACAGCATTTCATTTGAATTAAAATTGTAGGATCTTGTTCTATATTTATTAATTTATTTACTTCTGCGCACCCTTTACGTTATGTGCATATTCAAAGTTATTCTTCTGCATGTGGTAAAGTTCATCGAATGAGCCACCCCAGATAATAAACAAATATGCAAAGAATACTGTGAATACTATACCTGTTAAGGTACTTATACCAATTATGTGATGTTTTTAAGCTTACAAAACCCCAAAACCAGTATCCTAGAAACATAAGCACAACACAAAAGCTACTGCTCTGCTTCAGCATAAAGTATCTGTGTAAAAGAGTTCAGTAGAAATCACCACAAAAATATCTATGAAGAATTTTGATGCAAAAATGTTTCTGTGGTATTAAGTCTGTAGAAGATGTTTTACAGTGGGATTTATAAACCCCAGATGTATAAGAAACAGAGAATTTAGAATAAGGAACATTTGCGTTAATTATTCATCACATGAAGGGTTGCTTAGATTCGTATACTAAACAAATATAAATCTGCGAATGGTAAATCTAAGAGTGAAACGATGATATAATCTCTTACCTGTCGTGGTTAACCTTTTGTGGCAATTTTGCATGTTTGTGTATGCGTATTTCCCACACCGTTTCAAATATTTTTATGTACTTAGTGGGAGTCGGTATGCTGATTTAAGAAGATTAAAAAATGGGTACTACTTTTAAAGAAAAATCTAATTTGGCGAAGTTTTGCTTGTTTAAGTATAAGTAGTTGAGTAAAAATTTGGACAGAAAATATTTAAGTGATTTTATAAAATGCGCGCCGCATTTAGACCAAAAATACAAAAAAAAACACCTAAAATCTGGCTTCAAAATGTCAGCAACCATAAAAGGTGGATGCAGTGAAGATTTTGAAAAGGGATACATTAGAAGTGGAATTTTCATTTTGTTTTCGTCTACTTTTACTTTGGGTAGATATCAGTAATTTAAACGGTTTAACCAACATTCGACTCGTTTACGCGGTCATTTACGCGGTCATAGCTTCCACGCAAATAAACTTTTTTAGCCACATTTTTAATTTAATTTTTTTTTTTTCATTTTACTCATATACCCTCGTTAGCCTAAAGGCTGAGGGTATAACAAGAGAATGGGTATTGCGCGATTTTTTGCGACATATTTTAGTCGTCCTACATACATAAGATGGTATACATGATAACATACAATACATATATCATATACATACACCGTCATTACAGCAAACGTTAGGTGCTATTATCCTTATTTTATAATGAACAGTTAGACAGCTTTGGCTACATATTAATACATGTTTCTTAAAAATTAAAATGTGTATTCATAAGTTGCCTCCGTGGTGCAGTGATAAGCACGTCCGCCTTTGACTCAGAAGGTCTGCTGATCAATCCCCGATCAGAACATCAACATTTTTGGAGGAGGAAAATCCCTTCCTTGAAATGCTGGCTTAAATTTCCTAAGTATTTCAGCCATAATATTCCTCTAAAGGTGATGTCTTAGGACACGCCGTTCAGGCTCGGTGATAAACGGTAAGTCCCATGAATCGGGGGGCACTCATTGATATGAGAAAATGCACTCTTGTCCCTACTGGGATGTTTGTGGAAAAATTATATTTTATATATCGTTCATTTACTCAAAGAGTGACACATTTCAAAAAATCAACTTTCGAGAAAAACGCGTTTTAAGTTGAAGATTGAAATTTGACTTCCTAACTTAAAAACATTATTACGCAAAAACTAAAATTACTAGTTGGACCATATTTTGCAGAGAAATAGCCAGATATCAGTGCTAAATTTCTGTGCAAGATCAAGCACGACTTGAAGTGTTTTAGTGTTTCATAAACTTTTTTAATGATTTATGTCAAATTCCTAGAAAATAAGCTGTAACTCGTTGCGTTTTAGATATATCAACTTGAAAATTTGACACAAGATAAAGTAGAAGTCGTAGAAAAAATAGAAATTGCTAACTCAAAATACCAATTTTTGAGTTATGCTACTCTTTGAGTAAATGAGCGATATGTACTTCTAATAAATATTCCTAAATTGGAAATTTAACATTGTTTAGCCCCTTCTGCCACATATTAAATTTTCTTTGAATTTAAGGTTTCTTTTTGGAATACACCTAATATAAAAAAATACTCGTATATAAGCCCGACATAAGACACCGAGTACATTTTGGAAAAAAGGTGGCGAAGCTACCCCAAGCTGCAATACATGTATAGAAAATCCAATTGGACAAAATAATACGCTATTACTCCACGTAGTTTCCATGTTGATTGTGGTGTTCCACATTATTATATTTCTGACTACGTCCCTGTTAACAATGTAAAACTATGTATTTGAAAACATATGTAGCTATGCCCAAGTAATTTATAATGAGAGTAAACAAAAAACCAATATCAAAATAACTAATTAAAAACATAGAACTATTCTCGCAAGCACACACGCTCTCTGGTACTCTCCTAATTCAGCAATCCCAAAAACATAAACAACAACAAGAATTGACGATGCCGTTACAAAAACAGGATTGCTGTTTGCTGGCCACCTGCAACTTTGTTTTAAGAAGAACAAATCACTCATCATTGTGAAGCGTAGCTGCCAAATTGCATTTTGAATAAAAAATAAAGTTTAATCATTTTTATAATAAACTCGCGTTTCATTTTGAGTTTATTACATTGATGATTAGGGAAAAGGCCCGTTATCTAGAAGACCCATTATTGCAATTTGCATTAGGGAAAAGGTCAGTAGTTCTTTTTCCATATATAGGCTATTTTGCCGTTATATGTCCTCTAGGAATTTAAATATGGACTAAAAATAAAATTGTTTATATTTTTCATACAAAAGTAGTGGTTCTTTTCACCAGCTAAATGATATGAGATTATCATCCAAAATTGTAGACATCTTCTTCGCTCTTACCTCTGGCAAAATTTCGTGATTATTGAGCAATAATTGCGACCTCTAGCGTGTTTATGATTACACTACAAACAAATAACGCGATATATTAGGCTGTAATGCTTGGTTTACATTTACGAAATCCACTCGATTCCAACTGTCAATTCATTTGCGTATACGTCAAATGAAAACTAATCTGAAATCCATTTGATTTCATTTGACATTTAAGCAAGGTAATTGACAGCTGAAAACGAGTGGATTTCGTAAACCAAAAATAACTCTGTTAATTGATCAAATACACCAACAAAATTGACATCAACAGAAATGCCAAGAGTTCCTTTTCCAAGTATAGCTTACGTAACTGGAATGTGTCTTCTAGGAATAAAGATATAAGTTGTATATTAATTTTTTTCACAATTTTCACACAAAAGTTATGGTCTATTTAACCCTCTAAATATTACCTGATTACCATTATTACCTTATTTAAAATTTTCAGGCGATCATACTATTATTGCGACCTACAGAGCAGCTACAAAATCGGATAAAAAAATGCTTTTGGTTCGCAATAGGTATATATTCTGGGGTTCAATACTTGCTCTGTTCCAGAACCTGCAAGAAGCTACAACGATAAAAAATTTTCCTTTATGTTATCGAACAAAATATTAAAAATTAGTAGATTCTTGCAGAACTGAAACAGACCATCTGTTTCTATGAAAATGTGAAATGAAAACTTTTATAAAGGAGAAAA
Organism: Musca autumnalis; assembly: GCF_047663935.1. Taxonomy (NCBI): domain Eukaryota; kingdom Metazoa; phylum Arthropoda; class Insecta; order Diptera; family Muscidae; genus Musca; species Musca autumnalis. Next base: position 221,812,319 of record NW_027411755.1, read on the forward strand.
CTGTCCAATGAAAAAAATTATAAAGGAAATACATATTTTTCATTTCAAATTTTCATAGAACCAAGATCCAGCCCCTGGTCTAAGCAAGAGTTGGGCAATCTCGTTCAATTGAACGATCCGGATCACTATGTCGTTAAATGGACACCGGTAATTTCATTGACAAAACTGCGTATACATACTTAATTTCACACGTTGGTTTTCATGATGTTACTCATTCGTCTTTGAACGTGAACAGTGGTCCGGATCGTTCAATTGGACGAGATTGCCCAACTCTAGTCTAAGCCCGACCTCCATGCAAAATTTCGCGACGTTCGGTCCATAATTTCGGCCTGCAGTTTGATTACAATTTATAATGGACAGACGGACGGACACACATCTCAAAATCGCTTTATCTCGTAGGGATATGAATATTGGTATAACACATTGGGGGTCTAGGAACAATATTTCGCGGTGTTACATGCATTTTTACCCAAACAAACATATAATAACCTTTTCAGAGTATAGGGTATAAAACAAGTGAACCACGGCTAAAGTCGGGTCGGGGTCGACTATGTGACCTACACCAGTACACAGGGGTACATAAGCTTTTGACTGGTAAAATTCAAAATATTAAAATTGGGTCAATTTTGTTGAAACGCATTTAAGTGCATCGTCAATACAACTCAAATAAAAATGGAAAATTTGATGTAAGCAAACCATCAAGAGGCTTCTTTTTCTGTGAGACCCCATCAACCCCACAAAATTTCGTGAGGATCCGATCAAAATCCCGACCTGTAGTGTGATTGCACAAAAATGGAAAAAGGGATGCATCACCGACTATTGCGATATCTCTGTTGTTTGACTACCTATGACAACCTTCTTCACATCGTTGTAAAGGTGACATTTTCTACTTTCCTTGCCAGGTTTTGATTTCGATATACTCTTACAGAAGAGAGATATTCGCTTTGAAATAAAATATTGGCCTTTTCTTCAAATAAGTTTTTTTCATATTGTGACCACTGAATAATATCCGACCATTACCAAAATCAATAGGTTTTTTCCTCTGTGGGACCCCATTAACACCCAAAATTTCGTGAAGATCCAATCAAAATGGCGACGTGTAGCGTGAATACAAAAAAATTAAAAAATGGGATGTATTACCGACTATTGCGATATCTCCGTTATTTGGCTACCTACGCCAAACTGCTTTACATCATTGTAAAGATGGGATTTTCTTCTTTCATAGTCAGACTTTGCTTTTGGAAGGTCCCCAACCAAAGCAGTGATATTCGTCATTATAATTAAAATCGCAAAAATTAAAAGTTGTGTTCTATTAGCGGCTATTGCGGTATCTTCGTTGTTTGTCCACCTACGACAACCTACGTTACATCGCTGTAAAGGAGATATTTTCTATTTTTATTAGCAGGTTTTGCTTTTGATATACCCCTTATAGAAGCGGAGATATTCTCTTTAAAATAAAACGTTGTCTTTTTCTCCAACTAAGTTTTTTGTCTATTCCGACACCTGACTATTATCCGACCATCACCAAAATCAATAGGCTTCTTCCTCTGTAGGATATTAACCCCCAACATTTTGTGACGATCCTGTAGCGTGATAACAAAAAATAAAAAAATGGGATGTATTAACTACTATTGCGATATCTCCGTTATTTGGCCACCTACGTCAACCTACTTTGCATCATTGTAAAGATGGGATTTTCTACTTTCATAGTCAGGCTTTGATCTGGAGGGTATCCAACCAAGGCTGTGTTATTCGTCATTATTATTAAAATCGCAAAAATTAAAATTTGGGTTATATTAACGGCTATTGCGATATCTTCGTTGTTTGACCACATACGACAACCTAACTTACATCGTTATAAAGGAGATATTTTCTACTTTTATTATTAGGTTTTGCTTTTGTTATACCCTATACAGAAGCGGAGATATTCATATAATTGTTCCACAAACATCCCAAAGGGGCAAGGGAGACTTCTCTCATATTAATGAGTGCACCCCGATTCATATTAGCTCAATGACCTACTATTTATCGCCGAGTCCGAACGGCGTGTCTTAAGACACCACTTGTAGAGAAGTTTTACATGGCTGAAATACTCAGGAAATGTGGCCAACATTACTGAGGGGTATTTTGCCACCATTGAAAATTGTTTGATGTTGCTTGGCCGGGAAATCGAACCCAAGACCTTCAGTATACAAGGCGGGTGTGCATACCATTGCACCACGGTGGCACCCAAGCGGAGATATTCGCTTTGTAATAAAATGTTGACTTTTTCTCCAAATATGTTTTTTGCCCATTCCGCCCCCTGAATATTATCCGACCATCACCAAGATCAAAAGGTTTCTTCCTCTCCTGGACCTTCATCAACTCCCAAGATTTGGTGGCGATCGGATTAAAATTTCGCCCTGTAGCGTGATTACAAGGTTTAGATGGACATACGGACGGACGGACGGACACACATAGACAGATCGACTCAGCTCGTCGAGACATTCATTTTGGTATATATGTAAATGTATGGGTCTACGACCATTATTTCGATGCGTTACAAACTTTTGACCAAAACCAAATTATTATATAGTCGTATAGGGTATAAAAAAAAATCAAAAAATTGCGTCTGAAACGCATTTTTTTTCAAATATACTTGCACCTTTTCAACAAAAGAGTAGTAACTCAAAATTTCTTTTTTTTTTCAATAGAGACCAAAAAACTGTTGATACATTACTAGTAACTCTGAATACATGAAGACTGGCATAAAGGTATTTTTTAACGAAAGAGTAGACAAATAATGGGAGTTTTTTACAGTCCAAAAAGAAAAAATTTCAAAATGTTAAATTACTACCTTATAGTTAAACAGTTGCGATATGTATACTCTCGTTGACATAAGGTGTATACTCTCAGCATAGCATTGCAGCCTTTTAGTGTCTATCTAAAAAAATATTTGTATTTCTTCGGCTATTCCTAAAAGTTGTAAATTAGTATACACCATTAATAGGGACTTCCCCTTAAATGTTTATACTAAACGATAAATATAGTTTCCGCCTGGAACGCTAAACACTTTAACACTATTTGTTTCACACAATTTTTCGTTGTCTTTACTATGTTTCGCAACTAAAGCAACTTTTTTTATTCAATATCCATTAACATTGATTAGAACATTAAAAGATTCTGCTAATTTAGTTTAATTTGACGTTGTGTATCTTGAAGTTCATGGCCATTCTATCTATGCCACATGAGTATCTAAATGCGTGGATTGCGTGCAGACAAAATAAACTATGTATTTACCATGTTTAGTTGTGCATGTAAAAACTAACATCACTTGGTTATCTCCGTTACGTCAGATACTGAGGCATTAAATTGCTGCTATGACTAACTAAGAAAACCACCCAGAGATATATTGCATGGACAATATTTAACGCACGATGTGTTGTCATTCATTTTGATGGATTGTTGTGATGGTAAAACTGTTATGTTTATGCGGTCGTTCAGAAAACAATACAATTAAATTTTAACATATAAACTAAGTATAGACGGTATTTTTTTTTCAAACAATTGGTTGAATATTGAAGCTGTATATTTAGCAAATGTATGTTAATGTAAAACGGGGCCGGGGACGGGGACGGGGCCGACCCTGTGATACCCTACACCACTACCTCTGTGCATAAGCTTTTCACTGGTAAACATTTCTTTTAGGAAATATAATCCGACTACCACCAAACATAATATGCTTCTTTCTCTCTGGGTACCAACCGAACCAAAATTTCGTGACCATCCGATCAAAATTACGACCTGCAGCTTGATTGCAAAAAATGGAAGAATTGGATGCATTACCGACTATTGTGGTATCTCCCTGGTTTGACCACCTTCGCCAATCTGCTTTACACCAATGTAAAGATAATATTTTCTTCTTCCATTGACAGGCTTTGCCGTTGGAATACCCATACTAGAAGCCGATATATTCACAAGGAAAAAACTTTGAATTTGTCTCCAAATGAGTTTTTCCCCATTATGACCCCTAAAAATTATCAGATTATCACAAAAATCAAAAGGCTTCTCTCTATGTGGGGCCCCCATCTATCCCCAAAAATTTCGTCACTATCCGATCAAAATTCCAACTTCTAGCGTGATTTTAAAAAATGGAAAAATTGGGTATATTACTGAATTTTGCAATATCTCGGTTTGCCCATCACCAAACTAAATAGACTTCTTCCTCTGTGGGACCCGCATCAACTCCCAAAAAATTCGTGACGATCCGATCAAAATTGCGATCTGTAGCGTGATTACAAAAAAATCGGAAAATGGGATGTATTACCGAGTATTGCGATATCTCTGTTGTTTGAGCAGTTACGACAACCTACTTTACATCGTTGTAAAGGTGATATTTTCTACTTTCCTTGCCTCTCAAAGAAACAGAGATATTGGCCTTGAAATAAAACGTTGACCTTTCTCCAAATAAGTGTTTGCCCATTCCGACCCCTGAATATTATCCGACCATCATCAAAATCAATAGCCTTCTTTCTCTTTGGGACCCCCATTAAACCCCAAAATGTCGCGACGATCCGATCAAAACTGCGACCTATAGCGTGATTACAAAAAAATCGGAAAATGGGATGCATTATCGACTATTGCCATATCTCTGCTATTTGGCCACCTACGACAACCCACTTTACATCGTTGTAAAGGCGATATTTTCTACTTTCATTGCCAGGTTTTGCTTTTGATATACCTCTTAAAGAAACAGAGATATTGGCTTTGAAATAAACTGTTGACTTTTCTCCAAATTAGCGTTTGCCCATTCCGACTCCTAAATATTATCCGACCATCACCAAAATCAATAGGCTTCTTCGTCTGTGAGACCCCGATTATCCCTCAAATTTTCATGACGATCCGATCAAAATTGCGACCTGTAGCGTGATTTCCAAAACAATAGAAAAATGGGATGTATTACCGACTATTGCGATATCTCCGTTATTTGATCACCTACGCCGACCTAGTCTGCATTATTGTAAAGACGGGATCTTATAATTACATAGTCAGGCTCTGCTTTTGGAAAGTTTTCAACCAAAGCTGTGATATTCGTCAAAATAATTAAAATCGCAAAAATGAAAATTGGGGTTTTATTTGCTACGATTGTGATATCTTCGTTGTTTGATCACCTACGAGCACCTACTTTACATCATTAGAAAGGCGATATTTTCTACTATCATTGTCAGGTTTTGCTTTTGGTATACCCAATACAGAAGCTGATATATTCGCTTTGGAAAAAAACGTTGTCTTTTATCCACCTAAGTTTTTTTGCCCTTTCCGACCCCTAAATATTATCCGACCATCACCAAAATCAATAGGCTTCTTCCCCTCCGGGACCCCCATCAGTGTCCAAAATTTCGTGACGATCCGATCAAAATTGCGACCTGTAGCGTGATTACAAGGTTTAGATGGACAGACGGACGGACACAGATCGACTCAGCTCGTCGAGACATTCATTTTGGTATATATAAGTATGGGTCTACGACCATTATTTCGATGCGTTACAAACTTTTTGGCCAAAACCAACTTATAATACCCTCCCCACATAGTGGTGTAGGGTATAACAAGTAAGAGAGGGTTATTATGTGCCACCCTACACCACTTCCTCTGGACACTGTTTCCCACGGAATTTATTTTATATGATTGCGGCATGTTATGGCATTGAAATAGTTAATTGATATTTTTGCATCATTTATTATTTGATATAATTTGCATCAAAAAAGAGACCAAGATTTGGTTTTCATGTTTCGTGTTCGTAATTTGTCGGAATATGCCCCCACATTTTAAATTGGGATCAAAAATTAAACTTGAATATTTTTTCGCACATTGATCAATTTCAGCCGCTAATTATTATCCGATCATTTTTCAAAATTATTTGTATTTTCCTTGAACAAACCTCTTACTTCATGCGGCTCTGTAGGTCGCAATTTTTTGTGCTAGCTTTTGTAAGAAGTAATGTAATACCTTGAAATATTGGTCTTTATTCTCCGGTCGATAAAAACCGCCCAAAATGTCTTTTGAAATTTTTAATACAGAAAGGTACGGCTGTCCATTATAAAAGAAGAAAATTTACACCTAATTTATTTCAGTAATGGTGATGTATGTATATGCAATATTTCTGAGACGTTATCATCTATACCAACTTATGTATGTATTATCGGACGGCAAAAATATAACGCAATCATATTAAATAAATTTCGTTGAAAACTGGTGATGCCTAAGGGTAGTGGGGTAGGAAATAACATGGTCGGGCCCGTCCGACTATAGTCCTCTCCCACTTGTTTTTTTTTTGTCCGTAAATCCAAAATCATTTTGGAAGTAATGACCGTGGGGTTTATGTCCGGGCACCGCCCAAGATGAGTGGTGTAACATATAACATTATCGGCCCTTCCGGATATAACCATCTCTTATTTCTTCTTTTTAAGAGAGGTCTTCCGTCTGCGCGATTTTTATATCCTACACCATAATATGTCATTCAGTTTGTAAAATATAGAAACATTCATCGGAAACCCTATGTCGATATAATCATGTCTGTTTGTCCGTCCGTGTGTTAAAATCAAGATACAGCTCGCTATTTTTAAGATAGAGCTTTGTAATTTGGTATAGAAGTTTCTATTACTCCTAGGAGGTTTGGTATTGCAAATGGGCTATGTTGGTCCGCGTTTTGATATAGCCCCCATAGAACGGTACCACCCTATTTTGGTACAACGAAGACTAGTTGCGGACAAAAAACTTTCACCCAGAATTTTGTCGGTATAGGTCTACACCTTCATATAGTCTCTGTAGAACGGTACCTCCCGATTTTCGGTATTTTGAAGTTTGTGCCATCAATATTCCATAAAAAATTTGGTATTTAGTCTTCATAAGAGGTATACAACTTTCCATATCAAATTTGTCGGTATAGGTCCACGCCTTCATATAGCCCCCATAGAACGGTACCTCCCGATTGTGGGTATTTTGCAGGTTGTAGCCTCAACATTTTCCGAAATGGCTGAAATTTGGTATTTAGTTTTCGTTTGGGGGTATAAAACTTTACCCCAGAAATTTCTTGGTAGCGGTTCACTCCTTAATATAGCCCCCATAGAACGGTACCTCCCGATTTTCTGTATTTTGGAGGTTGTGACCACAATAATTTAACGAAATGGTTGGTTAGTCTTCGTTGGGTTAGTCTTCCCCTCTAAATTTGTCGTTATAGGTCCACGCCTTCATATTGGCCTTAAAGAACGGTGCATCCCAATTTTTGGTATTTTGAAGGTTTGTGGCCACAACCATCAAAATAGCGAATATCAGTCACCGATATGCCTGAAATGTGGTGTTAAGTCTACGCTGGAGGTAAAAACCTCTCCGACTGAATTTCGTGGGTACAGGTCCACTTTCCGGTACCTTCCGTCAATATCCTACCAAAATGCCAGAAATTTGTTATTTATTCTTCCATGAGGTTATAAATTTTCCAAAAAAGAATTATAGTTATAGGTCAACGTCTTCCAATATCCCCGATTTTCGGTATTTTAAAGGTTTTACCCAAATTATCTTACCGAAATATCGGAAGTTTGGTATTTAGTCTCCTTTTAGTCTAAAAACTTTCCGCCAGAAAATTGTCGGTATAGAACGAATTTTTGATATAGCCCCTATAGAATGGTACCTCCCGAATTTCGGTATATTGAAATTGCTGAAATTTGGTATTTAGTCTTCTTCATAAACGAAAGGAAACTAATTGTTACATTTAACTTCAATGCAACTCGTTTTGGAGGCTATAACAAGTTCAGCCCGGTCGAATTTAACGCCGTTCTTACTTTTTATTCTAGCTGTAGTTACTCTCCAATTGCAATTAATTTTGTATGGAGTTTCGGTTTTAGCTAGAATCGTAGATTTGGAGATAGTTGAGAAATTATTAGGGATTAAATCACCAAACATATCTGTTCACATATACATATATCTCCACATGAAACTACATCGAAGTACAAGGAGGAAGAATACAAATTTTGCTAAACATCGGATTACATGAAGTGATATATTCTGATATATACGAAATTCTAAGTTTTATAAACATATAATTTGGTTACGATTGACGTTTCTAATGTTTCGCTGTGGAGTATTAAATTGTCATCTCCTCCACGATTTGTTATGTAAAACATTTATTTTAACTTTATTTGAAATTTTTTGCCTTTTTAGGCGAAGATCATTTTTTTTAAGATTAATTTTTTATTTTTTTTTTTTAATCGAGCTTTATGATCTATTATGCAAGTGAAAAAGGAAAGCCGACGATTCGAACCCACACACCCACCACTATGTGACATGCATGTTTCGTCTTCGGTAAAGACTCTTCAGACATATCGGATGTGGAGCGGCTTCGATGTCCTCGAACTTTTCTTCTTTCAAATGCATTTTTGTTTTGTATTTTACAACAAAAATGAGGATTTTCCCATTTAGTTGTGCTTTCATGACAAACGCTTAGCGCTGCCTTTGAAAGTTATGAGTTTGGCTCTGAACGCTAACACGCCGTGACAACACTTTTTTCCTGTGTTTTTCAAGGACGTGGGTTCAAACCCCAGCCTGGCTCAGCTGATTTTATTTATTTGAAATTTTTTGCCTTTTTAGGCGAAGATCATTTTTTTAAGATTAATTTTTTATTTTTTTTTTTAATCGAGCTTTATGATCTATTATGCAAGTGAAAAAGGAAAGCCGACGATTCGAACCCACACACCCACCACTATGTGACATGCATGTTTCGTCTTCGGTAAAGACTCTTCAGACATATCGGATGTGGAGCGGCTTCGATGTCCTCGAACTTTTCTTCTTTCAAATGCATTTTTGTTTTGTATTTTACAACAACAATGAGGATTTTCCCATTTAGTTGTGCTTTCATGACAAACGCTTAGCGCTGCCTTTGAAAGTTATGAGTTTGGCTCTGAACGCTAACACGCCGTGACAACACTTTTTTCCTGTGTTTTTTTTCAATCTTAAAAAAATGATCTTCGCCTAAAAAGGCAAAAAATTTCAAATAAATAAAATCAGCTGAGCCAGGCTGGGGTTTGAACCCACGTCCTTGAAAAACACAGGAAAAAAGTGTTGTCACGGCGTGTTAGCGTTCAGAGCCAAACTCATAACTTTCAAAGGCAGCGCTAAGCGTTTGTCATGAAAGCACAACTAAATGGGAAAATCCTCATTGTTGTTGTAAAATACAAAACAAAAATGCATTTGAAAGAAGAAAAGTTCGAGGACATCGAAGCCGCTCCACATCCGATATGTCTGAAGAGTCTTTACCGAAGACGAAACATGCATGTCACATAGTGGTGGGTGTGTGGGTTCGAATCGTCGGCTTTCCTTTTTCACTTGCATAATAGATCATAAAGCTCGATTAAAAAAAAAAATAAAAAATTAATCTTAAAAAAATGATCTTCGCCTAAAAAGGCAAAAAATTTCAAATAAATAAAATCAGCTGAGCCAGGCTGGGGTTTGAACCCACGTCCTTGAAAAACACAGGAAAAAAGTGTTGTCACGGCGTGTTAGCGTTCAGAGCCAAACTCATAACTTTCAAAGGCAGCGCTAAGCGTTTGTCATGAAAGCACAACTAAATGGGAAAATCCTCATTGTTGTTGTAAAATACAAAACAAAAATGCATTTGAAAGAAGAAAAGTTCGAGGACATCGAAGCCGCTCCACATCCGATATGTCTGAAGAGTCTTTACCGAAGACGAAACATGCATGTCACATAGTGGTGGGTGTGTGGGTTTGAATCGTCGGCTTTCCTTTTTCACTTGCATAATAGATCATAAAGCTCGATTAAAAAAAAATAAAAAAAAAAAAATAAAAAATTAATCTTAAAAAAAAGATCTTCGCCTAAAAAGGCAAAAAATTTCAAATAAATAAAATCAGCTGAGCCAGGCTGGGGTTTGAACCCACGTCCTTGAAAAACACAGGAAAAAAGTGTTGTCACGGCGTGTTAGCGTTCAGAGCCAAACTCATAACTTTCAAAGGCAGCGCTAAGCGTTTGTCATGAAAGCACAACTAAATGGGAAAATCCTCATTGTTGTTGTAAAATACAAAACAAAAATGCATTTGAAAGAAGAAAAGTTCGAGGACATCGAAGCCGCTCCACATCCGATATGTCTGAAGAGTCTTTACCGAAGACGAAACATGCATGTCACATAGTGGTGGGTGTGTGGGTTCGAATCGTCGGCTTTCCTTTTTCACTTGCATAATAGATCATAAAGCTCGATTAAAAAAAAAAATAAAAAATTAATCTTAAAAAAATGATCTTCGCCTAAAAAGGCAAAAAATTTCAAATAAATAAAATCAGCTGAGCCAGGCTGGGGTTTGAACCCACGTCCTTGAAAAACACAGGAAAAAAGTGTTGTCACGGCGTGTTAGCGTTCAGAGCCAAACTCATAACTTTCAAAGGCAGCGCTAAGCGTTTGTCATGAAAGCACAACTAAATGGGAAAATCCTCATTGTTGTTGTAAAATACAAAACAAAAATGCATTTGAAAGAAGAAAAGTTCGAGGACATCGAAGCCGCTCCACATCCGATATGTCTGAAGAGTCTTTACCGAAGACGAAACATGCATGTCACATAGTGGTGGGTGTGTGGGTTCGAATCGTCGGCTTTCCTTTTTCACTTGCATAATAGATCATAAAGCTCGATTAAAAAAAAAAATAAAAAATTAATCTTAAAAAAATGATCTTCGCCTAAAAAGGCAAAAAATTTCAAATAAATAAAATCAGCTGAGCCAGGCTGGGGTTTGAACCCACGTCCTTGAAAAACACAGGAAAAAAGTGTTGTCACGGCGTGTTAGCGTTCAGAGCCAAACTCATAACTTTCAAAGGCAGCGCTAAGCGTTTGTCATGAAAGCACAACTAAATGGGAAAATCCTCATTGTTGTTGTAAAATACAAAACAAAAATGCATTTGAAAGAAGAAAAGTTCGAGGACATCGAAGCCGCTCCACATCCGATATGTCTGAAGAGTCTTTACCGAAGACGAAACATGCATGTCACATAGTGGTGGGTGTGTGGGTTTGAATCGTCGGCTTTCCTTTTTCACTTGCATAATAGATCATAAAGCTCGATTAAAAAAAAATAAAAAAAAAAAAATAAAAAATTAATCTTAAAAAAAAGATCTTCGCCTAAAAAGGCAAAAAATTTCAAATAAATAAAATCAGCTGAGCCAGGCTGGGGTTTGAACCCACGTCCTTGAAAAACACAGGAAAAAAGTGTTGTCACGGCGTGTTAGCGTTCAGAGCCAAACTCATAACTTTCAAAGGCAGCGCTAAGCGTTTGTCATGAAAGCACAACTAAATGGGAAAATCCTCATTGTTGTTGTAAAATACAAAACAAAAATGCATTTGAAAGAAGAAAAGTTCGAGGACATCGAAGCCGCTCCACATCCGATATGTCTGAAGAGTCTTTACCGAAGACGAAACATGCATGTCACATAGTGGTGGGTGTGTGGGTTCGAATCGTCGGCTTTCCTTTTTCACTTGCATAATAGATCATAAAGCTCGATTAAAAAAAAAAATAAAAAATTAATCTTAAAAAAATGATCTTCGCCTAAAAAGGCAAAAAATTTCAAATAAATAAAATCAGCTGAGCCAGGCTGGGGTTTGAACCCACGTCCTTGAAAAACACAGGAAAAAAGTGTTGTCACGGCGTGTTAGCGTTCAGAGCCAAACTCATAACTTTCAAAGGCAGCGCTAAGCGTTTGTCATGAAAGCACAACTAAATGGGAAAATCCTCATTGTTGTTGTAAAATACAAAACAAAAATGCATTTGAAAGAAGAAAAGTTCGAGGACATCGAAGCCGCTCCACATCCGATATGTCTGAAGAGTCTTTACCGAAGACGAAACATGCATGTCACATAGTGGTGGGTGTGTGGGTTCGAATCGTCGGCTTTCCTTTTTCACTTGCATAATAGATCATAAAGCTCGATTAAAAAAAAAAATAAAAAATTAATCTTAAAAAAATGATCTTCGCCTAAAAAGGCAAAAAATTTCAAATAAATAAAATCAGCTGAGCCAGGCTGGGGTTTGAACCCACGTCCTTGAAAAACACAGGAAAAAAGTGTTGTCACGGCGTGTTAGCGTTCAGAGCCAAACTCATAACTTTCAAAGGCAGCGCTAAGCGTTTGTCATGAAAGCACAACTAAATGGGAAAATCCTCATTGTTGTTGTAAAATACAAAACAAAAATGCATTTGAAAGAAGAAAAGTTCGAGGACATCGAAGCCGCTCCACATCCGATATGTCTGAAGAGTCTTTACCGAAGACGAAACATGCATGTCACATAGTGGTGGGTGTGTGGGTTCGAATCGTCGGCTTTCCTTTTTCACTTGCATAATAGATCATAAAGCTCGATTAAAAAAAAAAAAATTTATTTTAACATTTGTCAAAAAATATAGTATTTTATTAGTTCTTAATAAATCAATTTGTTGTAATATGAAACAACAACAAAAACAATTCTGTAGAAACATCCAATGTAGTATCTTTGCCTGAAAGTAAACATTTTGAATATACATACTCGTATACGATATACAGAACTGATGCAAGAACAAATGTCATGGAAAGGAAAACCAATAGACTGGATATCTATAGCATGTAATGATGCCAGCAGTGTTGATACTTGCTTCAAGCCACAGGGCTTCAAATGACTTTATGACGTCAATATGTTTTCTTTTATGGTTTATTCTAGAAGAGAAAATAAAACAACATAAATATTATATTCCGATTCATGTTGACAATCCAAGGACATAAGTAGCTGGAAGCAATATGTATTCACAGAAATGCTTAACAATAATACCAATGAAGAATAATGTTTTACTATCACATGTTTATGAATAGACACTTTAAGATGTAAACCGTTGAAGTTTATAACAAAGGATTACACTGTGATACAAAAGTTGGCAACATTAATTTTTTGCAGAGGTTCTGATGCAAAAATTCTGTTTTGGGGGATGAAAATCCTTTTGGTTTGTTTTTTGTCAATAAGTATATTCCTCCTTAAAACTAGAAAATAATTTGTCACTTAGCCTCAATAAGTATATTCTTCCTCATGATGGATCTCCCAAATAAAACGCGTGCCGTTTAATTTTGTCAACATTTGGGAGATTCCATCATGAGGAAGAATATACTTATGGAGGCTAAGTGACAAATTAATTTCTAGTTTTAAGTGCATTTATAAATAAAACACTTAATTTTTTTAAGTATTTTTTATTTTAGTTAATCAATTTTTTGACCACTGAGAAGTCCATAACCAAATTACAGCCAATTTAGGCCGAAAATGTAGATAAAAACTTTAAATTTCCTGAAATCTAGTTATATGGAGGCTACACCAAAAGCTGGCCCATGTCCACAATTTTTGGTGGGGCAGTTTCTCTACAATTGGGAACTCCAAATGCCAAGTTGCAGGCAATTCAATCTAAAAACAAGTGAGCAAAGGCTATAGTCGGGACGGGGCCGACCATGTGATACCCTACACCACTACCCCTGTGCACAAGCTTTTCACTGGTAAACATTTCTTTTAGGGAATATAAACCGACTACCACCAAAACTAATATGCCTCTTTGTCTCTGGGACCCCCATAAGCAACTAAAATTTCGTGACCATCCGATCAAAATTACGACCTGTAGCTTGATTGCAAAAAATGGAAGAATTGGATGCATTACCGACTATTGTGGTATCTCCCTTGTTTGACCACCTTCGCCAACCTGCTTTACACCAATGTAAAGGTAATATTTTCTTCTTCCATTGACAGGCTTTGTCGTTGGAATACCCCTACTAAAAGCCAATATATTCACAAAGAATAAAACTTTGAATTTGTCTCCAAATGAGTTTTTCCCCATTCCGACCCCTAAATATTATCCGGCTATCACCAAAATCAATAGGCTTCTTCCTATGTGGGACCCGCATCAACTCCCAAAAAATTCGTGACGATCCAATTAAAATTGCGACCTGTAGCGTGATTACAAACAAATCGGAAAATGGGATGCATTGCCGACTATTGCGATATCTCTGTTGTTTGAGCAGCTACGACAACCTACTTTACATCGTTGTAAAGGTGATATCTTCTACTTTCCTTGCCAGATTTTGCTTTTGATATGCCTCTTAAAGAAACAGAGATATCGGCTTTGAAATAAAGCGCTGACCTTTCTCCAAATAAGTGTTTGCCCATTCCGACCCCTGAATATTATCCGACTATCATCAAAATCAATAGGCTTCTTTCCTTTTGGGACCCCCATTAACCCCCAAAATTTCGTGACTATCCGATCAAAATTGCGACCTGTAGCGTGATTACAAAAAATCGGAAAATGGGATGCATTATCGGCTATTGCCATATCTTTGCTATTTGACCACCTACGGCAACCTGCTTTACACCGTTGTAAAGGTGATATTTTCTACTTTCCTTTCCAGGTTTTGCTTTTGATATACCTCTTAAAAAACAGAGATATTGGCTTTGAAATAAAATGTTGACTTTTCTCCAAATAAGTGTTTGCCCATTCCGACCCCTAAATATTATCCGACCATCACCAAAATCAATATGCTTCTTCATCTGTGAGACCCCCATTAACCCTGAAATTTTCGTGACGATCCGATCAATATTGCGACCTGTAGCGTGATTTCCAAAAAAATAGAAAAATGGGATGTATTACCGACTAGTGCGATATCTCCGTTATTTGGTTACCTACGCCGACCTTGTTTGCATCATTGTAAAGACGGGATCTTCTACTTTCATAGTCAGGCTTTGCTTTTGGAAAATTTTCAACCAAAGCTGTGATATTTGTCAATATAATTAAAATCGCAAAAATGAAAATTGGGGTTTTATTTGCTACTATTGCGATATCTTCGTTGTTTGATCACCTATGAGCACCTACTTTACATCATTAGAAAGGTGATATTTTCTGCTTTCATTGTCAGGTTTTGCTTTTGGTATACCCCATATAGAAGCTGAGATATTGGCTTTGGAAAAAAACGTTGTCTTTTTATCCACCTAAGTTTTTTGCCCTTTCCGACCCCTAAATATTATCCGACAATCACCAAAATCAATAGGCTTCTTCCCCTCCGAGACCCCCATCAACATCCAAAATTTCGTGACGATCCGATCAAAATTGCGGCCTGTAGCGTGATTACAAGGTTTAGATGGACAGACGGACAGACGGACAGACGGACGGACGGACGGACTGACGGACGGACACACATAGCCAGATCGACTCAGCTCGTCGAGACATTCATTTTGATATATATAAGTATGGGTCTACGACCATTATTTCGATGCGTTACAAACTTTTTGGCCAAAACCAACTTATAATACCCTCCCCACATAGTGGTGTAGGGTATAATGAAAACAAAATCCTGAAAACACGTGAAATCGGGTGGTACCGCTATATGGGGGCTCTAGGAAAAAATGGACTTATATTTATAAATTAACTTAAAACTAGACAATAATTTTTCATGATGGAATCTTATGGAATTTTAATTCAAATGCAAGCGTTTGATTTGAGAGATTCCATCATGAAAAATTATTGTGCCCGCCTCCATATTATGGAGGAAAGCAGCCTACTATGAAAAAACAAAAGAAAAGAAAAACAAATCCCTCTAAAGTTGACAACCCCTTCAAACATTTTAAGGACGATGACCATAACCACGATGGAATGGGAAAGGCGTCACAACAACACCTAAAGGTGACGCACTGTAGTACAGCTGTCATGACATAAAGCATGAGTTTGTTTGCGGAATTGTAGTTGGTCGGAGGTTAAAACACCTGGTCTCCAGCTTCATACCAGTGAATGGAAGACTTGCTACAATTCGAATAAAAGCAAAATTCTTCAACACCAGCTTAATTTGCGCTCATGCTGCCACTGAAGACAAGGATGAACCGACCAAAGATATATTTTATGAGCGCTTAGAAAAAACATGTGACCGTTGTCCTGGCCATGACATTAACATTATTCTAGGCGATTTTAATGTCAGAATTGGAAAGAAAAATATCTTTGGCCCAACGCACGGTGGTCGAAAGCACTGATCTAGCGGCGCGAAGTTCATAACTTGCAAACGAATTGAGATACGTCACTGAAATTTTGCACAAACTCAGCTTGTACTTGTGGGTAATAATGGGCCAAATATGAACAATATCGGCTAATGTTTTGGTATAGCCCCCATATAACGGTACCTTCCGATTTTCGGTATTTTGAAGATTTACGCCACAATTTCGTAGCAAATTAGCTGTAATTTAGTACTTAGGGTTCCTAGTAGTCACAAAATATTTCCACCAAAAATTATGATAGGTCCACGTTTTGATATAGCCCCCATGTAACCGTACCTCCCAATTTAAGGTATTTTGAATATCATGACAACATTTTTAATTCAACTTGGCTGTAATTTCGCATTCCGTGTTCTCACTGCGTATAAAATCTTCTTGCAAAACATTATCAATACGGATTTATGTTTCGATGTAGCCCCTTTTATGGTACCCCCGATTAGTTGAATTTTTGCTTGTTATCCCATATTTAATAACATATTTAGCTATAATATGATATTATAGTGTCTCAGGGGGTAGAACTCCTCCTTGCAAATATTTCTCAAGATAAGTCCACATTTTGATTTAGCTCCCATACAAATGAACAGCTAAATTTTTTTGAATTTCCCTTATTTTAAAAGTGCAGTCATCAAAAGATTTGCAACCCGAATGTGGTTATTCAGTATCCAGAGAGTCCAATTTCATTACCCAAAAAATAATCGGACCTAAGTTCGGCCAAGTTTACAAGATGCACTCTATGGAACAAGCGCGTACAGCCCATAAAAACACTAAAAAATTCAATTTTTTGAAAATTTATTGCTATATAACTAAGTACCTCCAGACTCCAAACTAATTTTTATAATTTAAATCACACCCTCTGCTATTATTTAAAAATATATCTTGTCCATTTTCATTACGAACTTATTTAACATTTAAACGAATATGAATTAATTTTTTTTTGCAACATTTCTTTAAAATCTAATGCAACAAAAACTCTTGTATTTCATAGTGAATACCTGCGTGAATATTTACAACAACAAAAATGAAAAAACAAAATCTTTGTCTGCAAAGTATCTGTAATCGATACAATGGAAAATATTTCGCAATTTTATAGTTCGATTATTTGACTTTCGCGCCGCTAGATCAGTGGCTTCGACCAGTGTGCAACGGTCGGAAAATTCAGTCTCCACAGTGAAACATCTGACAACGGCATGAGGCTGATAGTCGCAGCGGCAAAAAACATAGTAGTTGGCAGCACTAGATTTCAACATCTCGACATCCATAAGGGCACCTGGCTGTCTCCAGATCAGAAAACAAGAAATGAAATTGATCACGTTGAGATAGATGGAAGACACTCATCGAGCTTGTTGGATGTGCGTTCGTTCCGAGGAGCAAACATAGACTCGGACCACTACCTTGTTGCAGCAAAGGTACGCACCCGGTTAAACGTAGAAAACAAAGTACGAACAGACACGACACGAAAGTTAGACATCGGTAAGCTGAAATCACAACAGATAGCCACAGAATATTCCACTCAACTAGCTTAATCAAAGCACTCCTCATCCCGATAACATATCAGCGCAAAGGCAAAGTATTACCCACTCCATGCAAACAGCCGCAAAATCCATACTTGGATACCAGAGACCTCCACCAAGGAATCCGTGGTATAATCAGGAGTGTCGTGCTGCTACCGAAAAGAAAAATGGGGCATATAGGGCTAGCTTACAAACCGTAGCAACGCGTGGCGCACGAGAGTGATATCGGGAGAAAAGGAGAGAACAGAAACGTCTTTTCCGCAGGAAAAAAAAAAGAGAGAAATGGAAAAGCGGGAGTGTGAAAAATTCGAGATGTACAGGAACCAGAATGAAGTCCGAAAATTCTACCAAAGAGTCAAGCATCAAACTGATGGCTTTGGTAAAGGCACACCCTCCTGTAGAGACCAGCAAGGTAATCTGGTAATTGATACAGATAGTGTAGACGGCGAAGATACCGCAGACCCAAGCCCAGAAGATGGTATTGATTGTATACCGCCCAGCCAATATGAGGTAAAGACAGCAATAAATCGGCTGAAGAATAATAAGGCAGCAGGAGCCGATGGCTTACCAGCCGAGCTGTTCAAAACCAGAGGCGACACGCTGATAAGGTGTATTCATCAGCTAGTTAGCACCATCTGGCAGGAAGAACGAGTACCCGACGATTGGA
This sequence comes from Musca autumnalis, assembly GCF_047663935.1. Lineage (NCBI taxonomy): Eukaryota > Metazoa > Arthropoda > Insecta > Diptera > Muscidae > Musca > Musca autumnalis. The sequence goes on from NW_027411755.1 coordinate 221,830,547, forward strand.
ACCTGAGTATCCTGTGCCCCGTCCACAAGAAGGGAGATAAGGCTGTATGCTCTAACTTTAGGGACATAAGTCTACTCCCTATTGCCTACAAGATCGTGTCAGGGATATTGTGCAAACGACTAAAGCAAATGGTCAACGGGATAATTGGACCATACCAATGCTTTAGACCTGGCAAGTCCACCATTGACCATATATTAACCCTGCGGCAAATTCTGGAGAAGACCCAAGAGATGCAGATCGACACCTACCACCTTTTGTCGATTATAAAGCAGCCTTCGACAGCCCGCTGCGTTCAAAGGTATTCCAAACCATGTCTGAATTTGGTATCCCCGCAAAACTCATCCGGCTTTGTAAAATGACTTTAACTGACACCAGGTTCTCAGTTAAAATAGGAAATAACCTCTCCGAAGAGTTTTGTACCAAAAGCGGTTTCAGGCAAGGAGACAGGCTTTCGTGTAATCTCTTAAACATCCTGCTGGAAAAGGTTATACGAGAGGCAAACGTCAAAAGAAGTGGCACAATCTACACCAGTAGACACATGTTACTTGCTTATGCTGATGATATAGACATCATGGGACGATCAGTACAAGAAGTAACTGATACCTTTATGAAGGCCGAAGGAGAATCTGCTAAAGTGGGTCTGGCGGTAAACGGTGAGAAGGCCAAGTTAATGGTGTCGACGCGCAATGCGTCCATTGAGCTCGGACCAACTGTGCAAGTTGGTTCCTATAATTTTGAGGTACTAAAAGAATTCGTCTACCTCGGCACCTTCTTAAACACAACAAACGACATCAGTTTTAAAATAAAAAGAAGAATTGGATTGGCCAATGATGCTACTTGGTTTAAGTAAGCATTTTAAAAACAAAGCCACATCTCGTCAAACAAAAATAACGCTCTACAAAACACTGATACTACCCGTGCTTATGTATGGCTCCGAAGCCTGGGTACTTGCGCAAGCAGACATGGCAGTGCTTGGTGTGTTTGAGAGAACAATTCGTCGAAGGATCTACGGACAAATCTGCGTTGACGGTGAATACAACGACATCAATATAGTTAAACGTATCGAGATGCAGCGATTGCGTCGGCTAGGCCATATCATAATAATGAGCTAAGATGAACCCGCTAAAAAGACGTATAAATACGGACCGCTTGGCGGTGCACGCAGAATTGGCAGGCCAAGGAATAGATGGAGCAAATAAGTGGATGAAGAGATGAAAAGGCGCGGTATTCCAGAGTGCGGAGCAACAAATAGAGAGAAATGGAGATCTTTTCTTAGTTCGGTCTATGGATCAAATGTTCTGTAATGGGCCAGCTAAGTAAAGGGGTGTTTACACTATCTATGAATGTCATATGAGATGTCAAATTTGCTGCCTGTGAGTGTTGTACACATAGTGTGACCACTATGAAAATTTTCATCTATCAAAATGATGTGGCAACTCATATGTACATTTTTCATTTAGGGAGCGCTCTATTCGGCCATGTATTTTCGTATGCAGTTGAGAAATTAATTGTTAGAAGAAAACAATTTTACCAAAAAATGAAGGAAATAGGTAAAGAAAACGAAAATGTGAGTGCGATTAAAGTTTTTAAAAATATAAATTGTGTTGTTTGCGTTATTTATATTTTGTGGTCATATGAAATTGTATGCTAGTGTGAACGCAAAAACTAAAGGCCTGCGTACATAAGCTGCCTTGCCTGTATACCTTGCTTACTTCTGATAAAAGAATAAAAAAGAAAAGGGCAACCCAGTTCGAAATTTCCTCGGCCTTCTTTATTCTTTTATTTTTATTATGTCAAAAATGAAGCAGGAAAGCAAGGCAATCAGGCATAGCAGCTTATGTACGCAGGCCTTAAAAGTGATATGGACTTTGACGAACATAAATGATGTCGAATGGATAAAAGAAGTGGCAGCTCATATGAGATTGATTGAGTAGGTAGGCCTCAATATTCCTCCAGAATGGCTGAAATTTTGTGCTAAGTCTTCGTGGGGGTTATAAAACTTTCCCCCAGAAATAGCCCCCACAGAACGGTATCTCCCGATGTTCGGTATTTTGAAGGTTGTGACCTCAATATTCCTCCGAAATGGCTAAAATTTGGTATCTAGTCTTCGCTAGGGGTATAGGCCTACGCCTTCGTATAGCTCCTACAGAACAATAGCTCCCGATTTTCGGTATGTGGAAAGTTGTGGCCTCAATATTCCCCCGAAATTGCTGAAAATTCTTGGCTGTGGGGTATACAACTTCCCCCAGCAATTGTTCGGTATAGGCTACATAGAACAGTCAATATTCCACCGACATGGATAAAATTTGGTATTTAGTCTTTCTTGGGGGTATAAAACTTTCCATATGAAATTTATAGATCGACGATTTCCGGTATTTTGAAGTTTGTTGCATCAAACTTGTTGACATTTGGTATTTAGTCTTAATTTGGGGTACAAAACTTTCCATATGAAATTTGTCGGAAAGCCCCAATAGAACGGTACTTTCCGGTTTTCGTAATTCTTAAGGTTGTGACGTCAATATCCCACAGAAATAACTGAAATTTGTTATTTAGTCTTCCATGGGGATGTAAAATATCCCAAAAGTTAATTAGCGTTCCTCTTGATTTTCGATATTTTCAAAGTTTAAGCCATATTATCTTTACCGAAATACCGAAATTTGGTATTTAGCTTTCTGTGAGTCTAAAAACTTTCCGTCAGAAATTTGTCGGTATAGTTCGACGTTTTGATATGGCCCTCATAGAACTGTACCTCCCGAATTTCAGTATTTTGACGGTTTTGGTATTTGGTGTTTAGTCTTCTTCATACGAGTAAACAGAAGGCAACTAATTGTTCCATTTTATTTCATCACAATTCGTGGTGGATGATATAACAAGTTCGGCCGGCCGAATTTAACGTCGTTCTTATTTGTTTTACATCTTTGCTTCTGTTTCATATTTTTTCCTCGTTCACATTTGTCTTTTCCATTTAATATGTTCACCTACATTTGTCATACATACATAGAACACGTTCAACAACAAATAGTTGAATAAGATGAAGGAAAAAATGCAGCTTATCTTAGTCACGTTCAAGTTAAAGGTATACCAAACATGCAAATAAATACAAAGCAACCCATATAAAAGCCAAGGAAGTGCGTGTCCGATTACTGTCAGAAACGTGACTAACCTTTATGTTTTGGTTAATTTTTTTCAATCGTCGTAGGAGGTGCAATATATTCAATATACTTAAGATTCGGATAACATTGTTCTTAAATTTAACTAACATTAACTATTAGATGAAAACCAACACAAAGTGAATCACAGATTCAATTATTTCATGGGGTTACATGTCAATACTATTGACATGAGGTAAGGGTATTAGAGTATTTAACATAAAACACTTATTTACAAATATTTTACAAATACAGAAAATAACATGAATTGAGAAGTGCCGAATAGCAATTTAAGGCTTACTTAATGTCTGGAAATTAATGGCCCAATTATTGAAGTTAATAGTAAAGTGGAAACTGAACAAAACATCCAAATATGACATAAAAGCTCAGTACAATTTTCTTCTACAGATCACAATGAGCCTACAATTTTATTTAATGATTGGGTAATATTTATCGGCTTAAATTGACCACAATTTTGTTTAATGTGCTTAAGTTGTTAATTTAAAGCTTTACCGCGATGTTTGAGGACCCATTCCAGCGAAGGAATTATTATTTGAAAGTGGACCTTGACTTTTCAATTTATGCTAATTATTCTGTTGAAAGTGGTCAGAGACCAGGCCAACAGTGAAAAGTGCATACTTTCAGAATCAATACCTCAAGCTCATAAATACTCTGTATCCACAAACTAAAATAACTCCAGCACATGATAACTCTCGAACTATTTCTCCATAACATGCATCGAGTTCGAAAATAAATTACAGCTTCGTGTCCGCATTTTTGAAACGTAAAAGTTGCAAAAAAGAGCGAACTCTCAAAAAAGTGCTACCACATCCAAATTTCTGCCAACAGAAAAGACACGGAAAATTACAGAAACGTTAAAAAACTGAAAGAAGTGTCAAAATCAGTAAACATGTCTCAGTTTTGTTCGCCCAAATTGGTTATATAAAAATTTCTAAAGAGAAAGTGTATGGTAAAAACCAAAATGCTTTCCAATCCATGAATCCGAGTAGCATCCTTTCAGAATTCGCGAAGTGTTGTCATATTCTATATAATATGACCAAATTTCTTTAAAATTAAGTGTTTTGGGAGCGGTCTCATAATATCGACCATTAAAAATAATTTAAATGGAAGCTGTGTTGGCACTAATGTAGAAAAATAGGTTGAAATAAACACGTTTTTTATGTTCCTTTCCGATTTCTGGCTTAAGCTTACATTTCATGGACATATGCTCAGAGAAGAATCAACGAATACTCCACGGGCAACTAGATACTAATGTATGATTTTTTTATATAACCACTGCATGGACCTAAAATTGATGCTGACATTTTGAAGCCAGAATGTGGGAGTTTTTTTGATTTTTTCAATAATCCGGACGCTCAACGTGATAATATTCAAAACTGATAATAGGCACATCCACGGTTCTTGAAGCACCTATTAGAAATAGGTGTATATTGTAGTATTTTTGGTGGGACCTACTGAATTCGGATGCGAATCAAAATCGTATGCATATTGCACGACTTTTACCCACTGCAAGGTTTTTGGCATTGTGTGATGCAACTGACTCACACTTTGGCCCCTGTTTGAAACATTGAAATATGGGTAGATATTGAAAGAGATTAATTCGCTGTGTCCGAAATGTGTTGCTGTAGGTCGCAATAATAATAACGAGTATATGACAAAGAAGAAGCTTGCAATTTGAGATGGCGATCAGATAATATTTAGATGGTTAAATGGCCCACAACGTTTGTGTGTATAGCAAGTAAGCTATACTTGGAAGAGGAACGCTTGACCTTTCCATGTTAATTGTGTTGGTGCACATGATAAGATAACAAAGTTATAGTTATTTGTTTGTAGTGTAATCAAAAACACTCTAGAGGTCGCAATTATAGCTCAATAATCACGAAATTCTGCACTAGAAGATGTCTACAATATTTCCTGGACGGCGTATACCGGGCAAAGTAGCCTAAATATGAAATAAGAACTACCGACCTTTCCCCATGATGCAAATTGCAATAACGTGTCTGCTAGATAACGGGACTACTGCCTAATATATAATGGGTTTTGTGTAGAGAACCACATTTTCCCATTCCCAGTTTTGCATTGTTGCAAATTATATGGTGCGTGTTAAGTGTCTAATTGGACAATTATTTTTCATACATTTTCATATTTGCCGCTTTGCCACCTTTTTCAAAACGATTCGCCAGCCAGGCAACATCAAATTTTCAAAATACCCTTTTGTAATGTTGGCGACATTTCCTGACTATTTCAATCATGTAAAACTTCTCTACAAGTATTGTCTTAGGACACGCCGTTCGGACACGCTTAATCATTAAGCGAATATGACTCGAGGTACACTCACTCATTGATATGAGAGATGTCTCCTTTGTTCCTTCTAGGATGTTTGTGAAAAAATTATTATATTATTTAAGCTTGATGTGATACGCTGCCTGAATCCACAAAATTATTTCTTACAATAAGTTTGTTTGTTTAATAAAGAAATTTTATTTTTGGAAAGCTAATTCCCAGTTGTAAATATGTAGGGTATCACTTGACAGCGGAATCCTATGCAAATGCATATATGGTTAGGGTGATCGTAGAGAAAATCTGATTAGGCAGAAACTCGTTTTATCACAAAATAAAATGAATTAGGCCCAGAAACTTTTGCATATTTTGCATATCGTGCATATTTTGACATATTTGTACATATTTGCATAACATGAGCATATGCAAAAATATATACGAGAATTTGTGGTTTAAAAATCCCACCGAAATGGCTGAAATGTGGTATTAAGTCTTCGTTAGGGGTACGAAACTTTACACCTGAAATTTGTCCGCATGGGTCCACGTCTTTATATAGCCCCATAGAATGGTACCTCCCGATTTACGAAATGTTGAAAGTCGTGGCTTGAACATCACGCTTAAATGACTGACATTTTGTATAAAGTCTTCGTTGGGAGTATACAACTTTCAACCTGAAATTTGTCAGTATAGGTCCACGTATTCATATAGACCCCTTTGAACGGTACCTCCCGATTTCGGGTATTTTGAAAGTTGTAGCCTCAATATCCCACCGAAATGACTGAAATTTGGTATTTAGTCTTCGTTGGGGGTATAAAACTTTCCACCTTAAATTTCTCGGTATAGGTCCACGCCTTCATATAGCCACCATAAGACGGTACCTCCCGATTTTCGGTATTTTGAAGGTTGTGGCCACATTAATCCACCAAAATGGCTGAAATCTAGTATTTAGTCTTCGTTTGGGGTATTAAACGTTCCATATAAAATTTGTCGGTACAGGTTCACGTCTTCATATAGCCCCCATAGAATGTTACCTCCAGATTTCTGGTATTTTGAAGGTTGTGAACTCAATATTCCTCCGAAATGTCTGAAATTTGGTAATAAGTCTTCCTTGGAGGTATAAAACCTTCCGCCTGAAATTTGTTGGTATGGGTCCACCTATTCATATAGACCCCATAGAACGATACCTCCGGATTTCTGGTAATTAAAAAGTTGTGGCCTCAATATCCCTCCGAAATGGCTGAAATTTCGTACTAGGTCTTCCTTGAGAGAATAAAACATTCCACCTGAACTTTGTCGGTATAGGTCCATGTCTTCATATAGCCCCCCATAGTACGGTACCTTCCGATTTCCGGTATTTTGAAGGTTGTGGCCTCAATATCCCGCCAAAATGGCTGAAATTTGGTAAAAAGTCTTCTTTGGGGGTAAACAACTTTCCACCCAAAATTTGCCGGTTTAGGTTCAGGCCTTCATATAGTCCCCATAGAACGATACCTCCTGATTTTCGGTATTTTGAAGGTTGGGGTTTGAAGGCTGGGGTTATACATTTCTCTATTTTATTGCCTTGTCTGAAAAGAATTTTAAATAGAAAAATTGTAAATACAAAAATTTTTGTACCTATTATTGAAATATTTGCTGCATATGTCACATGTTTCGATTGCAATTTAATCAGAAGCCACAAAAAAGGCCCAGTCCCAAAATTTGGCATGAATCGGGCCAAAAGTAGAGGTTGCATAAAATTCCGCTGTCTAGGTATCACAAGTTCGGCCCCGCCCGAATATAGCCTTGACCTACTTGTATTAATAATTAATTAAAAAATACACCTCTCTGAGTTTTTCTGCGTCCGCGTACATGTTAAAATTGAGAGCTGATCGGACAATTATTGCGACCTAAGAGAACAGCTTCAAAATCGGATACAAATTTTGGGTTTGGTCAATTACACCACCGAAATATTTCACGATCATTACGAATAACAATAGGTGTCTATTCTGGTCTGAAGCTGACGGCCTGGAATTTGATTACAATTTACAATGGACACACGGACCGACGGACGCACACACATCGCTAAATCGCTACATCTCGTCGAGATATGAAAAATGGTATACCACATACGACGAATATTTCGCGGTGTTACATGAATTTTTAGCAAAACTAACTTATAATAACCTGCCCACTTTGCTGGACAGAGTATAATAATCCACGCGTGCCTAAAAGTTTTTGAAGAATATTATTAAAAAATCCACTCTTCGTATGCCTTAGAATATTATTAAAAAATACACACTTTATGTGCCTAAGGGTTTTTGAAGAATATTCTTTAAAAAATCTACGCTTTGTATGCGTAAGGGTTTTTGAATATTATTATTAAAAATATCCACGCGCTGTGTGCCTAAGGGTTCTTAAAATATTCTTAAAAAATTGACGCTTGGTGCACCAGAGGGTTCTTGAAAAATATCCTTAAAAAATTCACGTTTTGTGCGCCTAAGAGTATCAGTATCAGTCGGCTTTGCCCTCAGCCTATGTGTGGGGTCTTTTTAGAATTTTGTGGCCCTTTTTGGACATTTAAACTTGCCGACAAAAATTATGAATAGGATTAAATTTAAAAAGTATTGCCGAGGAGGTACCTGAAGGAATGGACATAGTCCATCACGGAAGTGGATCTTATTTAGCGAGTCATATTCTTTCGGTAGACATCGCGCCCTCTAGTCATTTCAGTGGGTCATCGTATACATTTTGCACCAGTATGTCAGGAAGCATGGACTTGTCCACGGAAAACATAATATCGTTCTAAACATGACCACAACGAACACCATCGGTATTCATTTACAAACGATCTTCGAACAGAGCCTTAACTGCACTTAGGCCCAAACGTTTATGGGAGAGGTATCCTAAGAAGTGGACCTATATGGGCCATTGTAGAAGTTAAACTAAATTTGGACAAAATATAAGGAGATTCAAGGTTTGGACCAGCCACTACATATCGACACCTCCAAATAATAGTATGCTAAGTCTAAAAAGTGTGTTTTGCAGGAGAAGCTCTCAAAGTTTGGAAATGTTTTTGAACTTCAGTACTATGCTAAGTCAATATTTGTTTATAACTTCTGTTCGGATTGATCGATCATTACCAAAATTACACAGAATTTAAGTTAAAGGACGTTCGACACCTTCAAATAATAGTTTACTAATTCTGAAAAGCGAGTTTTGCAGGACAAGCTCTAAAAGTTTGGAAATATCTTTGACCTTCAGTACTATGCTAAGTAAATATTTGTTTATAACTTCTGTTCGGATTGTCCGATCATTACCAAAATTTGACAGAATTTAAGTTAAAGGACGTTAAATATAAAAATGTAAAGAACTTGAAAACATGCTAAGTCGACTTAGCATACTATTGTTAGGAGGCGTCGATATGATGACACAGCGATTTTTACACCTTTCGGGATTTTTTCTAAATAAGTATGGACATGCTTCTGAAAAAAACTTTTACCGTCATAATTGAGACATCAAATTCAAGTAGCTTCATCAAAACTCAAAGTGATTTGAGAACAGGTCTTAAAGTGAACTTATCCGAAATTTTAAGTGGAATGTACCCGAAGGAATGCAACAACTGAGCCCATATTGGATCTTTATTTAAGTCTGGTAGAAATTTAACGATTTCCAAAGTATGGACCAAATCGTTTACTCCCTTCAAGAGTTATCGTTAGCACAAATTTTCCCAAAATTTTCGAACTTTTGTGGGGGAGGTACCGGAAGGAGTGGACTGATATGACATATCTTTTTGACCAAATCGGCTCAACCGTTCGAGAGTTATCGTGCGCACCAGCCAGCCAGACAGACGGACGGGCATTGCTAAATCGACTCCAAATTGTCTGAAACACATTTCGTTCAAACATACTTGGGGTCGAAAACCGTTATTTCGATAAGACACATTTCTTTATTTGCCTATTCTTTTTTCGAATTTTGGCGATCAATGCAATTATATACATACGTATTACATCTGTTGCATTATAAATTTCATTTTTGTGTTTATAAATTTCTTATTATCTCACCAAATGACTTTCTGTTTCGGCTTTCGCTGAGAAGATTCCCAACATCTTGGATACCAGTCCACTCCTGTATGTTATTCATCCATTTTAATTTTTTGTTTGGATTATATTTTGGAGTAGCTTATATTTGTTGTTTAATGCTAAACAACATATGATAAGCTCTTTTTCGTTTTTTTATTGTATGTGCGCCTAAGGGTTTTAAAAATATTCTAAAACAAATCCACGCTTGGTTCGCCAGAGGGTTCCTGATAAATATTCTTAAATAAATCCAAGCTTTGTGTACCTAAGAGTTTTCGAGAAATATCCTTAAACCATTCTAAACTTGTGCTAAAAATCCACGCTTTAAGGATTGTTAGAAAATATTCTTGAAAGAATCCATCCGTTGTTCTAGGATTCTAAGGATTGTCGGAAAATATTATTGAAAAAATCCACCCTTTGATCTTCTAAGGATTGTCGGAAAATATTCTTGAAAAAATCCACCCTTTGCACAGTGGATCCACCCATTGGCCAAAAATAAAAAAATGAATGTCGAAATTTTGGTAAAACATCTGGCAAATCTGACAGCTATGACATGGACCTTTTTAAAAATATATTAATTTTTGTTTCATTCGAACGCGATCTTCTTAAGAATAGCATCAAAAGTCAGAACATTTGACTAACATTTTTTGTTGTGAGTACAACCTATATATTAAGTGAATGTAAATATATTCAAACTATCGCGAAACTAATACGTATAGCAAAATATTATAGTGAATTTTGAAGGGGGAGGTAATAGCTTAATTTTCATTAAAAAAATTGTGTTTTAGCGTGTTGTGGAATTCTAGTTAGCTGCATATTTTCTTAGTGTATTTTGTAATTCCAATTCTATCATATACTTAAATTTGAGCTAAGGTTTTAGTCATGATGCCCACCAGTGCCCACCTCGGGAATAATTGTCCAAAGTAGGTCATGGGTTTAAGATTATTCAGTATTAAAATCAGCTGCCATCTAGTGCCAGACTATAAATGGTGGGCCGCTGACTAAAGCTGCCCTAGAATAGGGTTTCTATGGATATATTGGCGTATAACTTTGTTATCTGACCACGTACATTAACATAATTGGTATCAGTGGCAAGGTGAAGAAATCTTCTTCCAAATTTATCTTACGTTGGCGGTACGTGCCTTCCAGGAAGAACGCTATAAGATCTATATTAAAAATTTTACGAATTTTCAGACAAAAATTTTAATTTTTTAATCCGTTAAATAGGTTGGAGATTGTTTGTTTTGGAGATTGTTTTGTTTCCCCAAGCCTATTTTTGCATCATAAGATAATCGGGACCTTTGTTCATGTCATTTTGCATTAAAAGCATAAAACAATTAATACCGTATACCCCCTCCCGAGGGGAAAGGGGGGAAAATGTTACGCTCGTGGTTTCTTAAAACACTGTTCGCAGCAGCACAAAGCTGTAACCAGCGCATTGACTTGATATTTACACGGGAAATATTTTTGGCCACTTTCTCCATACAAGTGGATCCACTGTGCTTTGTTCTTTTAAGGATTGTCGGAAAATATTCTTGAAAAAAATCCAACCTTTGTTCTTCTAAGGATTGTTTGAAAATATTCTTGAAAAAATCCACGCATTGTTCGCCTAAGTATTGTTGGAAAATATTCTTGAAAAATCCACGCATTGTTCGCCTAAGTATTGTTTGAAAATATTCTTGAAAAATCCACGCATTGTTCGCCTAAGTATTGTTTGAAAATATTCTTGAAAAATCCACGCTTTGTTCTTATAAAGATTGTTAGAAAGTATTCTTGAAAAATCCACGCATTGTTCGCCTAAGGATTGTTGGAAAATATTGTTGAAAAAATCCACGCACTATTTGACTAAGGTTTGATGGAAAATATTATTGAAAATCCACGCTTTGTTCGCCAAAGGATTGTTAGAAAATATTATTGAAGAATCTACGCATTTTTCGCCTAAGGATTGTTGGAAAATATTCTAGAAAAAATGCACGCTTTTTCGCCCAAGGATTGTTGGAAAATATTCTTGAAAAAATCCACGCTTTGTTCGCCCAAGGATTGTTGGAAAATATTCTTGAAAAATCCACGCTCTTTTCGCCTAAAGGTTCTTGAAAAGTATTCATAAAAATCACGCATTGTGCACCTAAGGGTCCTTGAAAAATATCTTAAAAACTCTATGTTTTATGCGCATAAGGGTTCTTAAAAAATGCACGCATTGTGCGCATAAGGGTTCCTGAAGAATATTCTTAAAAAGCTCACACTTTGTGAATCTAACGGTTTTTGAAGGATATTTACAAAAAATGCACGCTTATTGAAGAATATTCTTAAAACAATCCATGATTTGTGCGTCTAAGGTTATTTAAATTATTTCTAAACAAGTAAAAAGTCGTTAAGTTCGGCCGGGCCGAACTTTTTATGCCCTCCACCATAAAATAGTCTTAATTAAAATGGAATAATTAGGGTCCTTTCACAATTTTAGGTGGAACAACTTTTCGATAATGGATAGACTCCTACTGCATCCCACTATTGCTTAAATTACACTGTGAGCACAAATGTTGGGGCAGAGATATTTCCTTTTGGAGATGAAAGCCCTTGGTGTGTGTATATTAAAAAACCCGAAGGACAGATGCGCCGTGAGTCGAACTTCCGCGATATGGCGTGATGAAGTTTTTGCAAGAGACCCTATAAGCCATCATGAATTAGCATTATATCTTTGTTTGTTGTTTTTGTAGAGCACTTATGAAACAGTGAACAAAGATATGACGCTAATTCCTGATAACCCACAAGGTCTCTAACAAAAATTTCATCACGCCATAACGCGGAAGTTCGACTCACGGCGGATCTGTCCTTCAGGGTTCATAATATACTCACCAAGGCCTTTCTTCCCCAAGAGGAATTTTCCGTGCCCCAGACTTTCACCTCCATTATAGCTGCAGGGAACTTCAAGAGTCAAGTAGAGTGTAGTTTCATCAAAACAATGTAGACCCTCAAAAATGGACCAATATTGACGAATTTTAGTGAAGAAATTTCGTGACCACTGAAAATTCCCGAAAATCGGGAGATACAGTTATTTGGGGGGATATACATGGACCTATATTGACTATTATTTTTGAATAGACAAAATTGTAGCAAAAATTCTCAAAATACAGATCATTACAGCTAGTTCGGTTACAAATTGCAGCTAAAAACCTCAAAATACCGAAAATCGGGAGATACCGTTATATGGTTGCTATACCAAAATATGTTGACGATGTTTCGTTGGAGATGTTTTATGACCACTAAAAACTTCAAATGTCAAATTACAGCTATTTCCGTATAAACCTATTGCTAAAATTCTCAAAATACCTAAAATCGGGAGGTACCGTTATAAGGGGGCTATACCAAAACATGGGCCTATGTTGACGATGTTTGGTGGAGATGTTTCGTGACCACTGAAAACCTCAAATGTCAAATTGCAGATAGTTCGGTTACAAATTGTGGCTAAAATTCTCAAAATACCGAAAATCGGGAGGTACCGTTATATGGGGGCTATACCAAAACATGGACTTATGTAGACGATGTTTGGTGGAGATGTTTCATGACCACTGAGAACCTCAAATGACAAATTACAGCTAGTTCGGTTAAAAATTGTAGCTAAAATTCTCAAAATACCGAAAATCGGGAGGTACCGATATATGGGGGCTATACCAAAACGTGGACCTATGTTGACGATGTTTCGTGGAGATATTTGGTAACCACTTAGAACTTCAAATGTTAAATTGCAGATAGTTCGGTTAAAAATTGTTGCTAAAATTCTCAAAATACCGAAAATCGGGAGGTACCGTTATATGGGGACTATACCAAAACATGGACCTATGCCATATCCTTTGAGATATAAGTTTGTTATCACTAGGAACCCTAAGTGCCAAATTATAGCAAATTCGGTCTGCAAATGTGGCGAAGAATGTCAAAATAGCTCAAAACCGGAGGTACCGTTATATGGGGGCTATACCAAATAGTGGACCGATATAGCCCATCTTCGAACTTGACCTGCCTGTGGAAGACCCTCGGGTGAAAAATTTCAGCGCTCTATCTCAAGTATTGCTAGAGTGATTACAACAGACGGACAGATGGACGGACAGACGGACATGGCTAGATCGTCTTAGAATCGCAAATGATTAGTTCGGTGTGTTACAAACGGAATGACAAACTTAATATACCCTTCATACTATGGTGGAGGGTATAAAAAATGCCCGCTTTGTGCTTCTAGGGTTTTTGAAAATATTCTTTAAAAAAAAAATCACGATTTGTGCGCCTACGAATTATTAAAAAATAGTCTTAAAAATATACGTTTTGGGTGCCAAAGTTTTTTTTTTAAATATTTTGAAAAAATCTAAAATTTTTTGTTGGGATTTGAGACGTTACCAGACCTTCTAGAAACATCTGTGGCGATAGGGGATTAGTTATGAATTCGGGATAGTGGCGAAACAGTCAGTTTTAAATCATATCGGGAATTAAAACCCACGGATATTGAAAAAGCTAAATAAGGCTGTGTTATTAGGAGAGCAAAATCGTGTACGAATAAGTATAGTCTAAACACGGTTAGTTTAAATCTAATTCCGTAACAATATATTAGTTAAAAAATCTTTAACAAAAAATACATTTTCAACCAACAATTTTAAAATTCCTTCGTCTCATAACTATGACCTATTAAATTCCTTACTAATGTTCAAAGTTAACAAAATGTGAATTTTATCAGATTAATCATTCTTTATAACACATTGACCTATATCCATTGTGTTCATCGTTCACTCGTTCAATCAATCACCCACATTCATGCTGTCTATCAATAATTCATGATGTCCTTGATATACATTTTCAAATTACTTCAAAAGTTCAGATATCTAATTCACATAAAAATATGATATGTGTGTATGTGCAAGAGTAATGATGCACAATTACCTCAAAACTTCTCAGCATCCGTTATCTGCAACCGCCACCAAATTCTAGCTTGCTAGCAAAACCACAGCAAACCAACAATAGGAGCAACTACAATGGCAGTATTAAAGGTTGTAAAATATTGATTAAATTGATTTTTGGTTAGTTATGGATGCCAAAAGCATAAAAAGTTTCCAGAGAATACCATCGATTTGCATTACGTGTCACTTTGTATTGATCTATGAAGCGAGATTCTCAAACTAAAGCATTCTTGTGTAAACCCAAAAAATGGTTAACAATACTCTACATAATCTGTATATAATGTTAAGTTGTTTGCTAATTTCATATCTTAAATTTAAAATTCTTAGACAATTTTAAATCTATATTCAGACAATTTCCACACCATTAAACAGTTCGAGCATTTTCTTCTTTATAGCTATGATCTTTTGCTATATGCAAAAATAAATAATAGCCACAACTGCACTAGCAACTTAGTTACAGTAGCTGTTGTTAAATTGCCAAGACTATTCCCAAATTGCAAATATTGAGTTTAAATTTCAAAAAGTCCCAAATTGTCCGTTTCACCTGAAAACCTACAACATTAGCTGTGAATATACGGGTTAGCAGAAGAGACTGACTTACTTTCCCAACATCCATGTCGAAATAAAATTTCCGGTTACTTTTATAGAACAAGCAAATTATGTAAAAATGAACATTTTCTTATAATCTCTTGTGGCGTTATTGCCCTCTGGCCTAGGAAAAACACAACAGAAAAGCACAGGAATTGTACATGTTACTCTGTGTAAATCACTTGCAGGTTATTGTTCTTAATCTGAAGGGCAACCACAGTAAACTTGTATGATGGTGCATATGTATAGTGAAATTTTATCATGCTCCTAATTATGCAACAGCTGGCAAAAATTTGTTTAACCCAGATAAAGCCACTGGTCGTTTAAACGCCACAAAAAATGGTTGCAAAAATTGAAGTAAAACTCTGTTTTTTCCGAATATTTTTGAGGGTTTTTTTCATTTTGTCTGTTTCTGTCATTTCACGCTTATAAAGCTTCATTTGACCTATGCATTTCCACGCAATTGGCCTAAAACCCAAGCTATTCAAAAAATCGACTTTTTTGTAATTTTCGAATTTTGATGAAAAATCTAAATATGCGATAAAAATTTAATCACAATTGTTAGCATCATATAAAGTCAGAGATTTGTTAGGAATATAGTAAGAGAATTTTCTCAGTCAAAACCCTTATTACCCTCCAAAGTTTTTGGCACTTTTAAAAGAAGACCCGATTGCAGGAAAACTATACGTTTTAGTGAAAAAGTTATTTATTAAATAATAAATAAAAAATAATTTAAAAAAATTAAGTTTCAGTGTTTTATTTAGAAATGCACTTAAAACTAAAAAATAATTTGTCGCTTAGCCTCAATAAATATATTCTTTCTCATGATAGAATCTCTCAAATAAAACGCTTGCATTTAAATTATGAATGGTGGCAAAATTAAACGGCAAGCGTTTTATTTGAGAGATTCTATCATGAGAAAGAATATATTTATTGAGGCTAAGCGACAAATTATAATTAATTAATTTAGTTTTAAGTGCATTTCTAAATAAAACACTGAAACTTAATTTTTTTAAATTATTTTTTATTTTTAACTTTTTAGTAAATACAATTTTTGAACACTGAGATACCCAAATGCCGACTTACAGTCCATTTGAGCAGAAAATGTAGATAAAATGCTTGAAATTGGGTGGTACAGTTATATGGATGCTATATTAAACCTTGACCTACGTCCACAATTTTTAGTGGGGAAGTTCCTGGACTATTGAGAACTCCAAATGCCAAGTTACAGCAAATTCGGGCTAAAAATGAAGACAAAATCCTCAAAATACCAGAAGTCGGGTGGTACCGTTATATGGGGGGTATAGGAAACAATGGACCCATATTTGTTTTGTTTTGGTTTCATATTCATGTATTGTCATCTAAATCTGAAAAGTGTGCAAAGTTTTAGTTCGATTGGTCAACTGCAACCGTGTTAAAGATCAGTTACCAGATTTGAAAAGGGGATCAAGTTAGACACCGTAAAAACACTGTAAGAATGGACCAATATTAGTTTTGATTTCATATTCATGTATTGTCATCCAAATCTAAAAAGTGTGCAAATTTTAAGTTCGATTGGTAAACTGCAACTACGTGAAAAATGAGTTACCAGATTTGAAAAGCAAATTAGATAAAACACTGTAAAACAGTGTACAAATGGACCAATATTGGTTTTGATTTCATATTCGTGTATTTTCATCCAAATCTGAGAAGTGTGCAAAGTTTTAGTTCGATTGGTCAACTGCAACCGTGTTAAAAATGAGTTACCAGATTTGAACTAAACACACACCAAGGCAAGTTAAATAAAACACTGTAAAAATGCTTAAAACGTCTCAAAAATATAATTTTCATACACAATTTTAAGATTTCCTCGGCGCTAAGTGGATTAAGTGAAGAATGCCCAGTAATCCCAAAAGGTTTTTAGAAGGTTACATGTTAATGGAAGTAAACCATGTCTTGCAGCGTTCAAGATTGGTATGATTACCACAGCATCAAGATGGAACCCATTTCCATATTAACCCCTTGAACCCCGAATTGTTTTTGCGTCGAGATAAAAATATTATTATGAACTTAAAATATATCAGTTTTATTCGATTTAAAGAAGTTAGAACATGGCCAATGTGCAAGTAACGCCACAACAAGCAATAGGAATGAACCCACTGATTTTTTTTTTTTTTTTTTTTTTTTTGTTTTGGTTATTATTCGATAACACACATGTTAAGCGTTTTTAAAGCCCGTAGGCGTAGTCTCTACATGGACATTTATGTCTTCACGGTGAGCCTGTGGGCAACATTGGGCCATTGTGTTTATAAAAATTAACAAAGTTTGTTTCTTAAGTCTTTGTATTATCGTTATATTTTTACTATTCACGATGTGGAAAATCATAAACTGATGATTCTACAGGAAAATTTATGGAAATGGAATGGAAAATTGGTATAAATATATATCACATATATAGAGGGAGTGACAACCTGCGTAAACAAAGTGAAATCCATGGCTGCTCTTTGTCCCTCTTTTATTTCGATTGGACACTGACCACCGTTAAAGTAGTGAATTATCATATGCCGGGCGAACGATAAAAACGTGGATGAGGAGTCAGATAAGTAACTCAACCCTCTAAAGTTGACGACCCCCGCAAACATTTTGCGAACAGTGATCTGCGAATCTGCACTTGAAATATTCGGAATAAAAATAGAGGAAGTGCGGTTTACTTTGTAAATGCCGTATTTAGAATATGTTATATGGGCAAAATAATTGGTAATAAAATTCTCCATCCATTCCTTCATCGTTAGAACTTATTACTCTGAATATACAAGAATCTTGTAGAGAATTTTCACAGCTACACCATTTAATGGGTGTTAATGGGGGTCCCAAGGCGAAAGAAGCCTATTTTGATGATGGTCGGTCAGAATGAGCAAAAAACGTATGTATGTGGAAAAATACAGTGTTTCATCCTTATGTAAATGTTTCGGCTTCTAATAGGGGTATTCAAAAAAGAAATCCTATTAATGAAAGAAGAAAGTTCACCGGGGGTCAAACAATAGAGATATCGTAATAGTCGATATTACATTTTCTTTGGCATTACTGTGCGACGTCCATGTGCATATCCGCACACCACCTTAACCAAAATCATTTGCGCGAAATATGTAGGTATATGTGTGTTCCGGTGTTTTTCTGATTTTTATACCCTATACTACAATGTGGAAAAGGGTATTATAAGTTTGTTTTGGTAAAAATTCATGTAACACCGCGAAATATTCGTCGGAGACCCCCAATGTGGTATACCAATCTTCATATCTCGACGAGATAAAGCGATTTTGAGATGTGTGTCCGTCCGTCCGTCCGTCTGTCCATTATAAATTGTAAACACGCTCCAGGCCGCAATTATGGACCGATCATCACGAAATTTTGTATGGAGGTCGGGTTCAGATCAGAATAGATCCCTATTGTTATTGGTGATGATCGTGAAATATTTAGCGGGTGAAATGGACCAAAAACATAATATTTATCCAATTTTCTAGCGGCTCTGTAGGTCTCAATAATAGTCCGATCAACGCGTAATTTTAAGTAAGGTAAGAGTATATCACAAAGGAGAAGCTTGCAATTTGAGATGGCGATCGGATAATATTTAGAGGGTTAAATGGACCAAAACTTTTGTGTGAAAATTTTTAATATACAGCTTATATCTTAATTCCTGGAAGTGACATTCCGGACAAGTGAGATATACTTGAAAGTGGAACGCTTGACCTTTCAATTGATGCCAATTATATTGGTGTGCATGATCAGATAACAGAGTTACAGCCTAATATTTTCCGTTATTTGTTTGTAGTGTAATAATAAACTAGCTAGAAGTCGCAATTATACATCAATAGTCACGAAATTTTGCACCGGGTAAGAGTATAGGTCGAAAAAGATGCCTACAATTTTGAATGATGATCTGATATTCTTTAGCGGGTGAAATGGACCATTACTTTTGTAAGAAATATAAAAATTTAATTTTTGGTCGATATTTTAATTCCTTCGCAAAGTAGCCTACATATGGGAAAAAACTACTGACCTATCCTCTTATGTAATTTGCAATAAAGTGTTTGCTAGATAACGGGCCTACTGCCTAATATATAATGGGTTCTGTGTAGAGAACCACATTTTTATCCCATGCTACATATTGTCTCTCCAAAAGTTTATGTAACAACACGAAATATTCGTCCTAGACCCCATATTTGGTTGCCAAAATTCATATCTCGACGAGATAAAGCAATTTAGCGATGTGTGTCCGTCCATTAAAAATTGTAAACAAACTTAGGGCCGCAATTATGGACCGATTGTAACGAATTTTTTAAGGAGGTTGGGTTCGGGCTAGAGTAGAAATAATTAGTTTTTGGTGATGATCGTGAAATGTTCAGGGGATGAAATGGACCAAAAACAAAATTTTAACCAATTTTGTAGCGGCTCTGTAGGTCAAAATAATAACCCGCAAAATTTTGAACAAAGTTTGAGTTTATGATGAAGAAGAAGCGTACAAACCAACGTGAAGATCAGAGAATACTTCGCGGGATAAATGGACTGAAACTTTTGTGTGAAATTGGTAAAAATTTCAATAACGTAGCGGTTAAACAACGGAAGTAGTTTTACTACGTAAGTGGGTTTCATTACATTTTAGTTTGTGTGAACTAATTTTTTTTTCCTTTCCTGCTACAAAAATATCTTTGTCATGCTAGATAACTTTTTGGTTTTGGTCATAAGTATTATACATTACATCTGTTATATTTGATAATTAAATTTTCACAATCATTGAAAATAAGTTCCGTGGAGAGCGATTGTCCAGGGATAGTGGTATAGGGTATCCCATGGTCGGCTCCGTCCGAATATAGACTTTTCTTACTTGTTATTTGTAAATTACTTTTTCCCTTTTCGTACTTTGTTATAATCACTGTGCACTCAGTAATCGCTTTGCTTATATTATGCACTTGATGTCTTACTGCTGGTTGTGTCTAGTGGACTTTTCTCAGAAAATGTTTGCATTTGTATTGTGGCTGTTTGGTAAGTTATTTGTTTGTTTGTTTGCGGCATTCATGTGTTGGCAAAAGTTTACTTTTGGTGTTTTCTTGTTACAACCAGGGTTTCGGAGTCGAGGTATTTTTGGCTCGACTCCGACTCCGACTCCAGGCGAGTTTTTTTCACGACTCCGGCTCCGACTCCGACTCCGGGTCGACTCCGAGAGTGAATTTCTATGCCACTAAAAATGAATAAAATGTGGACAAATTTTAAACTTTTTCCTATATTTTGGCCTATATAGGGTAATGTGTTAGTTTTTCCTTACATATTCATTAGAAAGGGCATTCGTTCGAATACATTCGAACATATCAATACTGTTTCTGCCGAATCTTACATTGACAAATAGCAAAGTTAGAAAGTTTTTTTCGGCTTTCCTTTTTTTGCACGATTATATTCTGGACGGAATTCTTCCGCGTGAGAAAATCTTTAAGCCTTCAAAATATGTGAAAATGATGGGGCAATACAAATCGTAAGGACTACATTCAATAAAAATTATAAGCAATTCACGACCAAGTTATAAACTGGATGTAAGCCAACAATTTATTGTGCTTAGCCTCAAAAGGAGACCCCCAGTTTTAAAGCTTAATAAAAACCATTTTTCATGATTTTTCCCCGAGAAAACTACGTAACTTTTTGGCAGATTTTTTCTTCATCTGAAAGAGAAAAATATTACCAAGTTTTTAGGTCGTCTACGAAACCTTGTTTTTATTAAAACATTTTGCGGTGCCAACTCTATCTCAAAAACTATCTCGAGAAAAACACAGTTTATATGCTGCATACAAAATAAAATAAATTGTTCGCATCCAACGCTCATATACATATTCTATGCTAATTATACTTTCTACTTTTTTCTGAAATTTATAAGTAGGGATCACCCCTTAAACTAAAACTCAGCGCTCACATTTTGAACTTTGGTGTGGTGTGGATAATTTTATTGAAATATTTGAATATATTGTGTACACCACTCAGCACGTAGGCAGATGGATGTTTTCTGGAACTGAAAAATTAGCAAACGATGAGATTTCGTGCATGAAAATATGCTACAAAAATGTTGCTAGGAAAATTTTCTGTAGGGTCGGTCCACTAGGACAAAAAATCGATATTGTCATGTTTTCATTGTCCTTTATCACTTTTACCCAATCCTTTCTCATGAAAACTCTATGATTATGTATTTCATTGACTTTCGTATATGCAATTGATTGTGTAGAAAACTCGGATAAGATAGGACCTTTAACCTCTTTCGTCAGAAGTCTTACTGGTCTTCTCACAAAGGTCTATTGGTATTCTCATCTTGTTTTTTATGAGAAGTCATCCTTGTCTTCTAATAAAGACACAAAATGGAAGTTAAGATCTTGGGGAGGAAAATTCCTTTTGGAATTAAAGCCCCAATTGAGAACCCCAAAGGATCCCATAGTTGAAATTTCTGAGTCATGACATACTGTTTTTTTTTGATTTGACCCCCATCAACCATTGATAAAATAGTTTTATATCTATGTTTGGAGTTAAATGGAACGAGGAAGCTTTCAGTCAAATATGCTGTCCTTCTAGCACAGTTTCTTCCATGTCCTTTTTGTTCTTGATCCCAAAAAAGTAAAACAAAATTAAATTTTCTACAAAAATGTTCCACCGAAAATTATATGTAGGTTTCCCATATCATTGTCCTTCATCAATTTTACCCGTTACTTTCTCAAAACAAAACAAAAACAAACAGTATGTTCATGTATTTCGGTTAATTTCGCATAATCTTTTAACTATGTATCAACTTCGGATGGTTACGCTTCTGAATTAGGCATCATAACTTCATCATAACGACAGATTCATCCCGCTATAACTCAGAAGTGAAGGCTTTAGATGTAGACATTCAAATAACCGGAACTGTCGGCCAGGAGCAGATATACATGAAATATATCTGCTCCTGGCAGACAGTTCCGGTTATTCCATTTAACTCCAAACATAGATATAAAACTATTTTATCAATGATATCCTTAATTCGGTTGCCATAGAACTTTATTTTTCACGGTGCTTTTGAATCAAATGTAAATGGAATGTCCTTACACCTGGGAAGTTTTTGCGGATTCTGAAACTACAATGTTCACAGATGAGAAATTAAAAAAAAAAAACAAAAAAATCGACGGAGCGCTTTTTAAATAAATCGCGATTCAAGCTGAAATTTTTGGGGGTGTTTAGGTTTTCACGATTTTGCTTAGTAACCGCAAGACCTATCAAAATTAGACTGAAGAAAATGCTGTTGCTGTGAAAATTATCTGCAAGATTCTTGTTCTTGTTCCAAATTTAAAGTTATATTTCTATAACGTTGAAAAAATTTTGCCCGGAGTCGGAGTCGAATTATTTTTTTCGACTCAGACTCCGACTCCAGCAAAATTGCTCGACTCCGACTCCGAAACCCTGGTTACAACACACAAAATTACATTGTTGCGCCATCAAGCTTATATGTTGACAATGCTACGAGTGTCCATAGAACATATTGCATGGTAGGATTATCCGTTATGGTATAATTTTGTAGTCAATTTGATAATAACATTGTCAGGTACATGATTTGGTTTTTATTTACTAACGGAAGATCAAATGAAAATAACACATGTACATTTATAGAGGAAACAGATATTTTAGAATATCTTCATTTATCATAAACAAAAATCATATATCGTTCTTTGGTAATTGCTTCAGTTGAGAACAGCTGGACCGATTTAGATATTTTTTATATGCTCTTCATAGCGCAATTTAAGCTATTACGGAATGTAAAGTTGACTACACAGTGGATCCACTTGTATGGAAAAATTGGCCAAAAACATTTAGAGTGTAAAAATCAAGCCAATGAGCCGGTTATAGCTTTGTGCTGCTGCGAAGAGTGTTTTAAGAAACCACGAGCGCACCATTCTCCCCCCTTTCCCCTCTGGAGGGGGTATACGGAAAGAATTGTTTTATGCTGATAACACAAAATGACATGAACAAAGGTCCCGATTATCTTGTGATGCAAAAATAGGCTTGGGGAAACAAAACAATCTCAAAAACAACATAAAATCCAACCAATTTAGCGGTTTAAAAAATCAACATTTTTGTCTGAAATTTGGTAAAATTGTTAATATAGATCTTATAGCGTTCTTCCTGGAAGGCACTTTCCGCCAACGTACGACAAATTTGGAAGGATATTTCTTTATTTTACCACTAATGCCAATTGCGTTAATGTACGTGGTCAGATAACAGAGTTATATGCTATCCCGAGGTTGGCACTGGTGGGCATCATGACTAAAACCTTAGGTCAAATTTAAGTATATGATCGAATTGGCATTACAAAATACACTAAGAAAATGTGCAGCTAACTAGAATTCCACAACACGCTAAAACACTATTTTTAATGAAAATTAAACTATTACCTCCCCCTTCAAAATCCACTATAATATTTTGCTATACGTATTAGTTTCGCGAAATTTTGCACTTAAAAAAAATAGATTGTACTCACAACAAAAAATATTAGTTAAAAGTTCCGACATTTGAAGATATTCTTAAGAAGGTCGCGTTCGAATGAAACAAAAACTAATATATTTTTAAAAAGGTCCATGTCATAGCTGTCAGCGTTGCCAGATGTTGTATCAAAATTTTGACATTAATTTTTTTATTTTTGGCCAATGGATGGATCCACTGTGCATGGTGCGAATAAAAAAACATATTTTGATGAATTTCGGTAAATTTCTGTGACCAATTTATACTCTACACCACACTGTGATAAGGGGTATTATGAAATAAGAAACGAGGAAGACCCAGAGTTCCTTTTAGGAATACACACAGAATCACTATCTGAGACGATTTATACATATTCACCTGTCTGTCCATTTATTTTGGAGACTTAAAATTATGGAAAATCATTTTTTGCCAAAGGAAAACTTCTATTTATCAGGGTAAGAATCGGTTCAGATTCGGATATAGCTCATATAATTTTTAGGCAGATTTCATGTATTTGAAGCACCGAACACGACATTAACGTCCATTGTAAATGAAATTTGCAATGCATGACGCAATTTGATCCAAAATATATTTTCCAAACTATGTAGAAATCGGTTCAGATTCAGATATAGCTTCCATACATACTTTCGCAAAATTTCATGTTATCTTCGCACCAAACACAAAATTAGACAGATTTTTGTATGTAATTTGACGGAACTTGGTCTTAAAAAACGTATACTGTAATCATGGTTAAAGTCATATCTTACTGGTTTTCAAACGCTATATTTCGAAATTAATTTGCGAAAAAAACGGTTACCTTTCAGAATACAGGTACTTCGTTGGGACCAAAAGTCCCGTCCATGCCTACTATTTAAAATATGTTATATATCCAAAACTGCTGCTACGTTTTTCATGCAATTTACAGTAAATGTTCAAGATTTGTCGCATTAATGTATAGTTTTATGAATTTCGTAGAAGGTGGGGTAAGTTCCCCACGTCCTTTTTAAGCGCTATCTATTCAAACTTATGAGTATATTGGTTTGAACATTAATTTTGGGAGACAGTTAGCTTATGTCTCTGACCATAGGTGCATAAATTTTTAAATACGTTATAATGTTCAATTTTTATACCCTACACCACTATGTGGAGAGGGTATTATAAGTTGGTTTTGGCCAAAAAGTTTGTAACGCATCGAAATAATGGTCGTAGACCCATACTTATATATATCAAAACAAGTGAGCAAAGGCTATAGTCGGGACGGGGCCGACCATGTGGTACCCTACACCACTACCCCTGTGCATAAGCTTTTCTCTGGTAACCATTTCTTTTAGGGAATATAATCCGACTACCATCCAACATAATATGCCTCTTTCTCTCTGGGAGCCCCATAAGCAACCAAAATTTCGTGACCATCCGATCAAAATTATGACCTCGATGCATTACCGACTATTGTGGTACCTCCCTTGTTTGACCACCTTTGCCAACCTACTGTACACCATTGTAAATGTTATATTTTCATCTTCCATTGACAGGCTTTGCCGTTGGAATACCCCTACTAGAAGCCGATATATTCACAAAGAATAAAACTTTGAATTTGTCTCCACATGAGTTTTTCCCCATTCCGACCAATAAAATGTTATCCGACTATCACCGAAATCAATAGACTTCTCCCTCTGTGGGGCCCCAAAATTTCGTGACTATCCGATTCATTCATTCATTCATTTTGGTATATATAAGTATGGGTCTACGACCATTATTTCGATGCGTTACAAACTTTTTGGCCAAAACCAACTTATAATACCCTCCCCACATAGTGGTGTAGGGTATAATGAATGTCTCGACGAGCTGAGTCGATCTGGCTATGTGTGTCCGTCCGTCAGTCCGTCCGTCCGTCCGTCTGTCCGTCTGTCCGTCTGTCCATCTAAACCTTGTAATCACGCTACAGGCCGCAATTTTGATCGGATCGTCACGAAATTTTGGATGTTGATGAAGGTCCCGGAGGGGAAGAAGCCTATTGATTTTGGTGATGGTCGGATAATATTTAGGGGTCGGAAAGGGCAAAAAACTTAGGTGGATAAAAAGACAACGTTTTTTTTCCAAAGCCAATATCTCAGCTTCTATATGGGGTATACCAAAAGCAAAACCTGACAATGAAAGCAGAAAATATCGTCTTTCTAACGATGTAAAGTAGGTGCTCTTAGGTGATCAAACAACGAAGATATCGCAATAGTAGCAAATAAAACCCCAATTTTCATTTTTGCCATTTTAATTATATTGACAAATATCACAGTTTTGGTTGAAAATTTTCCAAAAGCAAAGCCTGACTATGAAAGTAGAAGATCCCGTCTTTACAATGATGCAAACTAGGTCGGTCTAGGTAACCAAATAACGGAGATATCGCAATGGTCGGTAATACATGCCATTTTTCTATTTTTTTGGAAATCACGCTATAGGTCGCAATATTGATCGGATCGTCACGAAATTGGAGAAAAGTCAACATTTTATTTCAAAGTCAATATCTCTGTTTCTTTAAGAGGTATATCAAAAGCAAAACATGGAATGGAAAGTAGAAAATATCACCTTTACAACGGTGTAAAGTCGTCGTAGGTGGTCAAAAAGCAGAGATATGGCAATAGTCGATAACGCATCCCATTTCCGATTTTTTTGTAATCACGCCACAGGTCGCAATTTTGATCGGATCGTCACGAAAGTTTAGGGGTAAATGGGGGTCCCACAGAGGAAGAAGCCTACTGATTTTAATGATGGTCGGATAATATTCAAGGGTCGGAATGGGCAAAAACTTATTTGGAGAAAAGGTCTATATTTTATTTCAAAGCCAATATCTCTGTTTCTTTAAGAGGCAAAACCTGGCAAGGAAAGTAGAAAATATCACCTTTACAACGATGTAAAGTAGGTTGTCGTAGCTGCTCAAACAACAGAGATATCGCAATAGTCGGTAATGCATCCCATTTTCCGATTTGTTTGTAATCACGCTACAGGTCGCAATTTTAATCGGATCTTCACGGGAGTTGATGCGGGTCCCACATAGGAAGAAGCCTATTGAAGGTGGTCAAACAAGGGAGATACCACAATAGTCGGTAATGCATCCAATTCTTTCACTTTTTTTTTCAATCAAGCTACAGGTCGTAATTTTGATCTGATGGTCACGAAATTTTGGTTGCTTATGGGGGTCCCAGAGACAGAGAGGCATATTATTTTTGGTGGTAGTCGGTTTATATTCCCTAAAAGAAATGTTTACCAGTGAAAAGCTTATGCACAGGGATAGTGGTGTAGGGTATCACATGGTCGGCCCCGTCCCGACTATAGCCTTTGCTCACTTGTTTTAAATATGTTATATCTTGAAAACTAATGACCACTTCCATTATTTTCAATATATTATACTTCCCAGCAAAAATTCGGATTCATTAGTCATTACGTAACCCATTAGAAAGTAATGTAAACAAGCTTCTTTTCCCATCACAAGTAATGTGAAAAGTAATGGATACATCTTAAAAAAAAAATTACAAGGCAAACCTACTTACTTTGCTACTCACTAAGTAATGAGGACGGTGGCACAGTGAGTGTGTGTCCAACTATAAATCCTAGGGTTGTGTGTTAAACGCTCACTGTCGGCACGCGAGTTTTTTTAATTAAAAAATAACAGCTCGTGGTGCACATGTGCACTGCACATTTAAGTTCTTAAGCAACCCTTAATGTTCATGTGCGTGGCATAGTATGTAGTGTTTTGGCTAGAAATCAGAGGGTAAATAAAATAAAGTAAAATAGAAGTAAGAAGTGTGATGAAATTAAAAAAATCTCTACATCAACTGTTCTAAAAATAGAATTTTTTTCAACTTACTTTTCAACTTCTAGTGACCACAGAATAACTAGTTATTCTAGTGGTCATAAAATAACTACAAACTGAGTGCGAAATGCCCTTGTAAAAATAATGGGGGAAAGGAGGTTTGCGAGTAGTTACGGCTGCCAAAAATCCCTTACAAAACCCATGATTTTTGGAGGACTTCTTTTGCTGGGTTGTTTTAAAATCGCTAAATTTTGTTAACTTTTGAACGTATCGCCTTGCAATTTAATTTGCAAGACAACTGCGGTTACGCCCCTGATAAAATGTTCTTAGTTAGGGACAAAGTCACAACCACGGCCATTTTAAATATGTTATATATCGAAAACTAACGAGCCGAAATTTTCTGCAATATCCCATGGTTCACGTACACCGAGGAAAAAAAGGCCTTTGTGACATATGTTCCAAACATATTTTGCAGCAAATAAAATCTGTTGATAAATTTAAAATCATTCATGAATAACTCGGTTTGGTAATGGACCCGAGAAATGAGTTGAAAAACATGTGAGAAAAGGCTATAGTCGGTATGGGACCGACTATGTGATACCCTATACCACTACATCTGTGCATAATCTTTTCACTCGAAAACATTTCTTTTAGGGAGATACGAAAGTTTTCACCTAGCTGGCTTTTATACCAAATGACTTAAGGCGAACTGAACCAAAATAATTAATATTGAATTTTATATTCGACTACTATCGACATCACCAACATCAATATGCTTCTATCTCTGTGAGAAAATTTGGTGATGATCCGATAAAAATTCCGAACTGTAGTGTAATTGCAGAGAAAGTGGAAAAAGGTTGTACTACCAGCCACCTACGCCAACCTACTTTGCGTAATTTTAAAGATGGTATTTTCTACTTTCTTAGTCAGGCTTTGCTTATAGATGGTCCCCAACCAAAGCTGTGATATTCGTCATTATTTCTAAAATCGCAAAAATTAAAAGTTGGGTTGTATTAGCGACTATTGCGACCATTGTTGTTTGACCACCTACAACGACAACGTTACATCGTTGTAAAGGTGATATTTTCTACTTTCGTTGCCAGGTTTTGCTTTTTATATGCACCTTATAGACGCTGAGATATTTGCTTTGGAGTAAGATGTTGACTTTTTCTCCAAATAAATTTTTTGCCCATTCCGACCCCTAAGTATTATCCGACTATCTTCCTCTGTGAGACCCCCATTAACCCTTAAAATTTCGTGACGATCCGATCAAAATTGCGACCTGTAGCGTGATTTCCAAAAAAATGGATAAATGGGATGAACTATCGACTGTTGCGATATCTCCGTTATTTGGTCACTTACGGCGACCTCGTTTGCATCATTGCAAAGATGGAATCTTCTACTTTCACGGTCAGGCTTTGTTTGTGGAAAGTCCTCAACCAAAGCTGTGATATTCGTCATTTTAATTAAAATCGCAAAAATGAAAAGTTGGGTTTTATTTGCAACTATGGTGATATCTTCGTTGTTCAATCACCTACGAGAACCTACTTTACATCATTAGAAAGGTGATATTTTCTACTTTTATTGTCATTTGGTATACCCCATACAGAAGCTGAGATATTCGCTTTGGAAAAAACGTTGTCTTTTTATCCACATAAGTTTTTTGCCCATTCCGACCTTTAAATATTATCCGACCATCACCAAAATCAATAGGCTTCTTCCCCTCCAAGACCCCCATCAACATCCAAAATAATTTCGTGACGATCCGATCAAAATTGCGAGCTGTTGCGTGATAACAAGATTTAGATGGACAGACGGACAGACCGACGGACGCACGGACACACATAGCCAGATCGACTCAGTTCGTCGAGACATTCATTTTGGTATATATAAGTATGGGTCTACGACCATTATTTCGATGCGTTACAAACTTTTTGGTGTAGGGTATAATAAATTCCGTGTAAAACTAATGCTCAGGACAAGTGGTGTAGGGTATCACATGGTCGGCCCGTCCGACTATAGCCCTCTCTTACTTGTTTTTATTTCACTTGTTCTTTTCTTCCTCCACTGCTCATCATATAAGGTAACTGAGAAACATAACCTATGGATTTCCCCTCCCTCAACTAAGCAATTAAATATAAAATATATAAAATATATATTCAAAGTTAAAGTAAAAGATAGGCTAATGCTGATTATGTTCATTTAACAATCAATGAACTTAGTAAGTAACATTAAATTGTTCCAATTTCAAAAGAATTTCCTCCTGGCTTACACTAGGTTTTCATTTTTTATTTTTCTCTACTAAAATCACTTCATTTGTATTTATACCCTATACCACAATGTGGAAAAGGGTATTATAAGTTTGTTTTGGTAAAAATTCATGTAACACCGCGAAATATTGGTCGGAGACCCCCAATGTGGTATACCAATCTTCATATCTCGACGAGATAAAGCGATTTTGAGATGTGTGTCCGTCCGTCCGTCTGTCCATTATAAATTGTAAACACGCTCCAGGCCGCAATTATGGACCGATCGTCACGAAATTTTGTATGGAGATCGGGTTCAGATCAGAATAGATCCCTATTCTTATTGGTGATGATCGTGAAATATTTAGCGGTTGAAATGGACCAAAAACATAATATTTATCCAATTTTCTAGCGGCTCTGTAGGTCTCAATAATAGTCCGATCAACGCGTAATTTTAAATAAGGTAAGAGTATATCACAAAGGAGAAGCTTGCAATTTGAGATGGCGATCGGATAATATTTAGAGGGTTAAATGGACCAAAACTTTTGTGTGAAAATTGTGAAAATTTTTAATATACAGCTTATATCTTAATTCCTGGAAAAGACATTCCGGACAAGTGAGATATACTTGAAAGTGGAACGCTTGACCTTTCAATTGATGCCAATTATGTTGGTGTGCATGATCAGATAACAAAGTTACAGCCTAATATATCCCGTTATTTGTTTGTAGTGTAATAATAAACTCGCTAGAAGTCGCAATTATACATCAATAGTCACGAAATTTTGCACCGGGTAAAAGTATAGGTCGAAAAAGATGCCTACAATTTTGAATGATGATCTGATATTCTTTAGCGGGTGAAATGGACCATTTCTTTTGTATGAAAAATATAAAAATTTTATTTTTGGTCGATATTTTAATTCCTTGAGCAAAGTAGCCTACATATGGAAAAAAACTACTGACCTTTCCTCTGATGTAAATTGCAATAAAGTGTTTGCTAGATAACGGGCTTACTGCCTAATATATAATGGGTTCTGTGTGGAGAACCACATTTTTATCCCATGCTACATATTGTCTCTCCAAAAGTTTATGTAACACCACGAAATATTCGTCCTAGACCCCTTATTTGGTATGCCAAAATTCATATCTCGACTAGATAAAGCGATTTAGGGATGTGTGTCCGTCCATAAAAAATTGTAAGCAAGCTTAAGGCCGCAATTACGGACCGATTGTAACAAATTTTTAAGGAGGTTGGGTTCGGGCCATTTTAGAAATGATAAGTTTTTGGAGATGATCGTGAAATGTTCAGGGGATGAAATGGACCAAAAACAAAATTTTACCCAATTTTGTAGCGGCTCTGTAGGTCATAATAATAACCCGCAAAATTTTAAACAAAGTTTGAGTTTATGATGAAGAAGAAGCGTAGAAACCAACGTGAAGATCAGATAATACTTAGCGGGTTAAATGGACTGAAATTTTGTGTGAAATTGGTAAAAATTTCAATAACGTAGCGGTTGAACAACGGAAGTAGTAGTAGTACTACATAAGTGGGTTTCATTACATTTTAGTTTGTGTGAACTAAATTTTCCTTTCCTGCTACAAAAATGTCTTTGCCATGCTAGATAACTTTTTGGTTTTGGTCATATGTATTATACATTACATCTCTGATATTTGATAATTAAATTTTCACAATTATTGAAAAGAAGTTCCGTGGAGAGCGATTGTCCAGGGATAGTGGTATAGTGTATCCCATGGTCGGCTCCGTCCGACTATAGACTTTTCTTACTTGTTTTTGTTATAACCGGATGTGTTTTAAGCCTCGAGAGCTCTATACAGTTCCAATAAATAATAGACATGGGGTATATTCATTAAGGAATTAGCTTTTGATAGTGGTATGATATGACATGAAGAAGTAATTCAGATTTTATTGGAAGTTTCTCTCAAAAACAGCTTACAAACAAAAATTTTTAAAATATTTTCTTACAAAACTTGTTAATGATGTACATTTTCTGTTCAGAAACATAAGAAAATATAAGTGTTAATTTGAAATATTCAAATATACAAACCTTTTTATGAGAAAAACATACAATAACTAGTTACAGTAGCTTAACAAATTTTGTTCGACCCCCCCTGCTCTAAATATTATCCGACCATCACCAAAATCAATAGGCTTCTTCCCCTCCGAGACCCCCATCAAATTTCGTGACGATCCGATCAAAATTGCGACCTGTTGCGTGATAACAAGGTTTAGATGGAGAGACGGACAGACCGACGGACGGACGGACACACATAGCCAGATCGACTCAGTTCGTCGAGACATTCATTTTGGTATATATAAGTATGGGTCTACGACCATTATTTCGATGCGTTACAAACTTTTTGGTGTAGGGTATAATAAATTCCGTGTAAAACTAATGCTCAGGACAAGTGGTGTAGGGTATCACATGGTCGGCCCGTCCGACTATAGCCCTCTCTTACTTGTTTTTATTTCACTTGTTCTTTTCTCCCTCCACTGCTCATCATATAAGGTAACTGAGAAACATAACCTATGGATTTCCCCTCCCTCAACTAAGCAATTATGATGGTGGTTTTAAATATATATTCAAAGTTAAAGTAAAAGATAGGCTAATGCTGATTATGTTAATTTAACAATCAATGAACTAAGTAAGTAACATTAAATTGTTCCAATTTCAAAAGAATTTCCTCCTGGCTTACACTATGTTTTCATTTTTTATTTTTCTCTACAAAATTCACTTCATTTGTATTTATACCCTATACCACAATGTGGAAAAGGGTATTATAAGTTTGTTTTGGTAAAAATTCATGTAACACCGCGAAATATTGGTCGGAGACCCCAAAGTGGTATACCAATCTTCATATCTCGACGAGATAAAGCGATTTTGAGATGTGTGTCCGTCCGTCTGTCCATTATAAATTGTAAACACGCTCCAGGCCGCAATTATGGACCGATCGTCACGAAATTTTGTATGGAGGTCGGGTTCAGATCAGAATAGATCCCTATTCTTATTAGTGATGATCATGAAATATTTAGAGGGTGAAATGGACCAAAAACATAATATTTATCCAATTTTCTAGCGGCTCTGTAGGTCTCAATAATAGTCCGATCAACGCGTAATTTTAAATAAGCTAAGAGTATATCAAAAAGTATAAGCTAGCAATTTGAGATGGCGATCGGATAATATTTAGAGGGTTAAATGGACCAAAACTTTTGTGTGAAAATTGTGAAAATTTTTAATATACAGCTTATATCTTAATTCCTGGGAGTGACATTCCGGACAAGTGAGATATACTTGAAAGTGGAACGCTTGACCTTTCAATTGATGCCAATTAGTTGGTGTGCATGATCAGAAAACAGTGTTACAGCCTAATATATTCCGTTATTTGTTTGCAGTGTAATAATAAACTCGCTAGAAGTCGCAATTATACATCAATAGTCACGAAATTTTGCACCGGGTAAAAGTATAGGTCGAAAAAGATGCCTACAATTTTGAATGACGATCTGACATTCTTTAGCGGGTGAAATGGACCATTACTTTTGTATGAAAAATATAAAAATTTTATTTTTGGTCGATATTTTAATTCCTTGAGGACATATACATTTCGAAAAGTAGCCTACATATGCTGGATAACGGGCCTACTGCCTAATATATAATAAGTTCTGTGTAGAGAACCACATTTTTATCCCGTGCTACATATTGTCTCTCCAAATGTTTATGTAACACCACGAAAGCGATTTAGCGATGTGTGTCCGTCCATTAGAAATTGTTAACAAGCATAAGGCCGCAATTATGGACCGATTGTAACGAATGTTTAAAGGAGGTTGGGTTCGGGTCAGAATAGTTTTGATTAGTTTTTGGTGATGACCGTGAAATGTTCAGGGGATGAAATGGACCAAAAACAAAATTTTAACCAATTTTGTAGCGGCGCTGTAGGTCAAAATAATAACCCGAAAAATTTTAAACAAAGTTTGAGTTTATGATGAAGATGAAGGGTAAAAACCAACGTGAAGATCAGATAATACTTAGCGGGTTAAATGGACTGAAACATTTCTGTGAAATTGGTAAAAATTTCAATAACGTAGCGGTTAAACAACGGAAGTAGTAGTACTACATAAGTGGGTTTCATTACATTTTAGTTTGTGTGAACTAAATTTTCCTTCCCTGCTACAATGTCTTTGTCATGCTAGATAACTTTTTGGTTTTGGTCATAAGTATTATACATTACATCTCTGATATTTGATAATTAAATTTTCACAATCACTGAAAAGAAGTTTCGTGGAGAGCGATTGTCCAGGTATAGTGGTATTGGGTATCCCATGGTCGGCTCCGTCCGACTATAGACTTTTCTTACTTTTTTTTTTTTAATTTGTTTAAGGCACTTTAACTATTGTTTGTGTCACGTCACTACTTATGGTTACTATGAAAATGAGTCTGAACTGCACTCCACTCCACAGCTAGACAATTACAATTTTGTAAAGAGTAAAGAATCTGCATTCGTTCCCTATTTTTCTACAAGTAATGTCATTGTAAAAGTTATTAAAATGCAATTTCACTTTAACTTCCTGGTCTTTCTAATGAAGAAAACTTGTGCCTGGCTTGACAAGTACACGTCCTCATTTCATGATTTGCGACAATTTTATTATTTAAATAGAATTTTGCACTAGAATTGGGGAGAAGTTACAACATCAGCCTGTCTATTACAATTATCTCAAATTGGGTAAAATATCTGGAATTGTTCACTTCGCAGTCCAGCAAAGGCAACTAACAAACCGTAGAGTGCATATTTTACTTTTCATGCTTATGCACAGCATAACCAGGAATTTAATTTCGAAAACTCTATCAGATGGCACGTTTTCACTGAGGTCTGGACAATAACAACTCAAATCCTTACTAAAGACTGACATACACATATAACATTTTAAGTTTAGACAACTCTATAACAAACGTTTGTTCAGCATGAAGAACCGGTTAAAATGTATTTTTAAATCATTGTGTCTGCAACACAATGTTGTTTTTGCTTACAAACATTGTGAGCATCACTGCAATGTCACTGTCATGTAGCAAAAATAAAGTCATTAAAATGGTATTAGCTAAAGCCATCAAGCCACAACTGTTGCTAATACAAACAAAAAAAAAAAAAAAAAAAAAAAAAAAAAATCCCAGATGTCTGACTGGACAAACACAAGAGTCAAACTGAGGTCTTCAAATAACAGCTGCATTTGTTGTGGCAAATTCTTCCCTGTTTCAATATTCTGGAAATGTTAAGAACAAAAAAAGACTGTAACTGAAATAAGTTTTGTTCAGAGAATACTAATCAAGAACAAATTACACAATATTGACACCAAATTTCTTATGTAATATTTTATTTTTATTTAAGGAAAAACAAATAACAGAGGGCTATAGTCGGACGGGGCAGACATATACAAGTTGATATACACGATAACATACCAGAGATATAGCAAAAACATACACCGTCAGTACTGGAAAGGTGTTATTTTCCTTATTTTATAATGGACAATCTGACCTTTTTTGGCTACAAATTATTATTAAAAATAAGTAAGAACGGTGTTAAGTCCGGCCAGGGTATAACCTCCACCACGATTTGTATTGAAGTAAAATGGAACAATTCATTTCTTTCCGTTTATGAAGAAGAGTTAATACCAAATTTCAGCAAGTTCGGTAAAACAGTGTGACTGACCTTCAAAATACCGAAATTTTTTAGGTACCGTTCCATGGGGGCTATATCAAAACGTCGATCTATGCCTAGACTCAAAATACCGAAAATCAAAGGTACGCATCTATGGGATATGTGGGAGCCCACCTACAACCCCATGGAAGACTAAATAACAAATTCCGGTCTTTCGGTGGGATATTGACGTCAAAACTTTGAGAATTACGAAAATCGGCAGGCGCCGTGAGCTGTGTTGAGGTGAATAGGAACAATTAGTTTAATTTCTCTTATGAAAATACTAAACTCTTCATTTTGTTGCAGGATTAGTACATTTATCTCAGCTGATAACACTCTCTTCAAAACATCTAATATGGGGTGACATTTTTGTTCTTTCCAAAACATGGACCAATATTTACAATTTTCTGAATTGAGTGAAATACATAAAAATGGGCAATACGCAGTATACCTAAACCTGCATATTCTGGAGTTAGATAGTTAACAACATTGGGAACGCTGTTCTATGAAGGCTGTATAAAACGTTGACCTTTACCGGTAAATTTATGGAGAAAAGCTTCGTAACCAGGGTTTCGGAGTCGAGCCATTTTTAGTTCGAACCGATTCTGGAGTCGACTTTTTTACGACTCCAGACTCCGGAGTCGACTCCGAGGGTTATTTCCAATACCACTAAAATGAATAAAGTATGCACAAGTTTCCAATTTTTCTCATATATGTTGGCTTTTTTTTAAGATATTCCTTTAGAGAACGTTCGTTCTAATATAATACTCATCTACAAAACTTGCATATACAACTTGAACTTATCCCATTAAATTGAAAGCTCAATAAAACCAAAGTAAAATTCGACTGGCACCCTTCCTGTGACAAAATCTTTGAACGCTGTTAACTTGAAAGCGCTAAAAGAACGCTAACCTACATACATATATAACAAACAATAAATGACATTAAAAAACAAGTAAGAAAAGTCTATAGTCGGACGGAGCCGACCATGGGATACCCTATACCACTATCCCCGGACAATCGCTTTCCACGGAACTTCTTTTCAATGATTGTGAAAATTTAATTACACTGTGCAACATTTTTAAGGTGATCTTGTGCAAACAATTCGAACTGAGTATTTTTTGAAAGTACAGACCCACATGACAAGAAACCCTAGTTGGATTTTGTTGTGTCAGATCCAGCTCGGCTTTTATGGCCCCATCTAAGCATGGTTAAATATTGAGTTTTTAAAGAAATCCGGGGCTATATCTCTGAAACCAATGCGAATCTTATTCTGACCTCTGAAGCAAATTTGTAGATAAGGACAAGAATAAAATATTTGGAGAAATAATGAACTCGAAAAACTACATTTATTGCCTCAAATTTCAAAATATATGCAAAAATTCCGTTTTTCTGAATATTTTCTTTTGGTAAAATATACCCTGGAATGTAATACACAACTCTTCAGAACATGTCACTGTTGTAAAATGCCTCTATGCCGTTTTTTCTGTAAATTTTTCAACGACTATTTAATAAAAATTTAAATAATGTAGTGAAATCCGAAATGCGAGAATAAACTGTTAGTGTAAACAGTGTTTGAAATAAGTGTTGTAAAAGATATGATGCAAAATACCGCTGAAACAACATAAAGTAAGCATTTTAGAGTTTCAGAATGTTCTAAAGAATTGTTGAGAACTTCATTTGGAAGATTTTAGCAATTCGTTACTTGGTTCAACTCCCAATAGTTTAGCCGACACTGACCAGAATTTCAGCAATTATGTAAAATGTTCTATATTTTATAGATTTTGATGCCCTAGATGGAGTTTTTCTTATTTGTTTTTTTCAAAAGATAAGTTCTACTAGTTTAGGGATGCAATATTGCTAAAGACAGCAAGGCCAAATTTCTATTCGTTTCTGAGATAAAGGCCTGATAAATGCAAAAAAGTGTAGATTTAGCCCGGTTTAGATGAGACCATAAAATCCGAACTGGATCTGACAGCACAAAACCCTACTAGGGCTTTTGTAGTCTAAATATGTACTTTCAAAAAATAGATAGCAAAAGTTGTTTGCATTTTCAGTGTTGCATAGTGTTATCAAATATCAGAGATGTAATGTATAATACTTATGACCATAACACTGTGCAACATTTTTAAGGTGATCTTGTGCAAACACTTCGAACAGAGGATTTTTTGAAAGCACAGACCCAAACGACAAGAAGCCCTAGTTGGGTTTTGTTGTGTCAGATCCAGCTCGGATTTTATGGCCTCATCTAAACATGGCTAAATATTGAGTTTTTAAAGAAATTCGGGGCTATATCTCTGAAACCAATGCGAATCTTCTTCTGACCTCTGAAGCAAATTTGTAGATAAGGACAAGAATAAAATATTTGGAGAAATAATGAACTCGAAAAACTACATTTATTGCCTCAAATTTCAAAATATATGCAAAAAGTCCACAATTTTTATACATTTCGCCCCGTATCTCCAAAACCGTTAATTTTTTCTGAATATTTTCTTTTGGAAAAATATTCCCTGGAATGTAATACACAACTCTTCAGAACATGTCATTGTTGTAAAATGCCTCTACGCCGTCGTTTTCAGTACATTTTTCAACGTCGATTTAATAAAAATGTCAATAATGTGGTGAAATCCGAAATGCGAGAATAAACTGTTGGTATGAACTGTGTTTGAAATACGTGTTGTAAAAGATATGATGCAAAATACCGCTGAAACAACATGAAGTAAGCATTTTAGAGTTTCAGAATGTTCTAAAGAATTGTTGAGAACTTTATTTGGAAGGTTTTTGCAAAAGGTTACTTGGTTCAACTCCCAATAGTTTAGCCGATACTGACCAGAATTTCAGCAATTATGTAAAATTTTATATATTTTATAGATTTTGATGCCCGGTTTAGATGAGGCCATAAAATCCGAACTGGATCTGACAGGACAAAACCCAACTAGGGTTTTTGTAGTCTAAATATGTACTTTCAAAAAATCCATGCTAGAAGTTGTTTGCATTTTCAGTGTTGCATAGTGTAACCAAAAATTATCTAGCATGACAAAGGCATTTTTGTAGCAGGAAAGGAAAATTTAGTTCACACAAACTAAGATGTAATGAAACCCACTTATGTAGTACTACTACTTCCGTTGTTTAACCGCTACTTATTGAAATTTTTACCAATTTCACCAAAAGTTTCAGCCCATTTAACCCGCTAAGTAATATCTGATCTTCACGTCGGTTTTTACGCTTCTTCTTCATCATAAACTCAAACTTTGTTTAAAATTTTGCGGGTTATTATTTTGACTTACAGAGCCGCTACAAAATTGGTTTAAATTTAGTTTTTGGTCCATTTCATCCCCTGAACATTTCACGATCATCACCAAAAACTAATCATTTCAATTCTGGCCCGAACCCAACCTCCTTAAAAAATTCGTTACAATCCATAATTGCGGCCTTAAGCTTGTTTACAATTTTTAATGGACGGACACGCATCGCTAAATCGCTTTATCTCGTCGAGATATGAATTTTGGCATACCAAATAAGGGCTCTAGGACGAATATTTCGTGGTGTTACATAAACTTTTGGAGAGTCAATATGTAGCATGGGATAAAATTGTGGTTCTCTACAAAGAACCCATTATATATTAGGCACTAGGGCCGTTATCTAGCAAACACTTTATTGCAATTTACATCAGAGGAAAGGTCAGTATTTTTTCCATATGTAGGCTACTTTGCGTAATATATATGTCCTCAAGAAATAAAACTATCGACCAAAAATAAAATTTGTATATTTTTCATACAAAAGTAATGGTCCATTTCACCCGCTAAAGAATATAAGATCATCATTCAAAATTGTAGGCATCTTTTTCGACCTATACTCTTACCCGGTGCAAAATTTCGTGACTATTTATGTATAATTGCGACTTCTAGCGAGTTTATTATTACACTACAAACAAATAACAGAATATATTAGGCTGTAACTCTGTTATTTGATCATGCACACCAACATACTTGGCATCAATTGAAAGGTCAAGCGTTCCACTTTCAAGTATATATCACTTGTCCGGAATGTCACTTCCACGAATTAAGATATAAGCTGTATATTAAAATTTTTCACAATTTTCACACAAAAGTTTTGGTCCATTTAACCCTCTTAATATTATCCGATCGCCATCTCAAATTGCAAGCTTCTCCTTTGTGATATACTCTTACCTTATTTGAAATTACGCGTTGATCGGACTATTATTGAGACCTACAGAGCCGCTAGAAAATTGGACAAATATTATGTTTTTGGTCCATTTCACCCGCTAAATATTTCACGATCATCACCAAGAACAATAGGGATCTATTCTGATCTGAACCCGACCTCCATACAAAATTTCATGACGATCGGTCCATAATTGCGGCCTGGAGCGTGTTTACAATTTATAATGGACAGACGGACGGACGGACGGACGGACACACATCTCAAAATCGCTTTATCTCGTCGAGATATTAAGATTGGTATACCACATTGGGGGTCTCCGACGAATATTTCGCGGTGTTACATGAATTTTTACCAAAACAAACTTATAATACCCTTTTCCACATGTGGTATAGGGTATAACAAGTAAGAAAAGTCTCTTCTACTCTTACCCGGTGCAAAATGTCGTGACTATTGATGTATTACACTACAAATAACGGAATATATTAGGCTGTAACTCTGTTATCTGATCATGCACACCAACATAATTGGCATCAATTGAAAGGTCAAGCGTTCCACTTTCAAGTATATCTCACTTGTCCGGAAAGTCACTTCCAGGAATTAAGATATAAGCTGTATATTAAAAATTTTCACAATTTTCACACAAAAGTTTTGGTCCACTTAACCCTCTAAATATTATCCGATCGCCATCTCAAATTGCAAGCTTCTCCTTTGTGATATACTCTTACCTTATTTAAAATTACGCGTTGTACGGAATATTATTGAGACCTACAGAGCCGCTAGAAAATTGGATAAATATTATGTTTTTGGTCCATTTCACCCTCTACATATTTCACGATCATCACCAATAAGAATAGGGATCTATTCTGATCTGAACCCGACGTCCATACAAAATTTCGTAACGATCGGTCCATAATTGCGGCCTGGAGCGTGTTTACAATTTATAATGGACAGACGGACGGAGATATGAAGATTGGTATACCACATTGGGGGTCTCCGACGAATATTTCGCTGTGTTACATGAATTTTTACCAAAACAAACATATAATACCCTTTTCCACATTGTGGTATAGGGTATAAAAATCGGCATGATCAGAATTTTATGACGAATTTTAAATATATAACTTTAAACTCTGTACTGGATTCAACAGATATACTGACATGGCAAAGCAGACATAAAATTGATTATGGTGGAGCTTAAATGATAGTAAATATCCTCTGCCTCATCCTCTATCTGAGTATACTATAGTTTTTGCCAACATATTTTCTTATAATATGAACAAGTAGGAAAAGACTATAGTCGGACGCGCCGACTATCTGATACTCTACTCCACCACTTTTGCATGATATTTTTTGTCATTCCGTTTGTAACACATCGAACTATTCATCGGAGACCCTATAAAGTACATACATTCTTGATCAGGGTAAAATTCTAAGTCGATATAACCACGTCCGTCTGTCCGTCTGCTGAAATCAAGGTACGGCTCGCAATTTTTAAGATAGAGCTTTGTAATTTGGTATAGAAGTTTCTATTACTCCTAGGATGTTTCGCATTGAAAATGGGCTATATGGGCCAACATTTTGATAGAGCCCTAAGAGAACGGTACCACCCGATTTTCGGCATTGAAAGTTTTAGCCTCATTATCGCACCGAAATGGCTGAAATTTGGAACTTAGTCTTCGTTGGTGGGTGTAAAACTTTCTACCAGAAATTTGTCGGTATATGTCCACGCCTTCATATAACCCCCCTAAAACATTACCTCCCGATTTTTGGTATTTTGAAGATTGTGGCCACAATAGTCCTCCGAAATGGTTGAGCTTTTAAATTTGGTCTTCATTTGGGGTATTACACGTTCCAAATGGAATTTGTCGGTATATGCCCACACATTCATACAACCCCGGTATGAACGGTACCTCCCGATTTTAGGTGTTTTGAAGGTTGCGGCCTTAATATTCCTCAGAAATGGTTGAAATTTGGTATTTAGTCTTCATTGAAGGTATAAAACTTTCCCGCACAAACTTGTCGGTACAGGTTGAACGGCAACTAGTTATTTACGATATTGGGAAAGTTGTGGCCTCAATATTCCACCTAAATGACTGACATGTGGTATTTGGTCTTCATTTGGGGTATTAAACGTTCCATATGAAATTTTTTTGAAGGTTGTGACTTCAATATTCCCCCGAAATGACTGAAATTAGTATAGCCCCCATATAACAGTAAATCCATATTTCCGATATTTTGAAGGTTGTGGCCTCAATATTATATATAGAAAGGTAACATCCGATTTTCGGAATTTTGAAGGTTTTAGTCTCAACATCACACCGAAATGGCTGAAATTTGGTACTTAGTCTTCGTTGGGGGTATAAAACTTTCTCCCAGAATTGTTGGTATAGGTCTACCATATAGCTCCCATAGAACGACACCATCCGATTTTCGGCATTTCGAAGGTTTTAGCCCTATTATCACACCGAATTGTCTTAAATTTAGTACTTAGTCTTCGTTAAGGGTATAAAACTTTCCCCAAAAAAATTGTCTCTATATATCCACGCCTTCATATAGCCCCCATAGAACGGTACCACCGATTTTGGATATTTTTATGGTTTTAGCCACATTATCACACCGAATTGTCTTATATTTAGTGTTTAGTCCTAGTTAAGGGTATACAACTTTCTCCCAACAAATTTTCGGTTTCATATAGCCCCCATAGAACGGTACCACCCAATTTTCGGTATTTTGAAGGTTTTAGCCACATAATCACACCGGAATGGCTTAAATATAGTACTTAGTCTTCGTTGGGGTTATACAACTTTCTCCCAAAAATTGTTCGGTATAGGTCTACGCCTTCATATAACCCCCATAGAACGGTACCACCCGATTTGCGGTATTTTGAAGGTTATAACGCCCTTTATCACACCGAAGTGGATTAAATTTAGTACTTAGTTTTCGTTAGGGGTATACAACTTTCTCACAAAAAATGTTCGGTATAGGTTCACGACTTCATATAGCCCCCATAGAACGGTACCTCCCGAATTTCGGTATTTTTAAGGTTTTAGTCTCATTATCACACCGAAAGGGCTTAAATATAGTACTTAGTCTTCGTTGGGGGTATAATACTTTCTCCCAGAAAATTTTCCGTTTAGGTCCACGCCTTCAGTGTTACCTCCCGATTTTCGGTATTTTGAAGGTTGTGACATCAACATTCCACCGAAAGACTCATTTTTTTTATTTAGTCTTCCATGGGCTTAAAAAGTATTCCAGAACAGAATAATCAGTGTAGGTCCACGGGTTCCTATATCCCCAATAGAAGCGTTCCTCTTGATTTTCGGTATTTTGAAGGTTTTACCGAAATATCGGAAATTTCGTATTTAGTCTTCTTTGAGTCTAAAAACATTCCGCCAAAAATTTGTAGGTATGAATCGACGTTCTGGTATAGCTTCCATGGAGCGATACCTCCCGAATTTCGGTATTTTGAAGGTATTTTCAACATTGTTTTACCGAACTTGTTGAAATTTGGTATTTATTCTTCTTCATAAATGAAAGGAAGCTAGCTGTTCCATTTTACTTTAATACAACTCTTGGTGGAGGGTATAATTGCGCTCTTAACTTTTTTAAATTAATATCACACAATAATATTTTAATAAATTAGTATTCACTGTATATGCCGATTTGTTTAGCCGGCTACTTAATATAAATAAAATAAATTACCATTGCACTGGAAGCAAATAGAAATGAAAACAAATTGTTCGATTTAAGACAATGTTATGCGAAATTGTTTATTGAAAATTTGAATATTTTTTGCAAAGAAAATACAAGATTGTGCGAAAGTAATAGAATATTTATTTTTATTTGAAAATTTTGCCTATTAGGCGAAGGTCATTTTTTTATTAATTTTTTTTTTAATTAATTTCTCGTTAGAGACGAGCTTACTGACCAAGATGCTTTTTGAAAAAGGAAAGCCGACGATACGAACCCACACAATCACCACTGTGTGACATGCATGTTTCGCCTTTGGTTTAGGAAGGCTCCTCAGACACATCGACTGTGGGGCGGCTTCGCTATCCTCTAACTTATTTCCTCTTTCAAATGCAAGTTGTTTTTTTACAAAGTTGAATTTTTTGTTCAAATCTTTGTATGGCTTTCATGACAAACGCTTAGCGTAGCCTTTGAAAGTTATGAGTTTGGTTCTGAACACTAACACGCCGTGACAACACTTTTTTCCATGTGTTTTTCAAGGACGTGGGTTCGAACCCCAGCCTGGCTCAAGCTGATTTTTATTTTTATTTGAAAATTTTGCCTATTAGGCGAAGGTCATTTTTTTATTAATTTTTTTTTAATTAATTTCTCGTTAGAGACGAGCTTACTGACCAAGATGCTTTTTGAAAAAGGAAAGCCGACGATACGAACCCACACAATCACCACTGTGTGACATGCATGTTTCGCCTTTGGTTTAGGAAGGCTCCTCAGACACATCGACTGTGGGGCGGCTTCGCTATCCTCTAACTTATTTCCTCTTTCAAATGCAAGTTGTTTTTTTACAAAGTTGAATTTTTTGTTCAAATCTTTGTATGGCTTTCATGACAAACGCTTAGCGTAGCCTTTGAAAGTTATGAGTTTGGTTCTGAACACTAACAAGCCGTGACAACACTTTTTTCCATGTGTTTTTCAAGGACGTGGGTTCGAACCCCAGCCTGGCTCAAGCTGATTTTTATTTTTATTTGAAAATTTTGCCTATTAGGCGAAGGTCATTTTTTTATTAATTTTTTTTAATTAATTTCTCGTTAGAGACGAGCTTACTGACCAAGATGCTTTTTGAAAAAGGAAAGCCGACGATACGAACCCACACAATCACCACTGTGTGACATGCATGTTTCGCCTTTGGTTTAGGAAGGCTCCTCAGACACATCGACTGTGGGGCGGCTTCGCTATCCTCTAACTTATTTCCTCTTTCAAATGCAAGTTGTTTTTTTACAAAGTTGAATTTTTTGTTCAAATCTTTGTATGGCTTTCATGACAAACGCTTAGCATAGCCTTTGAAAGTTATGAGTTTGGTTCTGAACACTAACACGCCGTGACAACACTTTTTTCCATGTGTTTTTCAAGGACGTGGGTTCGAACCCCAGCCTGGCTCAAGCTGATTTTTATTTTTATTTGAAAATTTTGCCTATTAGGCGAAGGTCATTTTTTTATTAATTTTTTTTAATTAATTTCTCGTTAGAGACGAGCTTACTGACCAAGATGCTTTTTGAAAAAGGAAAGCCGACGATACGAACCCACACAATCACCACTGTGTGACA
The DNA here is from genome assembly GCF_047663935.1 of Musca autumnalis. Classification (NCBI taxonomy): domain Eukaryota; kingdom Metazoa; phylum Arthropoda; class Insecta; order Diptera; family Muscidae; genus Musca; species Musca autumnalis. The sequence continues at coordinate 221,875,306 of NW_027411755.1, forward strand.
TGCATGTTTCGCCTTTGGTTTAGGAAGGCTCCTCAGACACATCGACTGTGGGGCGGCTTCGCTATCCTCTAACTTATTTCCTCTTTCAAATGCAAGTTGTTTTTTTACAAAGTTGAATTTTTTGTTCAAATCTTTGTATGGCTTTCATGACAAACGCTTAGCGTAGCCTTTGAAAGTTATGAGTTTGGTTCTGAACACTAACACGCCGTGACAACACTTTTTTCCATGTGTTTTTCAAGGACGTGTGTTCGAACCCCAGCCTGGCTCAAGCTGATTTTTATTTTTATTTGAAAATTTTGCCTATTAGGCGAAGGTCATTTTTTATTTTCTGAGGAGCCTTCCTAAACCAAAGGCGAAACATGCATGTCACACAGTGGTGATTGTGTGGGTTCGTATCGTCGGCTTTCCTTTTTCAAAAAGCATCTTGGTCAGTAAGCTCGTCTCTAACGAGAAATTAATTAAAAAAAAATTAATAAAAAAATGACCTTCGCCTAATAGGCAAAATTTTCAAATAAAAATAAAAATCAGCTTGAACCAGGCTGGGGTTCGAACCCACGTCCTTGAAAAACACATGGAAAAAAGTGTTGTCACGGCGTGTTAGTGTTCAGAACCAAACTCATAACTTTCAAAGACTACGCTAAGCGTTTGTCATGAAAGCCATACAAAGATTTGAACAAAAAATTCAACTTTGTAAAAAAACAACTTGCATTTGAAAGAGGAAATAAGTTAGAGGATAGCGAAGCCGCCCCACAGTCGATGTGTCTGAGGAGCCTTCCTAAACCAAAGGCGAAACATGCATGTCACACAGTGGTGATTGTGTGGGTTCGTATCGTCGGCTTTCCTTTTTCAAAAAGCATCTTGGTCAGTAAGCTCGTCTCTAACGAGAAATTAATTAAAAACAAGTGAGCAAAGGCTATAGTCGGGACGGGGCCGACCATGTGATACCCTACACCACTACCCCTGTGCACAAGCTTTTCACTGGTAAACATTTCTTTTAGGGAATATAAACCGACTACCACCAAAACTAATATGCCTCTTTGTCTCTGGGACCCCCATAAGCAACTAAAATTTCGTGACCATCCGATCAAAATTACGACCTGTAGCTTGATTGCAAAAAATGGAAGAATTGGATGCATTACCGACTATTGTGGTATCTCCCTTGTTTGACCACCTTCGCCAACCTGCTTTACACCAATGTAAAGGTAATATTTTCTTCTTCCATTGACAGGCTTTGTCGTTGGAATACCCCTACTAAAAGCCAATATATTCACAAAGAATAAAACTTTGAATTTGTCTCCAAATGAGTTTTTCCCCATTCCGACCCCTAAATATTATCCGGCTATCACCAAAATCAATAGGCTTCTTCCTATGTGGGACCCGCATCAACTCCCAAAAAATTCGTGACGATCCAATTAAAATTGCGACCTGTAGCGTGATTACAAACAAATCGGAAAATGGGATGCATTGCCGACTATTGCGATATCTCTGTTGTTTGAGCAGCTACGACAACCTACTTTACATCGTTGTAAAGGTGATATCTTCTACTTTCCTTGCCAGATTTTGCTTTTGATATGCCTCTTAAAGAAACAGAGATATCGGCTTTGAAATAAAGCGCTGACCTTTCTCCAAATAAGTGTTTGCCCATTCCGACCCCTGAATATTATCCGACTATCATCAAAATCAATAGGCTTCTTTCCTTTTGGGACCCCCATTAACCCCCAAAATTTCGTGACTATCCGATCAAAATTGCGACCTGTAGCGTGATTACAAAAAATCGGAAAATGGGATGCATTATCGGCTATTGCCATATCTTTGCTATTTGACCACCTACGGCAACCTGCTTTACACCGTTGTAAAGGTGATATTTTCTACTTTCCTTTCCAGGTTTTGCTTTTGATATACCTCTTAAAAAACAGAGATATTGGCTTTGAAATAAAATGTTGACTTTTCTCCAAATAAGTGTTTGCCCATTCCGACCCCTAAATATTATCCGACCATCACCAAAATCAATATGCTTCTTCATCTGTGAGACCCCCATTAACCCTGAAATTTTCGTGACGATCCGATCAATATTGCGACCTGTAGCGTGATTTCCAAAAAAATAGAAAAATGGGATGTATTACCGACTAGTGCGATATCTCCGTTATTTGGTTACCTACGCCGACCTTGTTTGCATCATTGTAAAGACGGGATCTTCTACTTTCATAGTCAGGCTTTGCTTTTGGAAAATTTTCAACCAAAGCTGTGATATTTGTCAATATAATTAAAATCGCAAAAATGAAAATTGGGGTTTTATTTGCTACTATTGCGATATCTTCGTTGTTTGATCACCTATGAGCACCTACTTTACATCATTAGAAAGGTGATATTTTCTGCTTTCATTGTCAGGTTTTGCTTTTGGTATACCCCATATAGAAGCTGAGATATTGGCTTTGGAAAAAAACGTTGTCTTTTTATCCACCTAAGTTTTTTGCCCTTTCCGACCCCTAAATATTATCCGACAATCACCAAAATCAATAGGCTTCTTCCCCTCCGAGACCCCCATCAACATCCAAAATTTCGTGACGATCCGATCAAAATTGCGGCCTGTAGCGTGATTACAAGGTTTAGATGGACAGACGGACAGACGGACAGACGGACGGACGGACGGACTGACGGACGGACACACATAGCCAGATCGACTCAGCTCGTCGAGACATTCATTTTGATATATATAAGTATGGGTCTACGACCATTATTTCGATGCGTTACAAACTTTTTGGCCAAAACCAACTTATAATACCCTCCCCACATAGTGGTGTAGGGTATAAAAATAGAATATTTAATTTGTTGTTGTGGTAACGAGTAAAATTTCCGGCCATCTTAAGCGACTGAAATTCAACAGCGGAAATTGAAAATAGCTGAGTTAAGAAATAAAAGTTTAAATTGAGAAATTAAAGGCCAATAATGGAATAAATTCGAAATGCTTTGGCGGAACAAGGCATAAACAATTATGCGAATTTTAGGAATTTTATACATGTTTAAATATTAACATTTTAAACAACCAATTGAAGATATTTTACTTTACATAACGACAATTTTTTAATTGCTTTTATACTATACAACGAAATTTCATCAAATTTGTAAATGACTAATGTTGCGGTGATGCTGAAGCGTTGTATTGTTTTAAAATAAAGCTCTCTAGACCTCAATAATTAATTATGACAAGATTCCGTCAGGGATATTTACATATGAACAAAAATCAAGACTATTGTGTGGTTTCTGTAAGCAGTCGCAGAGGCTTTCTTAATATCAGATTCCCTCAAAAACAAATATTTTATTTGGGAAACAAGTTTTTTTTTGTGTTTATAAGTATAAAAAATATCTAGTATACATTTTCAGTTGATTTATTTATTCTTCTTTGCATACTTCCATCACATTGTACACATAAATTCTTTGCATATCTTCACATTAATGCAATACTAAGTCTATTTAGAGATTGCATAAAAAACGAAATGACATTTGCAAACAACTTATCAGATGGAAATAGAAAAGAAAAAATAAACAAATAGACCCCATCTTCAATTGAATTGACTTTCATATTGTTAGGGAAAGAAATGCCAAGAGCTTTGTATAAAATGATCGGCATAATCTGTTGAAATAACTTTGTAAATTTGTTATTTTTTTACGAGTTATGTCTACACATCTTTTGTTCATTTCTTTTAAAAGTGTAGGTAAATATTTCATGATGCAAGAATTTAATCTATAATCTTTTTTGACTTGTTCTAACATACTGACAATACGTTGTAGTGAGGGTATTTAAAGCTGATTAAGGCACAATATGTGTAATATTAAAAAAAATGTAAAAAAGTGTCAGTCGGCTTTGCCAACAGATATATACCCTCTGTGTATGTGAATTGCTACTTTCATCTACGGACAGATCGAATGTATTTTTTTCAGAATGTGACCCTTTTTGCATATTTGAACTTGCCGACAAAAGTTTGGATTAGGAGGAACTTGAATGAACCGACATAGTCCATTACGGAAGTGGATCTTATTTTGGGAGTCATATCTTTTCGACAGATATCGCGCCCTACTTCAGTGTGCCATCGTATAACTTTTTGACCAGTACACCATTAAACATTATGTCATTGTGAACAGGACCACAATGAACAGCATTCGCTGTTTTGGGGGAGGTACCCCGAGGAGAGGACCGATATGTGCCATTTTAGAATTTAAACTAAATGTTTGCTACGTTTAAGAGACATCGTGCATACCATTTTAATGAATTTATTTACCCATCTTCGAACGGAAACTAAGTTTAGACAAAATATGACGAAGGCCAAATTTTGGGGAAAAAATCGGTTGATCAGTTCAAGAGTTATCGTGCTTTTCAGCCACTACATATGGTGCCCTAGAGGTTTTTCACCTTTTAGGCTGTTTTCTCAAGAAGTATGGACTTGCCCCTTAAAAAACGTTCAACGTCGTATTGGATGCAGCGAATGCAAGTTGTGCTTCAACAATAATCAAAGTGATCCGAGAGCAGGTCTTAAATTTAATTTATCCGAAATTTTGTGTGGGTGGTATCCGAAGAAGAGGACAAATATATCCCATATTCGAACCTCATCTTTATCTGGTAGATATAATATGCGATGTGTAAAATATGGACCAGTTTGCTAACTCCCTTCAAGAGTTTTTGAGCGCACAATTTTTCCTAACATTTTTGTACTGTTTTGGGTGAGGTACCTGAAGAAATGAACCGATAGGATTTATTTTCGAACTTAAACTAAGTTTGGGCAAAATATAACGAAGGCCAAATTTTGTACATGATAAGCAGATCCGTTCCAAACACCATACACGTTGTCATAGGTGTTTTTTGCATTTTCAGGCTATGTTCTCAGGAAGTATGGACGTGCTCCTGATGGAACTTGTACTGTCGTAGGGAGGCAGCGAATACATGTTGTTACAACAAAATCAAAGCGATTCGAGAGCAGGTCCTAAGCTGAACTTTTCCGAAATTTCGTGTGGGAGGTTTCTGAAGGAGTGCACCGATTGAGACCATATTTGAACCTCATCTAGGTCCGGTAGAAATTAAACGATGTGCAAAGTATGCACCAAATTAGTTAATCTCGTCATGGCTTATCGTGCGCACAAATTTTCGGAACATTATCGAACATTTGTGGGGGAGGTACCGGAAGGATTGAACCGATATGAATTATTTTCAAACATAAACTAAGTTTGTACAAAATATTACGAAGTGCAAACTTTGGACCAAATCGGTTGATCCGTTCGAGAGTTATCGTGCGCTCCAACAAGCCAGACAGACGGACATGGCTAAATCAACTCCAAATTTTCCCCGTACGACTATAGCCCTCTCTTACTTTTTTTGTTATTTTATACCATCAGCATTTACGATATACACACTTTCATACTGGCCAAATGTGCCTCAACGAAATAATGGTTTTAAACCACTAGTATGTTTTAACCAAATCCGTTTCAAACAATATGGAGTCGATGTAGCAATGTCCGTCCTCGGGTACCTCCCCCACGAAAGTTAACATTTTTTCGAAAAAATTATGCGCACTATAACTCTCAAATAGGCTTACAGAAGTATGGACTTTGCACCTCGTTATATTTCTGCCAGACATAGATCGGTCCACTACTTCAGATACCTCCCACACACAATTTCAGAAAAGTGTGTGTTAAACTCGAATCCTTTTGATTTTTATTGTAACAACTTGTATTCGCTGACCCCATTACGACTGTACAAATATTTTCAAGGGCAAGACCATACTTCCTGAGAAAATAGCCCGAAAGCTGTAAAAAACCACTATAGCGCCATGTGTTGTGAATGGAGCGCGAACGGTTAAACCGATTCGGTCCAAAATTCGGCAGTCGTAATATTTTGCCATAATTAAATTAAGATAGTTTAATCTGTCCATCCCTTTGGGTACCTTCCCCACAAAACTTCAAAACTTTTCGATGCGACAGATCTCGAAGGCAGTAACCGATTTGGTGCATACTTTGGACATCGTAATACTTCTACGATCAGGTTAGAATGTAGACTATATATATCAACTCCGTTGGATCTCGAAATACAGTGCCCAAACTTAGTTTATGTTCAAAAGTGGGGCTTATCAGTCCACTAATTAGAGTACTACCCACACAAATGTTTAACATTTTTGTTTAAATGTTCGAGAATCCTTTGGAATTTTTTTAACATGTTACGTGGGCAAGTTCATATTTCCTGATATATTGGTCCAAAGAACTAAATTGTATGGTGACAACTGAAATAACAGGTGGGCGCAATATCTATCGAGACGAATGACTCACAAAATACGTCCCACTTCAGAAATGGGCAATGTAGGTCCACTCCTTTTTGAGCTTTACAAATCTATATTTTTGTCGGCAAGTTCATACGCCCACAATTCTGAAAACCCTTAAAGGGTTAGCATTCGTTTTTTGGTAAAGAAGTGTTTCAACATATATCTCTGTCGGCAAAGACGACTGATACTTTCGCTCTGCTCGGACTATCATTGATACCTAAGGAACTGCTATAACATCGGTGGTGGAAAATAACTGAGGAGTAACTAAAATAGAAACGGAAAATGTTGTGCTATATTCAATACAGCCGAAACAACTCGATACCTAAAACTACCGAAAATATAGGTATTGTAACGAATTAAATTAATATTAACTTAAATTTTTATTACGCAGTTATTTATTTAAACAGCTTCAATAGCTCTGTAGAATTTTCTAAATTCATTCAAGTTCTTTGTCCTTTCCTGTTTATTATACCTTACACCACAATGTGTAAAGGGTATTATAAATTTGTTTTCCGAAAAATTCAAGTAAAACAGCAAAATATACGTCGTAGACCCCCGTGTTATATACCAGATATCATATCTCGGCTTGGTAAAGTGCAGCGCTACACTATTGCTCATACCATGGATTCCTTGTAAACATCTGCATGGATACAACTGAATATATCAGTTCCGACATTTTTCAACATTGAGTGAGTATGGATATGTAGAATGTAGTTTCAGTTACAAGTTGATACTGATACTTTTTCAAACAGGTATGATATGAGTTGGTATAGACAGAAAAAGAGGAACATATTTGTTTTTATCTGGTTTGTACAAATTGATATGAATGGATATTGGTGTGATACAATAAGTACTTATTGTATGTAGCCCAAACAAAATAGGAATTGAAATAGAAAAATTCACACAGAGCTGAATTTTGATGGAGATGTACATTTGTCATTAAAATAAGGTCCTAAAATTCTCTGTCGATTCCATGCATGCAAAGAAACTTATTCATGGTCACAGGTCACATTTAAAGTTTCTTTTGATATACATATCTCAAAAACGGTGAGCCTTACCAAAAAGTGACTAATACAAAAGACAAAGACCATCAAATTCTGTATAAGATATTTCGATACTGAAAGTCACATAATAATGATATTAACTTATAACCTATTATGTTAACGTTTTTCCAGGCCCCATATAACGGTACCACCCTGTTTCACGTTTTTTCACGTTGTATCAATATTTTCGAAAGAATTTGCCGTAATTTGGCACTAACGATTCTCAGTGGCTAAAAATTTCTCCACCAAATATGCAAGTGCTAACAAAACAAGTAAAAAAAGTATCAGCCGGCTTTGCCGACAGAGATATACCCTTAGACTGTGTGGATTGAAATACTTTTTTCCCAAAAAAACGAATGTATTTAGGGGGGTTTTCAAAAAAATTTGCGGGGATATCGATAGATTGCGCAGTAAACAGGGCCACTAGGAAAACCTTCGGTAAAATATCCAATATCTAGTAATAACAAGTAAAATACTTTAAGAACTTTAAGGTTTAAATGTGGATCTTGATTCATCATTGAAAAGTTTACGCCAACAAGATCGAATACGGTTTATACCACTTCCTCTCAATAAAATCAAATTTTGCTGAAATTCAAAGAATTCTCAATGAAAAAAATCTGACAGCAAAATATAATATTATAAAGGAGTACCATATCTATTTTGAAGCCATTTATGAATGCTTCAAAAGAACTTGAAGGTAGCTCTTATGTTACATTACATTTAGTTCATCCACATGTTAATAATTTAAAAGTAATGTGTAGCAACGCCGTTGATGATGAACCTGGTTTTACCAGATAGTTTAAAACCAAATGAATAGAAATTTTAACTTCTTTGGTAGATAGCCACATAACAATATATCATAAATTAGCAATATTTTTGTTTCTCCCAGCTAATCAGCTTACTCAATTCAGTTTAAATGAACAAACTGAAGTTATAAACAAATGCAAATCATTGTTGCTTAACTATTCAAATGAGAGCAATAGTGGTAATTTACCAACTAATACAGATACTTCGAAAATATATTCACTATTTGAAAAATATGTACAACCAATCGAGGAAGTTCATTCTAGTGAATCCTTCATTAAAAGGGAAATAAAATAAATACTAGAGTGCCTTTACAAGATGACTTTGATATTTTAAAGTGGTGAAATGATAGAAAACCCGAATTTCCACTATTGTATAAATTAAGCTGCAGGATTTTGTCTATACCAGCTTCTAGTGCTCCATCAGAAAGGATTTTTTCCATTGCTCGGACCCTTATCACAGATAAAAGATCCAAACTAGGATGCAATGGAAAGTCTTTTATTGAAATTTTATTTACATATAAACGTAAATTCGAAAGACTGATTTCATTTAATTAATATTTTTGCAATAAAATATTTGTATTTATTTATTTTTATTTGTCTATCAAGGATCGAATTCCAATTTTGTTATAATTGTCCTGAAAAAATTATTTTTCCAATTCTACCTTAAAATCAAAAATTTGATTTATTATTAATGTTATCAATTAATTATTGTGTTCATGTTACTCATCCATCTCAAGATCAACTTTAATTGCTTTTTATATTTATACTTTAAAAGCCTGAATTATTTTGTTTTACTTATGAACATGATTAATCTTATAACAATTATTAAATTTATCAATACTCAACTTTTTCTAATATAACAGAAACATTTTGATTTAAATAATAATATGAGTTGTTTTGATTTATTTTTACTTACTTCAAAAGGCTGAAATGTTTTATTTTATTTTTGTTTTACATTAAGAGCATACAGTAAGTACTTACTGTATCTCCCTCTCTCTTTAATCCCTACCATAACAATATAAAAAGCTGGAGAATTCTTTAGAATATAATAAAACTATTTTTGATAAATATCCGCGTTTACATGAATAGATCGGAAACTTTTCTTGTAGCCCTCGTACATTTCACTCACTGAAACCAGAAAAACATTTAAATTGGTGAATGAAATGTGGAAAAATTCAATTTTTTATGAAATTTTCCTTAGAAGTTATTCACACAAGCCTATAGTATCTGTTGGTATCTGTAGTATTTGAAAAATATCTGTTGTACAACAGAGATTTGAGAACGAAAAAACAAATAAAGTTCTAACTCGTTCATATACAACACAGAACTGTTTCTATCAGTTATGTTATTGTGAGTATACACAACCCAAACAATATCATAACTGTTACACTCATTCCCACATTTATATCATATTATATCTGTTATGTATATGATATATCTGTTTTGGTGATACAAACAGTTATACCATTGCACGTGTTTAATTCCTTGATGGATGGATGGTTATCCAAGTATGGATTTTGCGGCTGTTAACATGGAGTGGCCAATATTTTGCCATTGTGCTGATATCAGGACGAGAAGTGCGTTGATTATGCAGTTGGGCCAGCTGAATATAATATGCAGCATTTAGGTTGTTATTTGTTTTTAGACGAGAAAAGTGCAATCGTTCTGTACGATTCAACTTGGTTGACATACATACCTCTCTGACCATTACCTTTTGGCTATTACCTATGGAATGCAAAAACTCATAATGACCACTAAATTCATGACCTTTAAAAGGGCAAAAATGTTGGGCTTATAACCTGGAGTACAGCATTCAATATACCATGGAAGTTCCATACATTCTCTGTATGAATCATTAGAGCCAGGCCTAAGGGGTAGTTTACACTATATGTAAATGTCATATGACATGAAAATTTCCATCGTTAAATATTCACTAATTGGTGGAATATTGGAGATTTTCCTTACGACTTTTATTCTGTGCGTCCACCCCAACAAAAATATAATAAAATTACTAGAGATGGTATTTACCGGGTATTTATTTTGGTATTTACTATATTGAATGGCAAATACAACATTTTACACCCTATTACTGGGTTTAGGTTGTAAATTCGTTTCAAAATGGACAGTCTTACAATACTTTAAAATAGTGGGTAAATACTTGGGTAAATACCCACCATGACTAAAAATCATGAAATTTTAAAATGTTGGGTAGGGTTACATAGCGCTATTTTAAAGGCTTTTAGTCGATTTTTTAACAATTATTGAGATAAGGTGTATAAAATCAATGAAGAGAGAGTTTAAAAAAGTTAAAATACAATTTTGGAATTTGGTACAGAGTAATATATATTATGTATTAGTTCTTGGATATTTATACCCTCAGCATTTATGCTAACGAGGGTATATACACTTTCATACGGGCACAATGTGCTTCATCGAAATAATGGTTTTAGACCCCAAGTATGTTTGGACGAAATGTGTTTTAGACAATTTGGAGTCGATTGAGCAATGTCCGTCCGTCTGTCTGGCTGGCTGGCTGGAGCGCACGATAACTCTCAAACGGATCAACCGATTCGGTCCAAAATTTGGCTTTCGTAATATTTTGTCCAAACTTAGTTTAAGTTCGAATATGGGTTATATCGGTCCACTCTTTCCGGTACCTCCCCCACAAAAGTTCGGAAAATGTGTACGTACGATAACTCTTGAAGGAAGCAACCGATTTGATCCATAATTTGCAACTGGTGAAATGACTACCAGACTTGGATGAGGTTTAAAAATGGACTCAATAGGTCCACTCCTTCGGGTACCTCCCACACAAAATTTCAAAAATGTTCGAAAAAATTGTTCGTACTGTAACTTTTGAAGGGAGTGGCCGAATTGGTCCGTACTTTACACATCCTAATATATCTACCAGATATAGATAAGGTTCAAATATGGACTATATTTGTCCACTTGATCCAGTACCTTCCAAACAAAATTTCGGATAAGTTCATTTTAAGACCCGCTATCGAATCACTTTGATTTTTGTCGAAGCAACTTGCATTCGCTGCCTCAATTACGAAGGTAAAAGTTTTTTCAGGGCAAATCCACACTTCTTGAGCAAACAGCCCGAAGGGTGTAGAAACCACCTATGTTACCATATGTAGTGGCTGGAGATCCACTTTCATAATGGTCAATGTCGATCCATTCCTTTAAGTATTTCCTCCGCAAACTTTTGCTCTTTAATCCTAATCAACATTTTTGTCGTTTCATACGCCGGAAATTTTTAAAACCCTCTAAATACATACGTTTTTTTTTGGGAAAAAATTGTTTTTGGGCCATATGTAACCGTTACATTGATAAAATTTGCACCAAAGGCGAGGTCAAGATTTGGTTTTCAAGTTTCGTGTTCGTAATTTGTCGGAATATGTCCTAGGGCTTAAAATTACGACCAAAAAATTAATTGGATATTTTTTGCGCAATGGTAAATTTTACACGCTAAATACACGCTAATATTCAAGATCACATTTTTAAGAGTTTTTAAGATTTCCATGATTTTTTTTGGAAACCGCAAGTCCTATGGGATTAGAGAAAATACTGTAGCTGTGAAAATTCTCTACAAGATTGACCTTTATGATATTTTCGTAGGTTTTACAATTTTTGAGATATAGAAGTTAAAATTGGGACAATACACTGACTGTATCGCCTCCTTAGAAAACCTCTAGCGTACAATTTATAATGGACGCACGGACACACATCACGATATATGAATTTTGGTATACCACATGGGGGGTGTAAGACGAATATTTCGCGATGTTACATGAATTTTCTGAAAAAATAAACTTATAATATCATTTCCATATTGTGGTGTAGATATAATTAAAAGAATTCAGTAATCATATTTGGGTAGTAAATGTTAGTGGCCAAAAATAACTATTAGTTTCTGATTACATGTCCTTGTATGTCAATTTGTAATGCCTATTTTTGTTATACCTAAAAGATGAAGTTTTATTGATTTCATGTATTTTCATTTCATAGCATCTAATTTTTTTTCAGTATCGGAACATCTAATCACTCGCCGTTATTGATTATTCCTTTTGGCCTCATTCATTGGTGTAGTGTGTGAAATTACTAGCATCGCTTGAGGCTAACGTTGACACAGTGATATGAACGAATTTACATTGTAACACCTGCAGCCTGCCTTGACACGTAATATCACGTCTTTCAATCCATGTTGAGAAGATGCGGTTTAATGTGTGACACAAACACGTGGATGACAACAATTTTCTACAGAAGAATGTACAAAACAAAATTAAACAGGATTTGTGGTTACACGTGACCGCATACGCTTACGTAGAAAAAAGGCTTATATGAATGTAGCCATATAAATACCTTCAAAAATATCTATGTATATGCACACATACATATATGGTAGTTTTGTTATGGTATTCATATTAGCAATAAAACATTTACTGCAATCATATGTTCTGTTCCCGTACATTATTAAATGCCAAAAGCTGCAAAAAATTGTGCTGTGTTTGGATCTTAAGGAATGCAAATGTGTTAAACATTGTACAACTTTTTAGTACAGGAACGCAGCTCATATGGTTATTTGATATTTAAAAAAAATCACATTCAAAATTTGTATCCATTTTATTAAAATGTGTTCATATGTTTGTTTACGGTCGGAAAAAATCATTACGTTAACAAATTTTCATAAAACTATTTTTTATTAGTTCTTCAAAATCAGCTTCCACATGAATAATTGCAGAGATAATGACTCCCTCCATACACCCAGACTTTTTCAATATTTACTTTTAGCATGCTTGAGTAAAGGTAGCATGGTGCGTATGGTTTACAATAAATACATCGGAATTTGAATACGCTGTGTATACGTCACATGGTACATTGTCATACTCTTGTGTGAAATTGATGAATAGCTAAAATTTTGAAAAAGCCAATAGATAATAAAAGTTTATACTTTTAACAATTTCAAATTAAGTGAGTGAACATGTTTTTGATTTAGTCATCGGTGATACTTAATATTCCTGCTTTTAAACTTTCTTGAAAATATTCGGTACACCATTGCCTGTAAAATCTTGAATTTTAGATATTCTCGCAGGAACTCCATATAACCATAAGGACTAACTTTAGTAAAAACTCAAACAAACTCATTAAAAAAATCGTCACTTCAAATATCTTTTTGTAACTAACATTGCTGATTGCGCGCAAAAGATATGGTCATTTTAATTTAATTAATTAGAAAAAATTCTAAAAAAATTGCGGCTTAATATAATAAGCCCTTGTATCATATAACCGTTAACTGTAATTGTTCCCTTTGCGATGGTGCAAAAGTACTCTTAAACAGTCCCAATGGATTCGCGAAAAATAAAATTTAATTAAAAATGTTACATATTTACAAAAATTGTTATTGAAAAATACATTTATACGTTAAAGAATATCGCTTATTATTTAGGTAGAATCGCTTTATTTATTTAGGTAGAAATAATATATTCAACACACGTTTAAATACGCGATATTTTTTAAAACAATATTCGCAGGTTTTCAAATTTTTAGTGGTATCATATCCGCTGCCCTAGTGGACGGATTTGGACGTGCCATGGCTTGTTAGATTCAGAAGGTAAAAAATAAGCTTACGGGAGAATCCACGAGTGACATTTGAGGGACATTTGTAAATATCAAATAAAACAAGTAAAAAGTATCAGTCGGCTTTGCCGACAGAGATAAACCCTCAGCCTATTGTGAATTGGAATCATGGACTTGCCCACGGAATACATAATATCTCTGTAAACAGGACCACAACGAACAGCATCGGCATACATGTCCAAAGGAGCTTTCAACATACTCTAAACTGCACATAGACACAAATGTTGAACTTTTGTGGGGGAGATACCCTAAAGAGGGGACCGATATGGAGGATTTTAGAAGTAAAACTAAATTTGGACAAAATATTGGGAAATCCAACGTGTGAAATTTTGTTAATATTGGGGGGAAGTACCGGAAGTTGAGCACCGATATTGCCCATTTTCGAACTGAAACTATGTTTAGACAAAATATGACGAAGGTCAAATTTTGGACCAAATCAGTTGATCAGTTCGAGGGTTATCACGCTCTCCAGCCACTACATATGGTGTGGTGGGTTTTTTACACCTTCTGGGCTGTTTTCTCAAGAAGTATGGACTTATCCTTGAAAAAACATTTACCGTCGTAATTAAAGCAGCGAATGCAAGTTGCTTCAAGATAAATCAAAGTGATTCGAGAGCAGGTCCTAAGCTGACATTCAAACTTATAATACCCTTCCCCACACAGAGGTGTAGGGTATAAGAATTCGAAATCGCGAGTACTACAATCATATAATAAGGTTTCAGATAAACCTAGTTGCACGTCCCGTCTAGAATAAAAATTCAAAAAACCCCATTTTTCAGTATCCGATTGAGGTAGATGTAGAGCATATCGTCACCGGAAATTAACATAAAAAATTCGTTTCCTTCAATGCATTTTTATGCCCTCAGCATTGCTAACGAGTATGTGTGTATGTTTGGACGAAATCCGTTTCACACAATTTATAGTTGATTTAGCTAGTCCGTCCGTACGCTGTCTGGCTGGCTGGAGCGCACGATAACTCTCGAACGGATCAACCGATTAAGTCCAAAATTTGGCTTTCGTAATATTTTGTGCGAACTTAGTTTAAGTTCGAAGATATGTTATATCGGTCCACTCCTTCCGGTACCTCCCCCACAAAAGTTCGAAAATGTTCGGAAAATTTGTGCCCACGATAACTCTTGAAGGGAGCAACCGATTTGGTAAATACTTTGCACATCGTTCCAATATGGACTCAATCGGCCTACTCCATTGGGTTCCTCCCACAAAAAATTTCGGAAATTTTCAGTTTAGGACCTGCTTTCGAATCGCTTTGTTTTTATTGTAACAACTTGTATTCACTGCCCCCATCCGACGGTACAAGTTTCGTCAGGTTCAATTCCACTCCTGAAAGTTACAAAAAAACCCTATGACACCGTGTGTAGTGGTTGGAGCGCACGATAACTATCGAACGGATCTGACGATTCGGTTCGGTTCCCCAGTATTGCCCATCTTCGAACTGAAACTAAGTTTGGACAAATTATGACTAGGGCCAAATTTTGGACCAAATCGGTTGATCAGTTAGAGAGTTATCGTGCACTCCAGCCACTACATTTGGTGCCATAGGGTTTTTTTTGCACCATTCAGGCTATTTATACCCTATACCACAATGTGGAAAAGGGTATTATAAGTTTGTTTTGGAAAAAATTCATGTAACACCGCGAAATATTCGTCGGAGACCCCCAATGTGGTATACCAATCTTCATATCTCGACGACATAAAGCGATTTTGAGATGTGTGTCCGTCCGTCCGTCCGTCCGTCCGTCTGTCCATTATAAATTGTAAACACGCTCCAGGCCGCAATTTTGGACCAATCGTCACGAAATTTTGTATGGAGGTCGGGTTCAGATCAGAATAGATCCCTACTCTTTTTAATGATGATCGTGAAATTCTTAGCGGGTGAAATGGACCAAAAACATAATATTTATCCAATTTTCTAGCGGCTCTGTAGTTCTCAATAATAGTCCGATCAACGCGTAATTTTAAATAAGGTAGGAGTATATCACAAAGGAGAAGCTTGCAATTTGAGATGGCGATCGGATAATATTTAGAGGGTTAAATGGACCAAAACTTTTGTGTGAAAGTTGTGAAAATTTTTAATATACAGCTTATATCTTAATTCCTGGAAGTAACATTCCGGACAAGTGAGATATACTTGAAAGTGGAACGCTTGACCTTTCAATTGATGCCAACTATGTTGGTGTGCATGATCAGATAACTGAGTTACAGCCTAATATATTCCGTTATTTGTTTGTAGTGTAATAATAAACTCGATAGAAGTCGCAATTATACATCAATAGTCACGAAATTTTGCACCGGGTAAGAGCATAGGTCGAAAAAGATGCCTACAATTTTGAATGAGGTTCTGATATTCTTTAGCGGGTGAAATGGACCATTACTTTTGTATGAAAAATATAAAAATTTTATTTTTGGTCGATATTTTAATTCCTTGAGGACATATATATTTCGCAAAGTATCCTACATACATACACTGATGTAAATTGCAATAAAGTGTTTGCTAGATAACGGGCCTACTGCCTAATATATAATGGGTTCTGTGTAGAGAACCACATTTTTATCCCATGCTACATATTGTCTCTCCAAAAGTTTATGTAACACCACGAAATATTCGTCCTAGACCCCTTATTTGGTATGTATAATGTTATAAAATTTCAATCAATAAAGGCATTTCACAGAATTGTATGTATACGTGGTACTATTTTATTTTATGCGTATGTTGTCAAATCATCAACACTGAGTATTAAATTTTAATTGCATATGCGTGTATGTGAGTTCATGCGGGCGGTGACGAAAATTCATGGAATTATATATATGAAATAAATTTTCAACTGTCGTCAATAACCAGATTTTAATTATTTTTCATAAAGACTGTTTGTGTCATGTATGAACAAAAACGTATATTTTTATTTTATACTTTATATTCAGGGCCAACGCGTATATCTTTCCCCGAATAGTTTGTATACTGCACCTTATTACGATGTTACTCTCGTATGTCAAATAACATTTTTTTGGTTAAAACTGGTTTATTACGCATAGATATGTGTATTCGAATTAAAATGATTCTAGGGGATATGGTGATCTGGATATGTACGTCCATCCTTCCGTCTGACCATCTTAATTTTGTAATCAAATTGCAGGTGGCAATTTTGATCTGTTCTTCACGAAGATTGTGCTGATTGTGTTCTAGTGTAGTAAAACAGATAAGAGAGGGCTATAGTCGGACGGAGCCGACCATGCGATACCCTATACCACTTGCCCTGGGCATTAGATTTCCACCGAACCAGACCTCCAATTAAAATTTCGTGACCGTTGTTCCATAATTGCGGCCTGTAGTTTGATTTCAATTTTTAATGAACGCTCAGACGGGCGGACGGACGCTCATCTCAAAATCGCCTTATCTCGTCGAGTTATGAATTTTGGTATACCACATGGGGGTCTACGACGAATGTTTCGCGGTGTTACATGAATTTTCCGAAAAACAAATATAAAATACCCTTTCCACATTGTTATACCCCAAACAATATATTTTTTTGTGACGTTAGAATAATATTTAAGGATCGAAATAGACAAAAACTACTGTTTAGATGCTTGCTCTAATCAGAATATCTGCGCTTCTTTACATTGATGCAAACTATTCGATGTATGTGTCCAAGCAAACCTTCTCATTTATGTTAACGAGGGTATATGTATATATGGTAACATGGGGCGCCTTCGCCACTGGGGCGGGTACGCCATCGCCGATTTTCTCTTAAAATACAAGTGCTAGAAAAAATCCGTTAAAGGCAAAATTGTGAGTTTAATGAAGATCTATCATCTCCCAAAAGTTTGCAGTTGTGTCATAAGTATGATAGCGGACGCACGCGGTTTTGTGTTTTGAGGGTATTGGGAAAAATAATTATGGTAGATGTTTTTTGTGATATCTTCTTTACCTTTTGTGATATCAAAAACATATTTTATACCGTTAGAAGACAACTACTGAAGAATAGAAATCCCAATAATTTGCATGAAAAAAACAATAACAAATGTCAATATATTTATATTGTGAGATATGTTGGGGGTGGGGCGCCTACGCCATGATAGGGGTGTGGTGGGTTAATGTCAGAAATTTGTCATGTTTAACTTCAATTCTTTATGCCATAGATATACCACACTATAATGTGAAGCTAAAATCAAATAGTATCATAAACGTTTCTTGTTTTGGTTATATTGTGATTTTTGTACCTAAATTCAAGGAACCTATTTCAATTAACCGCTAGAATCGGTTACTATTTGTGAATTTTAGAATCATTTTTGTTTATTCAATAGAAAACATGTTCCTTTTTCGCATAATGTTAATATTTAAGGAAAAAGTGTGGTAAATTACAGTTTTAGAGTCAGTTGAAATATGTTCAATATCGATGGCAAAGCTGCCCCATGGGTGGAGAGGCTTCGCCACTTTTTAAACATTTTGTAAATTCTCAAAAATAATATTTTGAAAACAAAATTATAACCACTTATATATCAAATCTTATAGTCAAGATACGCTAATATTTGTACCAAAAATAATATTTGAAAAAACTTTAACGGTGTCGGTATGAGATCATTTTGAACAAAAACGTGGCGAAGGCGCCCCATGTTACCATACTTTCATACGGGCAAAATGTGCCTCATCGAAATTAATGGTTTTAGACCCTAAACATGTTTGGACGAAATCCTTTCCAGACAATTCGGAGTCGATTTAGCAATGTCCGTCCGTCTGTCTGTCTGGTTGGCTAGAGCGCACGATAACTCTCGAACGGACTAACCGATTTGGTCCAAAATTTGTCTTTCGTAATATGTTGTGCAAGCTTAGTTAAGGTTCGAATATGGGTCATATCGGCATACTCCTCGGGTACCTGCCCCACGAAAGTTCAAATTTTCAAAATTTTGCGCACGATAACTCTCGAAGGGACTAACCAATTTTGTCCATACTTTGCTCATCGTAATATTTCTCCCAGACATATTTAAAGTTCGAAATCGGACTATATCGGTCCACTCATACCACATTTGTATTCACTGCCCCCATTACGACGGGTGCAAATTTTTTCAGAGGTAAGTTCATACTTCCTAAGAAAATGGCCTGAAAGCTGTAAAACCCGCTGTGGCACCATGTGCAGTGAATGGAGTGCGCTAAGATGGGCCTTATCGGTCCACTCCTTTGGGTACCTTCTCAACAAAAGTTAAAAACTTTTCGCTAAAATTGTGCGCACAATAACTCTCGAAGACAGTAACCGATTTGGTCCAAGTTAGAATATGCACTATATATGTCAACTCCTTCGGATACCTCCCAAACCAAGTTTCGGAAAAGTGCAGGTTAGGACCTCCTCTCGAATCGTTTTAATTTTTCTTGCAACAGGTTACGATGGTTCAAGTTTTTTCAGTGGCAAGTCCACACTTCTTGAGAAAATGACCAGAAAACTATAAAAAACCCCTACGTCCAGCAGGTGTAGTGGCTGGTTCGAATATTAGATGAAATTAGTATAGTAGTATATGTTCAAAAGTGGGCCCTATCGGTTACTTCCTTAGGGTACCACCCCCACAATTGATGAACATTTTCGTTAAAGTGCGGTTAAGGGTCTGTGCGAGAATCTATTTGACATTTTTACCGAAGGTTCTCCTAGTTGTCCTGTTTACAGCGTTATGATGTTTTTCATGGGCAAGTCCATGTTTCCTGATATAATGGTCCTATCGAGAGGAATAACTCCCAAGACACACTTCCAACATGGACAATGTAGGTCCATTCCATTCCCGTAAAACTTTTGAGATTTTATCCAAATCCATAACTTTGTCGGCAAGTTAATACGTCCAAAATTTTGAAGACCCCTACCTTAGGGTTACAGCCTAAAAAAATACCACGTCAGCATTATGTGCGGAATATTGTCCCGATAACGAAAACGCGTGTTATTGTTCCATTCCTATGACTATGATTTCTAAATGCATTTTGGAATTTATTATTATAAAGAAAAAATTTTGATCTCAGTTTTTGGGCAAACATTTATTTCGTCAGCATAAATGCCGAAGACGTAACCCAGAAAATCAAAACTTTACAGGAGAAGCAAAAACGTTGTGAAATGAAAAACTGTTTCATGGAATAATTATCTTATGAGGTCGAGTATTTGGGATATTATCAATTCTATAGCAATGGGAGTAATTAATGAAACAAAAACCACAGAAACACTTGGGTTTGGGATCCGTCATTACAACAAAATCTGCAATTTTATAAAATTCCCGAAATGCCATTTCTTGAATAGGATCGTTATTTTTGTACGTAGAAGCTTGAAATTTTGCCAGAGCATGTATTTTAGCTTTATGTATCAGATCCCATCAAAAAACGAATTTCGATTTGCGTGTGGGTTACGTCTTCGAGCATTTATGGTAACGATTTGTATACATAGAAGTCGTCATCCCAAATAAAAAACTCCAACCCTCCTTAAAATAAAAACTTAAATTATCGAGTTTTAATAGGATATATGTATTGGTCGTATGGAGAATTTTCCGATATTGGACATTTTATTCTGTTTTAATAATAAATAGCTTAATTAATAATGATATGCTATTATAATGGAAAATATATAAGAAAAAATTCCAATGAGAAACTTGTATGTAATCGGCGCGGAAACTTTTTTAACGGTAGAGGAAAAGTGATAATACATTTCTTAATATCTATACCCTCAGCATTTATGCTAACAAGGTATATACACTTTCATACGGGCAAATTGTGCCTCATCGAAATAGTGGTTTTAGACCCCAAGTATGTTTGTCTGTCTGGAGCGCACGATAACTCTCGAACGGATCAGTCGTATTGGTTCAAAATTTGGCTTTCGTAATATTTTGTCCAAACTTAGTTTAATTTCGAAGATGGGTTATATCGGTCTACTCCTTCCAGTACCTCCGCCACAAAAGTTCGAAAATGTTCGAAAATTTGTGTGCACGTGTTTAGTGGTTGGAGCGCAAGTTAACTCTTGAACGGATCTGCAGAATAGGTTCAAAATTTGGCCTTCGTAATATTTTGTCCAAATTTAGTTTAACTTCTAAAATGGCCTGTATTGATCTTCTCTTTGTGTTACCTCCCCCACCAAAAAGGCAACAATTGTGTCAATCAGTCCGTATATGAACGTTTTAATTCACATAGGCTGAGGGCATATTTCTGTCGGCAAAGCCGACTGATACTTTTTTACTTGTTTTCAATGCTTTATACCCTACCCTACACACTGTAATATGAATTTTGAATTTAATAATAAACTTGCCTGTACAGTACTACACACCCTTGTCTATTAGCGTACGAACATCGATAACTTATTACTAGTTACTTTGACAGTTTGATGTGCTCTCTTCTGTTTCATTATTGTACTTCAAGAGAGGCAATGGGTTTGCTTGTTATAATTGATATTCAAGATCATTATTTTACATCGAACTATCAAGCCATACAGAACACCAATAAGTTTGCAAAGTCTTAAACTTCAGCAGTTCATCCACATTTATAAAAATTCCTTCAAATTAATTAATTTAATTAATCGAGCTTTTTATGACCTATGGATATTACATTGAAAATTTGATATCTAGCGAAGTCCTACACACACATCAACCACTATGCGACGATCGTTTCGTTAGCTGGTTAGGCTAACATCATCAGGCATATTAGATGTTGTTGTTGTTGCTAGACAATTTTCGCCATTTGGAGCTCCTATTTATACATCCAAGATTGCAATTTTGCATTTGTGAAGTTCAAATTGAAGCTTTTTTTTATTTCCAAAGACGACTCATTTGTCCCCCTTCTATTCCAGAAATCAATTTCTTCAATGTTGCATTTCATATTACAGTCGATGGCTTTTTTCCATCGTAGACTGTATATACATATGTCTTTCATATCGAAAGATTTTTTAAGTGGATTGTGGTTTAGAACGCTACTGAAATGGTTTGGTCGACTAAAATTTTTTGAGCTACTTTAAAAAATTATCACCTTTTTTCACTAAAATAATTTTTAGTAAAGGGTCGAAGAATTCTATAATGAATATAAAGGTCTTGAGGCTTTAAACTCATTCTGTGTTCAAAAAACTACGAGTTTAGTATTGTGTGGATTGGAAGTGCATCAAATGACATGTTTACTGGACAAAATGTACGATATATCAAGTGTTTTCCGTGCAGTATATCTCTAAAGCCAATAAGAAAATTGTTCACTTACTGCCTTAATTTTTTTATTATTTATTTAATGGAGAAAAATTTATTGTTGTGCGTCATAAAGTGCTAATATCTGCTATAAGTAGCATAACCACTTGTATTTTTTCCTATCATTAAGAAAGTTGTAGCTGAAAAGAACCGCAAACAAAATTAATGCTCAAATATTGGTTAAATGGTATTAAAATCTGCTGTAATTTCGGGCTTTAGGCAAACGATAAAAATGTACCTCATCGAAATAATGGCCTTTGACTTCTCATATGTTTCGACAAAATCCGCTTCAAATAATTTGTTGTCGATTTAGCCCAGATATTTCGTATGTCTGGCTCGAGCGCATGATAACTATCGAACGGATTAACCGAACTTCATGTCACATCGGTCCACTCCTTTTTTCCCACAAGTCTACAAAATGTTTCGCTAAAATGATGCGCACAATAACTGTCGAAGGTCCAAATCGATTTCTTCGAGACATAGATTAGATTCGAATATGGATTATATCGGTTCACTCCTTCAGGAACCTCCCATACAAAATTTCAATATCCGATTTCACCGAAACTTCCTATCCTAAGATTACTTCCGGACGCACATGTGTATATCAAGTACCAAGAAGGTCTATATGGGACAACATCTGCGGATACCTCCCTCACAAAATCCATTGTTCGAGAATCCATTGGACATTTTGGCCAATGCTACTGCTTGCGGTCTTGTTTACAGCGATATTCTATTTTTCGTGGGTAAGTCCATGCTTCCTGACATAACGGTTCAAAAGCTCTAAATCTTACCATGACCAACTAAAATGACGGATTGACACAATAACTATCAAAAGGAATGACTTCCAAAATTAGGTCCACTTTCAAAATGGACAGTTCTTTCAGGTATCTTCTCCACAAAAGTGCACAATTTTGCACTCTTATCGAAGTCAAATTTATGACCACAACCTGAACACTTATTTGCAACGCACACAATTGTGAAGTTTTATACCCAAATGTTTCGATATTTTTGTCGGAAAGTGTATACGTCCAAAAAGACCACGAATTTCTGAAACTCCCTGACTACACAATTTTTAAGACAGAGATATTGGTTATGAAACCCGTATTCGATCTGTCTATAGATAAAAGTCTCAACTCAAACAGGCTGAGGGTATATCTATGCCGGCAAACCCGACTGATACTTTGTTACTTGTTTTCGAGAAAGCAAAAGTTATGAATTTTCATTAGTTCGTCCGACAGAAGTGCTTAACCCGAATGTGGGTTTCGTAGTCTCAAACAGTACTGCGTGTAGAATTCGGAGTATATGAGTCGTAATTGGTATTGCCCGATTCCTGATAAAAATGTTTTCTGTTTCAAATGCATGTTCCAGAACCTGTAAGAATCTACACATTTTTACTACTGAAAATGAGTAGATTCTTGCAGTACTGAAACAGACCATAAATCTAATTTTCTGAATTTTTAGTTGGCTTGCATGGGCTCTATAACTTCTGGTAAAATAGTAAATAAAATAGTAAAGTTTTCGTGTTTTTATGACATAGAAGAATATTATTTTCTTAAAATAGCTGGCAATGTTTGATTGGGAATGTTCGGTACAAGTCTAATCTGCACTCGGGGATTCGAGTTATTTATTTCAATTAATTAATGTTATAAAAATAAAATTAATAGGTTGTTTGATAGATCTTCTTATCAGCATCAGTCCTGGCGGTAAAAATGTGTCCAATTGATAACTTAATAAGGCAAAAGTAACACAAAACTTTTTAAATGGGACTGAAGTTAATGTGTGATATATGGATATGTACTTAAAAGGATAAGAAATACTGAAAATCTTTGAAATAGAATCGAAATTGCCAAATAAGAGCTACTGAGGTTAAAATTCTGGGATACACCAATACGTAAACCTACATGTGTAATATTCATTTGAAAGATTTTTTGGAGAATTTGGTTAAAAACTTCAAAATACCAGGCGAAACTTTTGTATGGGGACTATACTGAACGTATTATGATATGCTCCATTTTACTCTGTTCCAAATTTCAAACATATATCTATAATACTGTAAACGCTCTCTATTGAAATTATATACTTTGTGTCAATATTTCATATAAAATCAACTAAAAACCCTTTAAAATAGCTTTATTTAACGCTACAAAATTTTTTTTAATTTCATGATTTTTGGTAAAAGTGGGCCCCCCCCCGAAATGAAATCCTGCGTACGTCCCTGATCTGGGCAGTGATTTTGGGGCTCCCACAGTTCAGTCATACCACGCACACTGCGTCCACAGCCATTCTTCAAATGTGTGTTAACATACTTACATCAGAAATCATCAACAATAACCCTTGACTGCAACCTCGTTTTCATTGCGTCAGTACTTTAACAGAAAGAGCAAGAAAACCATACATTAATATCGCCCTAGTTAACAAAATCAGACGTAACTCTATCAACCCCAAAAATTACTGAGAAGTCATTCGGTAGACACCAACACTACGTCCTACCAACAGCCTTAATTTGCACTCTTGGAAGACGTCCAAAAAATCAGCACCAGTGGTTCAGGCACCTCGGAAGCAGATCTTTGAAAGTCTTAAAGTTTACCAAAGGCTGATACAATTAGTAACCCTCTTCCAAGCCATGATGAAGTAAGTCCCAATTTACATTAGGCGAGTTTACTTGCGGCAATTGTCAGTTTGTGGTTGAGAGAGGGTGTTGAGAGGCAAAGGGTTACCATATACCTCACCTCTCTCTCTCCATCAAACTGACAATTGCCGCAAGTAAACTCGGCTAATGTAAATTGGGACTAAAGGAGGGAAATCATAGATGAACCGTATGACCACTTTTTACTCAAAACCTGTCCGAATTACTGGTCATGAACTGGAGTCAGATTTCGTCCAAGGATACCTTATGGATTTACTTTAATACAGTAATAGTACCTAATACTAATCTACCAGCAAAATCATCATAATAATTATTCGCTCTTAGTAAGACGTCCAATTATAAATTTTATTTTTCTCGCCAATTATATTATAAATATTCGTCATTGAAGTCTCCGAGCTAATGGAGTCACCCATATTCTAAGTGATAACTAATCAAACATTTTGTTACAACAAACAGCGATTTTGCATATTTTGACAAAGCTCGTACATATAAGCAAAGCAAAGTAAATCTAATTGAATTGATCTTTACACCCGCATAGCAAAAAGAAAACAACGATGGAAGAGGCCTCATCCAGCCGTGCACTTGTTTGGTGAGTTGAATATAAGTATGTATGTATGTATGTATGAATTTTGTTCTTGAATCTTACAATTTGCTTTATTACTGTCGCGATCGTCAGTTTGTTTTAAAAGAAATCATAACATTTTTCAAAAAATCTTATTTTTCGGGCCTAATTTTTACAATTGTCATTCGATTTCCTCGTACTCTATTGCACATTTTAGTTTTTTACGTTCCGGATCCAATAAATCATTCCTCGTGAAAATCCATCTACTAAAACGCGAGTTACGAGAAATTCCAAAGAAAGAAAAATCACCTAAAATTGTTTTTGAAAATATCGCGTATTTTATCGCGTTTTCTGCGGATTGTTTCCACTGCAAAGAAAAAACTAGTGCAGCATCTTCGTTTTAGCGGAAACAGAGATTTGAAAACTTCACTGATAAGGAAGCTACATTCATTTTATCCCAAAAAATAGTGTGTGATGCTACATCCACGGTTCTTGATTGATCGCCTTTAAATAGATATATATCGATGTAGATTTTCACGGTGGACACTGAAATCGGATGCGGACAAAAATTGTATGCACTTTGTGCAAATTAGCGATAATAAAGAAAATGACTTCAAAATATAGTTCATATCTACAAATTTGTAAAAATGATTGTATAAGTAGAATTTATCAAAATCAGCCTTTGTCTTCTAGCCATTTCACATTCTGATGTGCCTGATGAGCTGACTAAAACCACCAGCGAAACGATCGTATCATATTGGTTGGGTGTGTGGTACTTCGCTAGAATTAATTTTTCAATACTAACTCCTTAGACTATCTTAGCTCGATTAATTCAATTAATTAATTAAAAACTTTCATAAATAATGGCCTTAGTCTTAAGAAGACAATAATAAATACCCTTAATTTGACTTTTGGGAATTCCTGCATTTACAAAATTTCTCCACCAAAACTTAGGACCATGTTTTGGCATAGGCCCGTATAACGGTACCTCCCAATTTTCGGTATCTTAAGAATTTTAGCTAGGATTTTTTAAGTCCACTTTAGGAACACTTCTCGCATTGTTTTCTAATAAACATTCCCGCAGAGAATGGTCGATACTGATTCACGTTTTGATAAAGCCTCTGTACTTTCGGTATTTTGAAGGTTTTAACCACATTTTTCAACAGAAACGGCAGAAATTTTGTGTTTAGTTTTGATAGCGGGTTCTGAGATTAGATGGTAAACGATACAGTACGAAGTGAAGTCTTTTAAGGGACTTTCTACTGCTGTGGCTGTAACTTTGTATTTCGAATTATCAATGGGTGGAAAACATCGGTGTCTCATTAGCATTAAACCTTGCGTAAAAGAAATTGATATTCTGCAGTTAACACATATTATCTCTCCTAAGAATAAGCCTTGAATTATCGGCTTATTATTATTAGTTTTTCTTTTTATCCTCTGAGGATATGCAACTGTCGGCTGATTCGTTTATACTTCCTTTTAAGATCTTTACTTTCGAATATCTCCACATTCTTTGTCTCTTATAACATCCATTTTGGTTTTCCTTCCCAAGTCCTCCATAAACAACGAATATGGAATTTGCTTCCCTGTGTGCAAGTTTAAAATTTATGTTTGAAAAAAAAAAAAATGCTCGCCCATGTAGCAAATGTGTGCTATGCTAGACATACATTTGTATGGCTTTATAAATCTGTTATGATTTATGTATTTGTCTGCCGTGCATGACTCACTTGAAATAAAACCTATGTTTTTTGTATTTTTCCACATATAAATAAAAGGTTAAACGAATGAAATATATTTCGTTTGCAATCATAAAAAATACACACAATCAAAACAATAAAAATAATGTAAAGGGCTTTTATAAACACGCTTTCTTTGGTATATTCTCCAAAACAACAATAAAATATGTGGGCAACATCACTCATCCTTTGGTTAATCATTTGCTATGGAATTTACCAACAAAATTTGAACACACATGAGACTAATAAAAAGTATTTCTGTTTTCTGTTGATGCTGTTATTTTTGTAACATGTTTTGATATTTCATTACAGTAAAAAGGCAACGCATCACAGGCTGCAATAAAAAACTGTATATGATATATATGTTCATTAAAAAACATAGAAATATATCAAAAGCAAAGGGGCTTTTATTACCAGACTGCATTTGTATTAAAAGGCTAAAATAAGACAAAAAAGTCAATATTAAAACATTTAAAGATTCAATTGGTAGTTTAAAAATGTTTTTGTATAATGTATTTAAAGTAACTGGCCTCATGCTTACTTAGCAGGCCCATTACAAAACATTTGTTCCAAAATCCGAACTAAGAAAAGATCTCCATTTCCTTCTGTGTGATGCTTTGCTTTTTGGAATATCGCGTTTTTCGATCTCGGTTTCCATTTGTTTGCTCCATCGAAGCCTCGGCCTGCCAGTTCTGCATTTTTAGCGGGTTCATCATCTCTCATGTTATGATATGGCCTAGCCAACGCAATCTCTGCATCTCAATTCGTTTATCTATATCGATATCGTTGTATAACAAATACAGCTCGTGGTTCATACAACGTCGATATTCTCCGTCAACTCAGTTTTGTCCGTACATCTTTGTAAGATTTTTTTATCAGTGTTTTATAAAGCAGTTATTTTGTTTGAGAAGATGTGGCTCTGTTTTTATACTACTTACGTAATCCATAATGGTCAATGTTTGACTTGCCAGGTCTAAAGCCGCATTGGTGTGACCCAATTATTTCGTTTACCATAGGCTTTAGTCGTTCCCACAATGTGCCTGACACAATCTTGTAGGCAATTTGGAGGAGATTTATGCCCATATAGTAGAACTGGCAAACCATCGATATTCCCAACATTAGATATTTTCGATATAATGTTTTAAAATATCGATTGCTATCGATATTATCGTTAAGTTGTCACCTCCATTAATTTGGAGATGAAAATGGCGGAAATGTTAATGATTTTAGTTAATAGAAATGTAAAGGAGAATAAACAACTGCTTTTATTTTATAAAATATGTAAAAAAATACATTTTATTTTACCGAAAAAAGTGTACGTGTGACTACGGACTTACTTCTTTACACACATATAACAAGCAGCGAAATTTCTATTTATTTCAATGGATTTCATGCCACGGGTTTTTATTCCGATAATATCGATTGGCAAAACTATCTATCGATATTAAATTGTTAAATAATAATCGATATTATCGATAGTGCCATCGACTTTTTGCCAGCTCTACCCTATAGTTAGACCATACAGTCATATCTAATTTCTTGTTTACGGGCCACACGATGCTCAGCTGCCAATCATAGGGTTCGCGTTCTTCCTGCCAAATGGTGCTAACTAGATAATGCATACACCTTCGATCGCCTCCAGTTTTGAGCAGCTTGGCTGGTAGGCCATCGTCTCCTGCTGCCTTATTATTCCTTAGCCGGTTTATTGCTATCGTTACCTCATCTTGGTATACATTCAATACCATCTTTTGGGATTGGATATGCAGTATCTTCGTCGTCTTCGCTACTATTGGAAACCAACACATAGGAAAACTGCTCCTTCGCATACTGTCTGTTTCAGTTAACAAATTCCCTTGCTGGTCTCTACAGGAAGATGTGCCTGTACCAAAACCACCAGTTTGATGTTTCAATCTTTGGTAGACATTTCGGAATTCATTCCGAATTCATTTCTCTCCTTTTCCCGCGGAAAAGACGTCTCTCTCTCATTTTCTCCTGATGCCTCTCTCGTGCGTTACGCTCTGCTACTGATTGCAAAGTAGCCCTATATCCTGCATTTTTTGTTCGGTAACAGCACGACACTCCTGTCAAAAATGACTATGAAAACGCTACAAAATCTATTAGTTGTCAATGAGAGTCATACCTAAAATTTTCTGAGCGACATTTTTGCAGAACATTTCGAAGCTGAAAAACGTCATCTTGTGGTACTTTTATAGCGGCTCTTAAAATAAATGACGAAAAGGACATTAAAGGAAGCGAGTTAGAAGGTCAAAGTGCTCTACGAAAATAATCATTCATTCGATTTGACTGGTGACATGTCATCTCAAAAATAAGCTAAAATACAGTGAACAAAGATATAACGCTATTTCCTGATGTCTTACAGGGTCTCTAGCAAAAACTTCATCACGCCATAACGCGGACGTTCGACTCACGGCGGATCTGTCCTTTGGGGTTCTTAATATTCTCACCCAGGGCTTTCATCTCCAAAAGGAATTATCTCTTCCCCAAAATTTGTGTTCACAGTGTAATTCAAGTCAAAAATATAAATATGGCTCCCAAAATATGAACCACTTCCATAATGGACTATGTCGGTCCATTCCTTTAAGTACCTCCTCCGCAACAATTTTGAACTTTAATCCTAATCCACATTTTTGTCGGCAAGTTCAGATGTCCAAAAAGTGCCACAAAATTCTGAAAAAAACCCTAAATACATTTGATCTGTCCGTAGGTGGAAGTTTCAATTCACATAGGCTGAGGGTATATCTCTGTCGGCAAAGCCGACTGGCACTTTTTTAACTGTTTTTCCATTAATTGTTATTAAGAATTGTTGAAATATGATTTTTTTCAAATTTTTTTATACGATATCCACTTCTTCTGATAATAAAAAATGAGGTTTTTAATGGTTGTTGGTATTGATATTGTTGCTGACATTACCAATTATATGTTTATTGTTAAAACCTATTACTAAATAGTAAATGAGATTATAAAATTTGCACATATGGACGTTCATATGTATGTTAAATGGATTGTTCTATGGCAATAGATATAAAGTCAAACCATTTTGCAGTAAACCGGTAAATTCAACCGCAAAACCATTTCTCCCTTATGGCAAATTGCCAAAAAAAAATTCTTATTATCTAGATGACAGGTTTGTGTGTAAAGGGCTTTCAATGAGTATTTTATGTGTATCTCTTGTGGTTTTGTGGTCGTTTTCTTTCTTTACTTTTCTTAAGGTATTTTCAGTGTATTTTATGCATATTGTATTAAGTGTGGAAAGCGGTAGGTAATAACTTTAAATATAATAAAAAAATTAAATTTTTTCTTTTTAATTAATTTAAATCTAAACATGAGTAAATTTTCTGTGACAAACTTTCCAGTTATAATAGGAAAAATCCATATAAAATGTAATTTTATAGTAGCTAGCAGTCAATGAAAAAGGAAAGAAATGTAGGTCATGCGAAATCTAAATGTGTATAGAAAAGACACAACCCATACAAAACATGCAACAAACATATGCCAATGACATCGACAAAATAAATGGAACATGATGAGCTGCAATAGATACCATAAGTCGTAAATAGTATTCCGCAATACATCAGATAACACTAACAAATGATCCGAAATTAATTTCTGTAACTCAAAAAATCCGTCAAATTAAAGCTATGTTCCTTTACGTTCAAGAATCTTCAAGTTTTAACACTTTTTACTCGAAAAGTGTTATTTTACTTCTGACACCATATAACTCATATTGGAGCAGTTTACAACTTTTACTACTTTTGCCGGTTTTACAATTTTCAAAAGTAAAGGAACAGACCATAAAATGAAAAGTTTAAAAACTGTTGATATAGAAAAAGATTTACGTCTACTTTATTTTGATCGTTAAGTACTTTATTTGAAATTTTGTCTGTTAGGTCGAAGACCAGTTTAATGTTAAATTTTTACTAATTTTTACAGTCGAAAAAGTCCAAGTTTACAATTTATTATTTTTTTGTCGTTTCTGTTTTTCAGCATGTTGTAAATAGTTAGCTGTGAGACCCTACCCCCTAACTGCATACTTATAAAGTTTATTTTTACACCCTCCACCATAGTATGAAGGATATATTAAGTGTATTTTCCCGTTTGTAACGCATTTAAGTAACACTATGCAGCACTGAAAATGCAAACAACTTCTAGTATGCATTTTTTGAAAGTACATATTTAGACTACAAAAACTCTAGTAGGGTTTTGTCCTGTCAGATCCAGTTCGGATTTTATGGCCTCATCTAAACCGGGATAAATCTACATTTTTTGCCATTTATCAGGCCTTTATCTCAGAAACGAATAGGAATTTGGCCTTGCTGTCTTTAGCAATATTGTAGCCCTAAACTAGTAGAAATTATTTTTTGAAAAAACCACATTAGAAAAACTCCGTCTAGGGCATCAACATCTATAAAATATAGAAAATTTTACATAATTACTGAAATTCTGGTCAGTATCGGCTAAACTATTGAGATTTGAACCAAGTAACCTTTTGCAAAAATAATATTAATTAAATAAAGTTCTCAACAATTTTTTAGAACATTCTGAATCTCTAAAATGCTTACTTCATGTTGTTTCAAGAAGATATGCAGCTAACTAGAATTCCACAACACACTAAAACACTATTTTTTAATGAAAATTAAGCTATTATGAAAATCCACTATAATATTTTGCTGTACGTATTAGTTTCGCGATATTTTGAATATATTTACTTGCACTTAAAATATAGCTTGTACTCACAAATGTTCCGACTTTTGAAGCTATTCTTAAGAAGATCGCGTTCGAATGAAACAAAAACTAATATATTTTTAAAAAGGTCCATGTCATAGCTGTCAGAGTTGCCAGATGTTGTACCAAAATTTTGGCATTAATTTTTTTTTTTATTTTTGGCCAATGCACATAGGATTCAATCAGGAAATTTTTGGCCAAAATCCTATTTTTGAAGATTCGAAATTTTAATTTTTTTTTGCACAAAATAATAAAAAACACATCAAGTCATCTGAAAATAATTAGTTTTTGATTAGATGCTGTTAGTTGGAGCAGTGTGAAAGTCGGCACTTAATTGTAAAAAAAAAATATGGTGTAAAATAGACTGTTTTGTTGTGTTGTGTAGCTGCATAAATATGGAGAAGTGAGACCAAAGTTATAATGAACCGGGAAGCTGGTGGTGAGTACTTTCATAATATTAAAAAAAGAACTAAAAATTTTGTAAAATTAGAGTAGTAAAATCCCTGTTTGTATGTATATTGAAAATTATTTTTTACAAATATTTTTAAAATATATTTAAATTTTTAAAAAATATGTCCAAGTTTGTCCACCTCCAAATTGATTTTGGAAGATAGCTGGGGGTCTTAGCAAATAAATTGATAAATAAATTCTTGCTCAAATTTGCCACACTTAAAATAAAGTGGATTTTTCTATTTTAAGGTGGGAGAATTTTTTGTAAATACCTGTTGTGACTGTACGTAGTATCCAATTGAAATAGAACGATAATACACGCATCTATCAACCGATTTTTCTTAAAATTCATATTTAAGGGTTTCAGAGTGTAGACAACATGTATGTGTAAGTTTTTTGAAAATAGGTAAATTTGTTGTCATAGCCCCCACATAAAAGTACCGTCCAATTTTAGATATTTTGTGAATTTTAGCGACACTTTATGGCCGATTCGGCTGAATTTTGGTATTACGACCTCTTGGAAGATATGAATCCTTCGTACCAAAAATTATAAACATAGGTCAATGTTTTGGTTTAGACCCCACACAACGGGACCACTCTGTTCAACAAATTTTGGCTGTTTTTGGTCATTTTTGTCGATAAAACGTAATAATTGCTGTTTGTACACATTTAATATAAATAATAATTAATTTCAATACAAAGTGGACGTTGAAATAGTTTTGGCCAGAAAATTTGGATTTGAGACCATTATGCAATGGGTGGATCCACTGTGCAACGGTTTATTCTCGCATTTCGGATTTTATTTTATTTTATTTTTTTTTTTTATTTTCAAATTCATATATGATACAAAAGCCAAAAAAGGCCAATTCAATGTATGTATCTTAATACAAAATAACCTGAGTTAAAGGTACAAATAATAAAATCAATCAATAAATACACAAAAGTTAATGTTTAGTTTTTATGTTAGTTGGCTCCCCAGCCATAAATCAATATACAAAATTTCATTAAACAACAAAATGTACATAGTAAGTGACAGAAAAGTTAATTATTACCCAGGAAATGTCTCAAAATTTTCAAGCGAAAAGCATTATTACTATGAGAGAAAATCCGTAGTTCAACAGGCAGTGTATTCCAACATCGAGCTACCCTGACCAAAAAAGATCTAAAGTAAACATTTTTACTAATTAAAGGAATATAAATTTGAGGGTTCCTAGGTAATTGTGAAAAAGAGAATATACTTGTTAATGAGCGAGGTGAACCCGTTTTCATAATCTAATGGAACAAGAGTAAGCAACGAGAATGAACAAAAATGTTAAAAGAACATCCTAGAAATTGAGCAACATATTCCGATACATGACTATCACGCCGTAGGTTATAAACAAATCGTGTGATATTGTTTATTATTCGCTCTACTTTGTCTAAGTTCCCACCAATAGAACCAGAATAAACTTCGAGCCCGTATAGAACTTCTGACATTAAAACTGCATTAGCTAGTGTATATTTAACTTTTTGAGTTAAGTACACATTAGAAGCATAAATCCTACGCAAAGTACCCCAAACTTTACCAGCTAAGTGATCGATATGACTTTTAAAGGATAGGTCACTATCAATTAATATACCAAGGCATCTATGTTGTTGCACAAAGTCAAGTTTGTCACGACCAAGAAATATGTTAAAGGAAGTGGAGGTACGACCATTAGTACAAAATTCTAACGCCTTGGTTTTAGCTGAATTAACTTTTAAAGAATTTACAGAAGCCCAGTGTAAAAAGCGATTTAGATGAACATTAATGTTCAATTCAAGCTGCATAGGTTTTTTACGGCTGCCATGAAAACGTAGAAATATATCATCCGCAAACATAAATGTGGAACAACAGGAAGAATTCATATAGCGCGGGAGATCATTTACATATAAGATAAATAGCAGTGGACCTAGGACTGATCCTTGTGGCACACCAGAATATAAGGGAAGATAATTAGACTCGATTCCATTTAGAGCAACAAACTGACTTCTACCATTCAAGTAAGAAGAAATTAAATCACATGCTGATTTAGAAAAACTAAAATCGTCTTTTAGTTTACGTATAAGGTGGGCATGATCAATAGAATTAAAGGCCTTTGACAAGTCTAGAGAGACTAAAACACTGGTCATATCCTTATTTAAGTCCTCACGAACTAAATCGGTCAGTCTTAAAAGTAAATGTGTGATATTATGTCCTCGCCGAAATGCGTATTGAGAGTCATTTACTCTATTTAAACATGCCTCAAGCATTTGGTTTTTAATAATATATTCCATAACCTTAGAGAAAGCAGGTAAAATGGATATGGGTCTTAAATCATCAGGTTCGTGGACGGAACGAGATTTCGGAATGGGCACCACACGAGCTACTTTCCAGTAAGAGGGGAATATAGAGGTAGTTAATATTCTGTTAAATAAATCCATGATAATACCAGATATATACGGAAAAACTAGCTTAATAAAAGCAATCGGGATGCTATCGACACCTACCGATTTTGACTTCACTTTACATATAGCCTCAAAAATCTCAGATTCGTTCACACCACGAAACATGAAAGTCGAATCTGATTCAGAAAATTCATCGATATTGACGGAAGAAGAAGCATAAGTACTACTGGAGGTATTAGCAAAAAAGTCATTTATGATGTTGACATCTATGTTTATATCGTGGTAATCGTTACCCACACATCCAGATCCTTTTAGCAGTCTCCATAATCTGACAGAATCCATACCACTGTACACTTTAGAATAGTGCTTCCATCTTTCCCGACGGATGGCAGCCTTAGCTTTATTTCTATATCTACAATAGATTCGCCAGTTTTCATTTGTTTTATCTTCTTGGTATACTGAAAAGGCCAAATTTCTTAATGACGTTGCAAGTCGAACTTTACTAGAAAGCATCCATGGATCAGCAGAATACACTACTTCCTTCCTCACCGTAGGAACATAAGAATAAAGGTGATTTAAAAGAGAATGTATGTATGAGCACTTTGAATCCACATCAAGACTTCCGAAAACCAAGTCATAATCAAACGTACTCAAAAACGACAATAACCCGTTCCAATCAATATTGTTAAAGTCCCGGTATTCAATAGGTTCTGGAATAGCATTATATTTAATAGAGAGGGATCCAAAAAACAAAGCATGATCCGATATAGATGGACACTGAAACTGATCGGTGAAACTAACAAGAGAGCAATCACTAGCTAGCATAAGATCGATCAAGGAAGTCGAGCGGCTACCTAAATTTAAATGCGTAGGTTTTGAGTTGTGTATGACACTCAAATTTAATCGTGTACAAAGCGATCGAAAGCGATTAGCCTTGGAAGGATGAAATAGGTTGCAATTAAAGTCGCCAAGAATTACAATATTATTGTACTCAGATAAAATTTCGCAATGGAGATCTTCAAATTTATTTATGGCACCGGAAGGCAAATATACGACACCAAAAAGTAGTTTGGTACTCTGAAAATTAAATTCCAGGAATAAAGATTCACAATGCCTCACAGATAATCGATAAACGCATTTAAAACGGAGATCTTCAGAGACGTAAACTCCTATCCCACCACCCCTACCAGGCATTTGACGATCGCAACGACAAAGACGGTACTCAGGAATAGAAACTGCAGAGTCTAAAACCTCAGATGAAAGCCATGTTTCGGAAACGGCAAAAACATCTAAAAACTTGCCACGCAATAGATATTTAATTTCGTCAAATTTAGCAGTGGGCCTTACGCTCCTGCAATTCAGATGAGCCACATTTAATTGATTCCTATAGGGGTGTAATTTTGTCTTGAGGTAGGAATTGTCACTTACTATTGGGCCAAGATTTTCGTTAACCGACATCAAAGATATGAAAATCTAACTGAATGGGGAACCAAGTAAAGAATAAAAATTGCGATGTGTAATATAAATAATATCCAAAATTCATTAAATTCACCAAAAATTTTACATATACACAGCTAATCGCAAAAATTGAAAGAAGAAAAATGAGATCAACAATAAAAAAAAGTCATCGACTTGAACAGTTTAAAAGTAAAGAGTATTACAATTGTACCAAGATGCAACTATATTAAGAATTCACTTCCATAACGTGTTTTATAAAAACTGTGTTGAATAATTGCATCAAGGCTTACATCTCATCGAGAAAAAACATATATATATTAACTTGTATTCATATTCTGAGCATTGAGTAGCATTTGACACCCATTAGCATCTCGGACTTCCTTACTACCATCAGGTAAAATAACTCTGACTTTAGTTCCATTTTCGCTGTTTAAGATTCTGTAACCCTTGATAAGGTTCTGCCGACGCAGCTTATTGCAAATTGAGTTTAAATAACTGGCAGTAGGGGCATAGTGGTCATTTAGATAAACGCGCCTAGAGATGTCTCCACCATCGTCCGGCAAGACATCACTGACCTTTAAAGAACGGCTCTTGAAATATTGACGCATAATCTCATCCCGGAAATCCACACAATTTAGCTTCACTAATATATGTTTATTCTTGTTTATGTAGCAAGCTAACCCCACATCACGACGAGTTAATTCAACATTGAAAACAGCAGCAAGAGAAATTACAGTTGTAACCAGGTCATTAAGACCGTCAGGAAGGCCACTAATTATGAAATCAGCTCGATTTAATCTATGATGAAGAGCATTATTTTCTGCCCAAAGTTCACGGTTTTCTTCCTTCAAGGCAGACACAGAACTATCAACATTAGCAACTCGATCATTACATTTTGAAATATCCGACTTAATCTCAGTGAGGCAAGACGTCATTTGAACATTCATCTTTTCAATTGCAACTTTAATAGAATTTAGTTCATCATGGTGAGCAGCCACAAATGTGTCAAGCTTTTGGTTGAGTTTCTGAAAGTCATCAGTAGTGCTACTGCGACTGTTAATAAGGGTAGAGTCACAAGGAACACAAATAAATGCACTGAATTTGATCGCTTTGAGTGCTGCTAGATCCTTGTCTGATAGATTCGCACACGGTCCGTGATACCATTTGCTACAGATATTGCACTTTATAGATCCTTGTGTTTTGTTCACGTTTTTATTACAAGAACCACATAATGATTGAGCCTTACTGGATGGCATATTGAACAACAACAGCAGAAAATGAAGGAAAAGTAGCAGCAAAAACAATCAGCAACAACAATGGTGATGACCGAATGGAAACAGCACGTAAAGACGGTGATTATGTAATTTTACTTAAAGTAAAATGCACTTGATCGTCTTGTTAAACAACAAAAAAAAATTAAATTTCAGCTCTCCGCAAAAATTTATAAATGCAAAACGCAAAGTCAATTGTAAACAATAGCCAGGAGTCGATAAATTAAAAGAAAACAATTTCGCGATCAGCTGCTAATTAAAATCACGTTCACTCAGGCATAGGGTTGCCAACGTTATCAATTTCACCACATTATTGACATATTTATTAAATCGTCGTTGAAAAATATACTGAAAACAAAGTGATAGAAGCATTCTACAACAATGGTATGTTCTGAAGAGTTGTATATCACATTCTAGCGAATATTTTTCCAAAAGAAAATATTCAGAAAAAATAACAGTTTTGGAGATACGATGCGAAATGTATAAAAATAGTGGACTTTTTGCATATATTTTGAAATTTGAGGCAATAAATGTAGTTTTTCGAGTTCATTATTTCTTCAAATGTCTTATTCATGTCCTTATCTACAAATTTGCTTCAGAGATCAGAAGAAGATTCGCATTGGTTTCAGAGATATAGCCCCGAATTTCTTTAAAATCTCAATATTTAACCATGTTTAGATGGGGCCATAAAATCCGAGCTGGATCTGACACAACAAAACCCAACTAGGGATTCTTGTCGTTTGGGTCTGTACTTTCTCTCAGTTCGAATTGTTTGCACAGGATCACCTTAAAAATGTTGCACAGTGTACTCATGTATATTCCTGATCTAGCAATCCATCTGCTCGTCTGTTGTAATCACTCTAGCGTTCACAAAAACTAAATGTCAAATTACAGCTAGTTGCAGTTTGACTTTTGAGGTTATTAGGAGTCACAAACTTCATTCATCAAAAACTGTCAACGTAGGCTCATGTTTAGTAATAGCCCCATATAATGGCACTTCCCGATTTCCGGTATTTTGAGGATTTTAGCTACAATTTATAACCGGACTAGCTGTAATTTGACATTTGAGGTGCTTAGGGGTCCCATCACTTCTCCAGCAAAAATTGTCAACGTAGGTCCATATTTGGTATGTATATATGACGGTACCTCCCGTTTTGCGGTATTTTGATGGTTTTACCTACATTTTTGATCGAATTATTTATAAATTGGCATTTATGGTTTCAAGAAATCAAAAACCGTTTCCACCAAAATTTATGGAGATAGGCCAACTACCCGTTTTTAGGTCTTTTGACGTTTTTTATACCCCCACCATATAATGGAGGGTATAATTAACTTTGTCATTCCGTTTGTAACATATCCAAATATTCGTCGTAGACCCTCTAAAGTATATTGGGATTTCTGAGTGAAATCGGACACTTTTTTAAAATGAGGTTTTTGATTTCAGTATATATTCAGATTTTTGATTAACGGTTTCAGAAATATCGCGCATTAAAAAAGTGGAATTCTGTAAAAACCATATGCAAAGAAATCCTCATAACTTGCAATTGGTCCAATTTGAAAATATTTTTTGTGGATGTAATTTTCGCGATCTAATATTTAAAATCATTTTTTAACAATGATTGTACTCTTTGATTTTCTTGAAATTTTTTTGTATTAAACTGCGGTCAATTATAAAAATTTTATGCCCTATTTGGTAGTGGGATTCGAATGATAACTATTTATACCCTATATGGAAAGGGTATTATAAGTTTGTTTTGGTAAAAATTCATGTAACACGGCGAAATATTCGTCGGAAACCCCCAATGTGTTATACCAATCTTCATATCTTGACGAGATAAAGCGATTTTTTTGATGTGTGTTCGTCCGTCCGTCTGTCTATTATACATTGTAATCAAACTGCAGGCCGCAATTGGTGATGATCGTGAAATATTTAGCGGGTGAAATGGACCGAAAACATAATATTTATCCAATTTTGTAGCGGCTCTGTAGGTCGCAATAGTAGTCCGATCGCCACGAAATTTTAAAAAAAGGTAAGAGTATATGACAAAGGAGAAGCTTGCAATATGAGATGGCGATCAGATAATATTTAGAGGGTAAAATGGACCACAACTTTTATGTGAAAATTGTGAAATTTTTTAATATACAGCTTATATCTTTATTCCTGGAAGAGACATTCCGGGCAAGTAAGCTATACTCGGAAGAGGAACGCTTGACCTTTCTATTGATGTCTATGTTGGTGTACATGATAAGTAGAGTTGTACAATCTACCTCCCGATCTTCGGTTTTTAAGACTGTGTCCTCAATATCCAAATGAAATGACTGAATTTTGGTAGTTAGTCTTTGATGTAGGTATAAAACGTTCGATCTGAAATTTGTCGGTATATGTCCATGCCTTCGTATAGCACCCATAGAACAGTTCCTCCCGATTTTCTGTATTCTGAAGGTTATGGCCTCAACATCCCACCAAAATGCCTAAAATTTGGTACTCAATCTTCGTTGGGGGTATAAAACTTTCCACCTGAAATTTTTCGCTATAGGTCAACGGCTTCATGTAGTCGCATAGAACGGTATTTCCCGATTTTCGGTATTTTGAAGGTTGTGTCCTCAATATCCAACCTAAACCACTGAAATTTGTTAATTAGCCTTCGTTGGACGTGCAAAGCTTTTCACTTGAAACTGAAAGTATAGGTAGACGTCTTCATATAGCCCCCATAGAACGGTACCTCCCGATTTTCGGTATTTTGAAGGCTGTGTCCTCAATATCCCACCGAGATGACTGAAATTTGGTAGTTAGTCTTCTTTGAAGGTGCAAAAGTTTCCAGCTGAAATTTGTCGTTAT
Source organism: Musca autumnalis (assembly GCF_047663935.1). Classification (NCBI taxonomy): domain Eukaryota; kingdom Metazoa; phylum Arthropoda; class Insecta; order Diptera; family Muscidae; genus Musca; species Musca autumnalis. The sequence continues at coordinate 221,915,414 of NW_027411755.1, forward strand.
AGGTCCACGCCTTCATATGGCCTCATAGTTCCTTCCGATTTTCTGTATTCTGAACGTTATGTCCTCAATATCCCACCGAAATGGCGGAAATTTGGTACTTAGTCTTCATTCAGGGTATAAAACTTCCCGCCTGAAATTTGTTCATATACGAGGTCGTTGGTCCATGTTTCATATAGCACCCAAGAAGTTATGACCTCAATATCCCACCGCAATGGCTGATATTTGGTACTTAGTCTTCATTGAGGGTATAAAACTTTCAGCCTGAAATTTTTTGTTATAGGTCCACGCCTCCATATAGCACGCAGAGGAATGTACATCCCGATTTTCGGTATTTTGAAGGTTGTGGTCTTCCTATCCTTCCGAAATGGCTGAAATTTTATATTTAGTCTATATTCCTACACCGCAGCGGGATAGATGACCAAAAATAAGAAGACACATGTCCCGGCGTTTTTCCCTATCACTTCAACTTTCGCGGTTATGGGCCCCCAAAGACCTGAAGCCTTGATGTCAAAAGGTATCATTTTGTCAGGCACATATCTTCTAAATCGCTAAGAATTTGAGTTTACTCGTAGAAGAAAAGTTGTATCTCTCGCCTTACAGAATAATAACACATAAAACCCATTCAACTTCACATTCAAAGTCAAAATCGTCAAAGTCAAATTTCCCTTTTAATTTTTTCTCGGATTTTTTTCTACAGATATCAAACCGATCAAAATTGAACCAAACAACCAATTTTGAATTTCAGCTTGAAGAACCGTTGCTGGAATCTTTTCATGTTTTTGTAGATGACTGTATCCTTAATTTTTGGGCGATTCGGTATCTGTGGACCGGAATCCGAGAAAAAAGTATAAAAATCGAATATTTTCAAAAGTTTTTGGCTATTTTCACATTTAAGAACCGGTCATAGACATTTCGTATGTTCCAGAAAGTTGTTTGCTGATATCTGTGCTAAATTATTGTGGCCCATTGTTTTCTTTAATTTTGAACGGTTTAGTAAATAAAAATCATTTGATTTGCCATTTTGACCATAAAGAACCGTTTCTACAGAGTTCGTAGAGAGTTGTTTACTAAGATCTAAGGAACATTTTTCTAGTTGGTTGTTTGCTCCAATTTTGATCGGTTTGATATCTGTAGACTAAAATCCGAGAAAAAATTAAAAGGGAAATTTTACTTTGACGATTTTGACCTTGAATGTGAGGTTGAATGGATTTTATATTTTCACAATTATTATTCTGTAAGGCGAGAGCTACAATTTTTCTTCTACGGGTAAACCCCAAATTCTTAGCGGTTTAGAAGATATGTACCTGACAAAATGATCTCTTTTGACATCCAGGCCTCAGGTCTTTGGAGCCCATAACCGCGAAAGTTGAAGTGATAGGGAAAAACGCCGGGACACGTGTCTTCTTATTTTTGGCCTTCTATCCCGCTGCGGTGTCAGAATATGGTTAATAAACCATGACTCAAAAAATTACACTCATTGACATATTCACGTTTTGATATGGTCTCCACATACCAGTACCTACCATATTCAGGTATTTGGAAGTAATTATGTACAACAAACTTCTCCATTCAAAACTTTAGGTACAGGCTCACGTTTTGGTATATAAGTATTTGGTACAGCCCGATTCATGAATTTTCAAGTTCTTAGCTGACCGAATTAGCAAAAATTATGTATTTATAAAAAAAACAATTTCAGAATTCTATAACAGTAGTTTGATTATGTAATAAGCTAGCGACAGAAATAACGGCAATTGTGATTAAGTACAACTTTTGCAGTGGCCGTTATTTGTAAAAAAACATTTACTGGCTTCGCCATATTTACTCATTCTCACTCCAGTTTCCCACACAGTAGACCTTACTTACGTACTTACCCTATTTACTCCTGCCATTTTGGTATTTTTACCCCAATCGTTCCACACGATTGACACTTTATTAAATGTTACCAACCAAATTGGCCAGACTATTCGCTTTACCATCAAAATATGCAGTCCCATAATTTACAGTCGAAATTCCACGTTTACAATTCATTTAATAACTTTTGTTTTTGCTGTTTCTGTTCTTCATCATGTCGTAAATAGTTAGCTGTGAGACCTCCTCCCCCTTTAACTGTTTACTTATAAAATAAGTGTATTTCTTCTACTTTCTGTTTGCATACTTTATTCCTTTCTCAGTCCCACTCTTCCTCCTCCCACCACACTTCAACAAGTATTAACGTTTTTATTTTATTATTATACCCTCAGCCTTTAGGCTATGAATGTGCCTCATCGAAATAATGGTTTTAGACCCCAAGTATGTTTGGACGAAATGTGTTTCAGACAATTTGGAGTCGATTGAGCAATGTCCGTCCGTCTGTCTGTCTGTCTGGCTGGCTGGAGCGCACATTAACTCTCGAACGGATGAACCGATTCGGTTCAAATTTTGGCTTTCGTAATATTTTGTCCAAACTTAGTTTAAGTTCGAAGATGAGCTATATCGGTCCACTCCTTCCGGTACCTCCCCCACAAAAGTTCGAAAATGTTCGGAAAATTTGTACGCACGATAACTCTTGAAGGGTGTAACCGATTTGGTCCATACTTTGCCCATCGTGGAGCGTGTACCAGACTTAGATCAGGTTTTAATATGGACTCAATCGGTCCACTCCGTCAGGTACCTCCCACACAAAATTTTGGAAAAGTTCAGTTTAGGAACATCTCTCGAATCGCTTTGATTTTTACTTTAGCAACTTGTATTCACTGCCCTCCATACGACGCTATAAGTTTCATCAGGGGCAAGTTCATACTTCCTGAGAAAATAGCCTGAAAATTGCAAAAAACCCTATGACACCGTGTGAGGAGGTTGGAGGGCAAAATAACTCTCGAACAGGTCTGCCGATTAGGTCCAAAGTTTGGCCTTAGTAATATTTTGTTCAAACATAGTTTAAGTTCGAAGATAAGCCATATCGGTCCACTCCTTCAGGTACCTCCCCCACAAAAGTTCAAAAATGTTCGGAAAATTGTGCGTACGATAACTCTTGAAGAGAGTGGCCGAATTGGTCCATACTTTACACATCCTAATATATCTACCAGATATAGATCAGGTTCAAATATGGACTATATTTGTCCACTCCATCCGGTACCTCCCACTCAACATTTCGGATACATGTTCACTTTAAGACCTGCTTTCGAATCACTTTGATTTTTGTTGAAGCAACTTGCATTGCTGCCTCAATTGCGATGGTAAAAGTTGTTTCAGGGGCAAGTTCATACTTCTTGAGCAAATATCCCTGAAGTTCTAAAAAACCCCTATGGTACCATATGTAGTGGCTGGAGATAAATTCTTTTTAGTATCTCCTCCGCAAAACTTTTGATATTAAATCATAATCAACATTTTTGTTAGTTCAAACGCCCAAAATTTTTAAAACTCCCTAAATACATGCGTTTTTTGGAAAAAAATTGTTTCAATATACACAGGCTGAGGGTATATCTCTGTCGGCAAAGCCGACTGATACTTTTTTACTTGTTTTTATAACAAAATTCAGGCTATTCAATTGTGCGAGGTCATGGAACTACTGCACACAATCATTGATTTCATTCTTTTGCCGTTCTTCTATTCGATTCCATTCGCCACTTTTTATTTATGAAGGCAATCAAGCGTTAAATAAACTTCTGGCTTTTGACTAGTTTATGGGTGTGTTGTGCGACTTACGATGGTGTGAAAGTTAGTAGAAAAGTGTCTGCAGTGTGGGTGCTGGTAACTGTTTTTTTTTGTCCATGAGATTATTCAATTGAAACTTAACAATTACAATAAAAATTAATAGTCATTGTTTATTACACGACTTAAATTTATGCTTCGCTGAGCATTTTTTTGAATTCATAACAATAAAATATCCACTTAATGCCGCTGATTGTTATCGATTTAAATATTTATTACAATTAATTGTCATTGATTGTGTGAAAAAGAAAACAAAAAACAAATTGATATGCAAATGATGAACACATTAAAAATGGCTAATAAGGGAAATGGTCTTTAATATTTAAAAAGATAGAAGAAGGAAAATATGTATCGTCTGCTACGCACGAAAAGGTCGTAAGTCCACTTTTTTGGAAATCGCGTATTTGTTACAGAATGATAGTACAAGTCAAAACACGTCGTATGATACAAAGAAAATGGTAGTATGTCGCGTTTTTCTATATGTTTTTCTCCTGTCGGAAAAGGTCGTAAGTCCACAAAACGTACAAATTTGACTACGTAAAGGCCGTAAGTCCACAGGAAAATGTATACTTCAAAAGAATACTACAGCTAATGTAGTTCAGATATAATGTTTAACATCATCCATGGTTGGTGTACATTGCAATGAACTAGCCTACACCTTTAAATGATAATCGGATGATATTTGGCGGAGCCAATGGACAAAATTCTGATAATGTCTGCTTAATACAGTTGAACCTCGATTATCCGTGAATCGATTATCCGGGAACCTCCATTATCCGGAATAGAATAGGATTTTTCCATTTCCTATATTTTTCGTTATAAACTTCATTATCCGGGAGTAAAATCACACTTTCCAATAAATTTGATAAATACAACAAAAGGTAAACAAAAGAGAACTGGAAATTCCGCCGTATTACACAATTAGTGTATTTATGGTATCACAAGAACCATAGCACAAAGTCAATTTAGTTGAATCTGATGATGATGATATTATGTATCCTTCTAAAAATTGGTGGATTACCTTAACAAATATAATAAAAATTGCAGATATTATTATTATTGTGCAATACTATGCCATTTTTACTTAAAAATATGTTCAAAAACTGCATAAAAGCATTGCCTCTATTATCCGGGAAAATCGATTAGCCGTAATGCCTCCGGTCCCGACCATCACGGATAATCGAGGTCCGACTGTAATTAAATTATTTATTTTGCCTAGCATATTGCAAAATTTGTAAAAAAAAATCAATTTTTTGTCGTATATCTTACTTACTTACTTAGCTGGCCTTTTACAGAACATTTGTTCCATAAGCCGAACTAAGAAAAAATCTCCAAACCTCTCTGTTTGCTGCTGTATTTTCCCAATCTGGGATATGTAGCTTTGTGATATCTCGTTTCACTTGTTCGCTCCAACGAAGCTTTGGCCTTCCAGATCTGCGAGAACCTCCATGCGGCCCGTATTTATACGCCTTTTTAGCGGGTTCATCATCACTCATTCTTATAACATGGCCTAGCCATCGCAATCGTTGTATCTCGATTCGTTCAACTATATTGATGTCATTGTATAGTTGATACAGCTCGATGTTCATACGACGCCGATGTTCGCCGTCAACACAGATTGGCCCGTAGATCTTTCGAAGAATTTTTCTCTCAAACACACAAAGCACTGCCTTATCTGCTTGAGCAAGTACCCATGCTTCGGAACCATACATTAGCACGGGTAGTATCAGTGTTTATTTTTGTTTGACGAGAGGTGGCTTTATTCCTAAACTGCTTACTCAGCCCAAAGTAGCATCTGTTAGCCAACACTATTCTTCTTCGTATTTCACAACTGATGTTATTTGTTGTGTTTATGGCGGTGCCGAGGTAGACGAAGTCCTTTACTACCTCAAAATTATAGGTACCAACATTCACAGATGGTGCGGTGTTTATGGACATATTACGCGTCGATACCATCAACTTGGTTTTTACGCCGTTTACTGCCAGACCAACTTTAGCAGATTCTCTTTCGACTTTTGCAAAGGTGTCAGTTACTTCCTTTACCGATCGACCCATGATGTCAATGTCGTCGGCATAAGCCAGTAACATGTGGCTGTTCGTGTATATCGTTCCATTTCTTTTGACCTTCGCGTCTCGTATGACCTTTTCCAGCAGGATGTTGAATAGATCACACGACAGGCCGTCTCCTTGTCTGAAACCTCTTTTGGTAGTAAACTCTTCGGAGAGGTTCTTTCCAATTTTAACTGAGGATCTCGTCTCAGTTAATGTCATTCTACAAAGTCGAATGAGCATTGCAGGAATACCAAAATCAGACATGGCTTGGAACACCTTTGAACGTATAGGGCTGTCGAATGCTGCTTTATAATCGACGAAAAGATGGAAGGTGTCGATCTGCATTTCTTGGGTCTTTTCCAGGATTTGTCTCAAGGTAAATATCTGGTCAATAATTTCATTGACCATAGGCTTTAGTCTCTCACACAATATGCCAGATACTATCTTATATGCAATAGGGAGCAGACTTATGCCCCTTTAATTGGAGCACACAGTCTTATCACCCTTCTTGTGGACTGGACATAGGATGCTCACGTTCCAATCGTCGGGTACGCGTTCTTCCTGCCAGATATTGCTAACTAGCTGATGCATACACCTTATCAGCGTGTCGCCTCCGGTTTTGAACAGCTCGGCTGGTAGGCCATCTGCTCCTGCCGCCTTATTATTCTTCAGCCGGTTTATTGCTGTCCTTACCTCATCTTGGCTGGGCGGTATACATTCAATACCATCATCTGGGATTGGATCTGTGGTATCTTCGCCGTCTTCACTGCTATCGGATACCAACAGTTTGGAAAAATGTTCTTTCCATATCCTGAGCACACTATCTGTATCAGTTACCAAATTACCTTGTTGATCTCTACAGGAGGATATTCCTGTACCAAAGCCATCAGTTTGATGCTTCACTCTTTGGTAGAATTTTCGGACTTCGTTCTGTCTCCTGTACATCTCCATTTGTTCACACTCCCTCTTTTCCATTTCTCTCTTTTTCCTGCGGAAAAGACGTTTCTCCTCTCTCGTGCGCTACGCGTTGCTACTGATTGTAAAGTAGCCCTATATGCCGCATTTTTTTCTTCGGTAGCAGCACGGCACTCCTGGTCATACCACGGATTCTTTGGTCGTATATCTTACTTGAAATAAAATTATATGTTGTGCTTACATAATACGTCCCTCGTGGTTTCAAAATAAAAAAGTTGATGTTTTCGCTTATAATATGGCATTTATAAGGATGTTGAAGAGATCAAACGAAAGGCTCCTTGTCTTTTGGAACAAAACTGTTCGAAGAGGTTCTTTCCTATTTTAACTGAGGATCCCTGACGCTATCTTGCAGCCCATAGAGAGAAGACTTATGCCCCTATAATTAGAACATACAGTCTTATCTCATTTCTTGGGGAAGGGAAATAGGATACGCATTCTTCTTACCAGATGGTGCTAACTAGTTGATGCTGATGCCTTATTAGAGTGTCGCCTCCGTTTTTGAACAGCTCGGCTGGTAAGACATCGGTTCCTGCTGCCTTATTATTCTTTAGCCGGTTTATTGCTGACTTTACCTCATCTTGGCTTCTGTGATTGGATCTGTGGTATCTTCGTCATCTTCGCTACTATTGGACACCAACAGTTTGGAAAAATACTCTTTCCATATCCTAAGCACATTATCTGTATCAGTTACCAAATTACCTTGCTGGTCTCTACAGGAGGATGTGCCAGTGCCAGTGCCAAAGCCATCAGTTTGATGTTTCACTCTTTGGTAGAATTTTGGGACTTCATTCTTTCTCCTGTACATCTCGATTTGTTCACACACCCGCTTTTCCATCTCTCTCTTTTTCCTGCGGAAAAGACGTTTTTCCTCTCTGCTTTCCTCCCGATACCCCTCTCCTGCGCTACGTGTTGCTACTGATTGTAGGGTAGCCTAATGTGCGCATTTCTCTGTTCGGTAGCAGCACGACATTCCTGGTCATACCATGATTCCTTGGCGGAGGTCTCTGGTATCAAAGAATGGATTTTGTGGTTATTTGCATGGAGTGGGCAATACTTATTCAGTGTGGTGATATATTATCGGAACGGGGAGTGCTTGAATTGAGCAATTGGACCAGTTGAGTTGAATATGCTGTAGCTATCTGTTGTGATTGCAACTTATCGATGTCTAACATTCGCTTGTGTCTGTTCGTACTTTATTTGTTACGTTTAGTCTGGTACGTACCTTTGCTACGACAAGGTGGTGGTCCAGGTCTATGTATGCTCCGCGGAACGAAGGTACATCCAACAGGCTCGATGAATGACATTCATCTATCACAACGTGATCAATTTGATTTCTTGTTCTCTGATCTGGAGACAGCTTAAACCTGTTTAAATCTGGTGTTATCATCCTCAAATCATTGCTTGATGTTTCACTGTGTAGACTGTATATCCCGACTGTTGAGCCAAAGATATTCTTCTTACCAATTTTGGCATTAAAATCGCCTAGAATAATTTTAATGTCATAGACAGGGCCCGTAAAATATATCTTTGGTCTTTTCCTCCTTGTCTTCAATGCACAGTGGGTTCGCCCAACAACAGAAATCAAAAAAATTCATGTCATCGTTTTAAAAATTTAAAGATGCAAATCGCTTTAAAACATTCAAAATTTTTCGAAATTCAACTCCTTTTTTTTTTGCTTTTTTGCTGTTCTTAAGTAGAAAGAGCCTCACAAACATGACTAATTTAGAAGAAAAAATGTATTTAAAAATGAGAAAAAATAGTTATATTCTGAGCGAATTTATGAAACAAAGGACTATTATTAACGACTTAACTTAAGTTGAATCATTTAGTAAATTGTCTAAGCTTCATTTTTCCAGTTATGAAAATTCCTCTAAATTTCAAGAGTTGCCAAATATTTTTGTTATATTATTGATCAAAATGTAAATATTTAATATAGTTGTATGGATTTCCTTAAAGTTTTAGTTACTTTCCAAAAATTTGCAAGAATGGCCACTAGTACCAAATTGTAGCCAAGCGCCTGTAGATTTCAGAACTGTATAAACTTTTTGCGCAAATTTGCCGTTTTGGCCGTTATGACCAAAAGTTTAACTTCAATTTTTCAATTTTTTAAATTATTTTTATTGTCCTTTCTTACATTTATGTTCAATATAATGTTTTTGTACTATTAAAGATTGCTATTGTCATGGTAACTTAGAGCCGCATTGAAAACTCGTGAAATGTCCTTTTTGGACATTTCTATTGTCATGGTAACTTAGAGCCGCATTGAAAACTCGTGAAAACTCACTTTAACAAATAATTTTTCTTTTTCGGGACACCCTAATGTTGGGCCACGCCAAAACGTAGAGATTTTCCATGTTCTGAGAACTGAAAATACATTATTACAGGTAATTCTGCAGAAAAAGGTGATTAAAGCTTATAAAGACCGAAAAAGGATGGTAACCGTATATGGAGGCTGTAGTCAAAAGTGGGCCGATATAAAATTTCTTTATACGGTGGTGTTCCTATTCGGTTAGAATATTTGGTTGACATCTGCCCAAATAAATCGATATATAAATCATATGGGGAGTAAACCATATCATGGACCAGTACTGAAAATTTTTCGTGGGGATTCTTGTTATGCAATAATAACTGCTGGTACCGGATTACATCAAATTTGGTTGAACAATGTCTTGGTAACAGTAAAATACTTATATTCAAGATGATTCGTTACATGGGAACCACGCGAAATCTTGGACGTAGGACTGCAATATTTTTGTCAGAGTGTTTTTAGGCCACGAGGACACATTGATAAAAATTTCAGTTCGATATATTATCTAGAAGTAATTTTGTCACACCTTCCCATGTAAGTGCCACCACTGTGCAATGGGAGCAAGAGCGCAACTAAAGCTGATGCTGACGAATTTAGCTTTTATTCGAATTGTAGCAAGTCTTTCATTCACTGGAGACCAGATATTTTAAACTACGACCAACTACAAATCCGCAACCAAACTTATCCTTTGTGCCATGACAGCTATTATACAGTGCGTCACCTTTAGGTGTTGTTGTGACGCCTTTCCCAATCCATCGTATTTCCTGTATGGCAGTAATGTCGGCCATACAGGTGTAAGCTGCACCTTCTCTATAAAGAGTTCGAACATTCCAGATCATGGTCCTTAACACGTTTACTGAGTGGTTTGTTTTTCTTTTCCTTTGTTTTTACAGTGTTTTATTTAACTTACTTTGGTCCGATTAGTTCAAATCTGGTAACTTATTTTTAACATTGTTGCAGTTGACCAATCGAATTGAACCTTTGCACACTTTTCAGATTTGGATGAAAATACATGAATATGAAATTAAAACAAGTAAAAAAGTGTCAGTCGTCTTTGCCGACAGATATATACCCTCAGCCAATGTGAAGAGAAACTTTTACCTCCGGACAGATCGAATGTATTTAATGTCTCTTCAGAATTTTGTGGCCCTTTTTGTACATTTGAACTTGCCGACAAAAATGTGGATTAGGAATTAACTGCACTAAGACACAAATGTTGAATTTTTGTAGGGCAGGAACCCTAGAGAGGACCGATATGGGCCATTTTAGAACTTAAACTAAATTTTTATAAAATACTAGCTGACCCGGTCCGCGTTGCTGGCCCGTTGTTCGGGTTCTCCGAGTAAGCTTTAGTTATCTATCCAGTAATGATACAGCCATAATTAGGCATCCCTCTAGAAACTTCATAATATAAATCAATGTTTTGACATAAATTCCATGTAACGGTGTCCCCCAAATTTAAGATATAAAATCTGTTATTATACCCCTCACCATAAATCGACAGTTTAAAGCACTTTGTGACCCACATATAATGGTCGGTTCACGTCAATTAACACTGCTATATATTGGATTGTTGGTCTCGGTTGGGATCGTAATTATTACTGCAGAGAATTGTCAGTATAGGTCCACGTTTTGATATAGCTCCCATAGAACAGTACCGGCTGATTTTCGCTATTTTTGAGGATTAACATCATTATCACACCGAAATGGCTGAAATCTGGTTTTAATACATTTTAAAGAGGAGAGCATAAATATTCGGATCTACCGAAAGACACGCCTTTTTATTTGCGCTCGGTATGTAACAATTATAGGTTCACGTTTTGTTATAGCTCCCATAAAACAGTACCTCCCGATTTTCGATAGTTAGTTGGGTGTTGTAAACAGTCTTGCAGAGAATTTTCAGTATACGTCCTCGTTTTGATATAGCTCCCATGGTGATTTTCGCTATTTTTGGTGGATTTAACCTCATTTAGCCCGATCGAACGTAACGCTTTTTTTCTTCGCGCTCTATATGCAATAGTGGTAAAATACCCCTCAGCGAAATGTATGTTCCTTCGGGATATGTATGGCAACATTTATATAATTTATAAAAAAATACTTCTATAAATTGTAGTTGTTATTATCGAGATTTTGCTGTATTTAAAAAATGTGTCTTTATCTAGCTATTCCAAGGATTGAAATCAATGCTCATGAAGTTTCACTTCCCACATTTTAAGATTTTATCCGTAATTATAATATTTTCAAAAATCGAACACGATCGCGGTATTCTGATTCCAATGATGATATTGTATTGTACATCAATAACTTTGTCTGATTTCCAATCGATCTTTCTGGAATTTCGATCTAGTGCAATCTCAAGCTATCGGGATTTTACTGTATTCCAAGATGTGGAGTTGATCGCGCTATCCCACTTATTGTTTAGTGTTCAGCGTTTATAGCGTTTTTAGGCACGCTTACAAAATTATATATATTATATGAAATAATAAATGTTTGCAAATTTTGTGATGACCGCGATATTTCACTTTTCGCGATATTTCACTTCCGCGAAGACCATTCAGGGTCAAGACAGTAATTACAGTAGCATTGCAAACAATCTGTAAACAATACGTTCAAAAAAATCATGGAATTCAGATTTAAAAAAAAAAAATGAAGGGGAACCTCCGGTCACTACACTTAGCCGTATTAAGATAGCTCACGACGGCGCTATCCCACTTCTTCAAGCTAGTGTTTATATCATTTTTGTGTCACGCTTACTAAAATTATGTATATTAATTGAAATACTACATTTTTGAAAACTTTGTGATGACCGCGATCATTCAGGGAAAACAATCTGTAAACAATACGTTCAAAAATATCAAAGATTTTAGATTTTCTTAAAAACATTGTGGGGAGGACCACCGGTCACTACTCTTAGCCGTATAAAAACAGCTTACGACAGTTCTAATTAATTGAAATAATACATTGAAAATTTTGGGATGACCGCTATATTTCACTTCCGCGACGACCATTCAGGGTCAAGACTGTAATTACCATAGCATTGCAAACAATTTGTAAACAATATATTAAAACGTATCTTGAATTTCGCGGTTTTCTTAAAAAATTGTGGGGAGGACCACCGGTCACTACACTTAGCGGGATAAAAAAATAGATTACGACTTATTCTCAGACCTAAAAACTCCACATACAAAATTTCATAAGATTTCCCAATCGATTTTTCGGAATTTCTATATAGTGACATCTCAAGTTATCGGGATTTTACTGTATTCCAAAATATGGCGTTGACCGCGTTATACCACCACAAGCCAGTGTTATAGCGGTTTTGTAGTAATTAGGTATATTATCTGAAATAATACATTTTTGAATAATTTGGGATGACCGCGATATTTCACTTCCGCGACGACCATTCAAAAAAATATATAGCCTATTTTCACCACAGGTGTTCTAAGTACATTATCTGAAATTTTGAAGAAAATCTATTCAGCCGTTTTTGAGTCTATTCGGAACATACAAACATAGTAACATACACACATTGCCTTTTATATATTAGATTAGGAGATCCAAAGTTTGGACCAAATTGGTTGCCCCATTCAAGTGATATCGTCCTAGCATTTTAGTGTAATTTTTTTAATATTCGGGGAGAAGTACCGAACGTTGTGGACCGGTATTGCCCATGAAACTAAGTTTGGATATAATATGACGAAGACCAAATGTTGGACCAAATCGGTTGAACAGTTCGAAAGTTATCGTGCTCTCCGACCGCCACATATGGCGACTTAGGGGGTTTTTTACACCTTTCGGGCTATTTTCCCAAGAAATATGGACTTGTCCCTGAAAAAAAAACTTTTACCGTCGTAATGGAGGCTTCAACAAAAATCAAAGTGATTCGAGAGCAGGTCTTAAGGTGAACTTATCCCAAATTTTGTGTGAGAGATACCAGAAGGAGTAGACAAATATAGTCCATATTCGAACCTGATCTATATCTGGTAGATATATTAAGATGTGCAAAGTATAGATTACATCGGTAACTCCCTTCAAGAGTTATCGTGCGCAAATTTTTACCGAACATTTTTGAAGTTTTGTGGGGGAGGTACCTGAAGGAGTGGACCAATATGGATTATCTTCGAATTTAAACTATGTTCGGACAAAAAATTACAGAGGCCAAATGTTGGACCAAATCGGCAGATCCTTTCGAGAATTATCTTGCGCTCCAACCACTACACACGGTGTCAAAGGGGCTTTTTGCATCTTTCAGGCTATTTTCTCAGGAAGTATGGACTTGCCCCTGATGAAATTTGTACCGTCGTATGGAGGGCAGTGAATACAAGTTGTTGCAACAAAAATCGAAGCGATTCGAGAGCAGGTCCTATTGTGTGGGAGTTACCCGTGGACCGATTGAGTCCATATTGGAACCTCATCAAAGTGTGGTAGAAATTTCACGATGTGCAAGCTTTGGACGAAATCGGTTACTCCCTTCATGAGTTATCGTGCGTACAAATTTTCCGAACATTTTCGAACTTTTTTGGGGGAGGTAACGGAAGGAGTGGACCGATATAACCCATCTTCCAATTTAAACTAAGTTTGGACAAAATATTGCGAAAGCCAAATTTTGGACCAAATCGGTTCATCCGTTCAAGAGTTATCGTGCGCACCAGTCAGACAGACGGACAGACAGACGGACATTGCTAAATCGACTCCAAATTGTTTGAAACACATTTCGTCCAAACATACTTGTGGTCTAAAACCATTATTTCGATGTATCACATTTTGCCCGTATGAAAGTGTATATACCCTCGTTAGCATAAATGCTGAGGGTATAACAAAGATTGGTCCATTTTACAGTGTCTTAACGGTGTTTTATTTAACTTGCACTTAAACTCTGGTAACTCATTTTCCACACAGTTGCAGTTGACCAATCGAACTGACACTTTACACACTTTTCAGCTTTGGATGACAATACATGAATACGGGCCCAATTTTTCCTACAGCCTCCATATAGTGGTACCACCAGATTTTAGGTATTTTGAGGATTTTATCTTCATTTTTGCCGGAATTAGCTGTCATTTGGCATTTCCAGTGATACAGACATTTCCCCACCTAAAAATTGTGAACATAGGTCCAGGTTTTGTGGAAAATATTACGGTGGATAAATTTTGGACCCTCGTTAGCATAAATGCTGAGCGTTTAATAACTCGTTGTAATATGGTCCACAAAAAATCGAAGAAAGTTTTCACCTATCTGGCTTTTATACCAAATGACTTAAGGCTAACTGAATCAAAATAATTAATATTTAAATTTATATTTGACTACTATCGACATCACCAACATCAATATGCTTCTATCTCGACAACCTACTTTACATCCTTAGAAAGGTGATATTTTCTACTTTCATGGTCAGGTTTTGCTTTTGGTAAATCCCTTATAGACGCTGAGATATTTGCTTTGGAATAAAATGTTGACTTTATCTCCAAATAAATTTTTTGCTCATTCCGACCCCTAAATATTATCCGACCATCACCAAAATCAATAGGCTTCTTCCTCTGTGAGACCTCCATTAACCCTCGAAATTTCGCGACGATACGATCCAAATTGCGACGTGTAGCGTGATTTCCAAAAAAATGGAAAAATGGGATGTATTACCGACTATTGCGATATCTCCGTTAGTTGGTCACCTTCGTCGACCTAGTTTGCATCATTGTAAAGATGGGATCTTCTACTTTCATAGTCAGGCTTTGCTTTTGGAAAGTCCTCAACCAAAGTTGTGATATTCGTCATTATAATTAAAATAGCAAAAATGAAAAGTTGGGTTTTATTTGCGACTATTGTGATATCTTCGTTGTTTGATCCCCTACAAAAACCTACTTTACATCATTAGAAAGGTGATACTTTCTACTTTCATTGTCAGGTTTTGTTGTTGGTATACTCCATACAGAAGCTGAGATATTCGCCTTGGAAAAAACATTGTCTTTTTACCCACATAAGTTTTTTGCCCATTTCGACCCCTAAATATTATCCGACCATCACCAAAATCAATAGGTTTCTTCCCCTCCGGGACCCCCATCAACACCGAAAATTTCGTGACGATCCGATCAAAATTGCGACCTGTAGCGTGATTACAAGGTTTAGATCGACAGACGGACGGACACACATAGCCATATCGACTCAGCTCGTCGAGACATTCATTTTGGTATATATAAGTATGGGCCTACGGCCACTATTTCGATGCGTTACAAACTTTTAGGCCAAAACCAACTTATAATACCATACCCACATAGTGGTGTAGGGTATAAAAATTTAACTTGTTTGTATTGAACTTGGACCCACTGTGGTAGTTGCACTAAACATGAAGACGTTTGACGATCTATCGTGAATTTAGCTGCAAGTTCAGTGTTAAACATTTTTATTATTCTGAATAGTTTTATTGCTATACACATATAACTATTTACGTTTTTAGCTTCCATCATAATACACATCCTTAGCAACTGACTTCAGTTGTCAACAGAATGCAGTGTATCTAAGTATGCCCGTATAATAAGAATTTATTTCAATGTCATAACAATTTCATTTTTATTATTTCTGTGTTATAGTCGAACATTACACTATATTGTCTTGCCTTAAGAAATTGATATTTTGTGATGATTTTCAAGAGACGACAAATAGACAAAAGTTTATTTGAAGAAAAAATCGAAATATCTATAAATAAATATGTAAACATTTATGATTTAGCTGTGCGATGTATCCTACTACTGATACTTCATTCAACATATTTCCATTTTGCAGAAAATAATATAATTTGTAATTTTAAATATAATAAGACGTATTAAATCAAAAGTATTTTTTAAGAATAGAATAAAAGTTATATGAACGGAAAGAAAAACAATTTGTAAGGAACAATTTTTAAATATTCGGCTAAATTGACAATTAGACATAATAAGTGTTTTAAAAAAATATTACACAACCACAATCCTACATTAAATATTAACCCTAAAATTACACCCAATAACGATTGAATAAAATAAATGCTTAATGAAACAAGCAAAAATTATATTGTGTTTATTTTTTTCCTTTGCCAACGTCGTTAGATATTCTTAAGGCGTTAATGTTGTTCCAGACATTATGTTCTTGTTATTTTCTTTTATTGACTCCCTTGAGTTGTAGAACCGACAGACAAGCATAGCATTATTTGAATTGTAATTTGCATAATTGACAAAGATTTGCATAAAATTGTCAACAACATTGTGATTAAAATTTAACGCCTTTGCAAACTGATGAATAAAGACCCCCAGAGTATTAAGTTTGTTTTGAATTACAAGAAACTATATTAAAGTTAGATCAATAAAAACACAAGATTTAAAATCGATCTTAGGTGGAGGAAATTTTTGCTATAAAAATATCCATGTAAAAGGTTTGGTTAAAAATGTAACAATGCAAATTTGAAATTTAATGTATAACATATGCAATATCTACTCTCAGTGAGAAACACTTAGACACAACTTACCTATTTACCTATTTATTTGTAAACTAAAATTTTGAATAAAATGAATAAATAAAAAATTGCGACTTATTTTTTGCCTGGGAATCTTCTTCAGAGATAAATAGACGAGGACGTGAGGAAATAAAGAAGTCCAGTAAGGTCAGAAAATTTTACCAAAACCCGAACATTTTTGGATTGAAGTCAGAAAATTTTGCCAAAAAATAAGCGAATGTGTTTTGACCTTATCCCGAAAAACGATCAGCAAAAAGTCATGTTTCGAAATTAAGGCATTTTAACTTGCAGATTAAAAATTGACTTCCCATCTCATAAAGAATGTTACACAAAAAATAAATCAACCACTAGGACCTCAGTGCTTTCTCTGGAAGATCGTTTTGACGTGTTTAATGCTTAATAAACACAAAGAAACTTTTTTGTTGCTTTGGCATAAAGAATATAAGCTGTATCTCGTTCAGTTTAATAGATATCAATATGAGAACTGTTATCTTAAAAACGAGTTTTTTTCAGTTATATCAATCTTTGAGTAAACTAGTGATATGTGCAATTAAAAGGTCGCATCATCTCTTTAATACATTAAATAACATACCCCAAAGTATTGAGGGTACATAAAGTTTATTTTTACAAGTCTATCGCATTGACGTAATTAATTGGAAACATATAAATTTTATATGGTAACATAGGGCGGATCCGCCACTGGGGCGCTACGCAATCGCCGACTTTTTTGAACACTATGAGTGTTACAAAAAATCCATTAAAGGGACAATTTTGAGTTTAACGGAGATCTATTATTTCCCAAAATTTTATCTAATATAAGATTGAGAATGAACGCGGGTTTGTGTGTGTTTCTTACTTAGCTGGCCCATTACAGAACATTTGTTCCATTAGCCGGACTAAGAAAATATCTTCAATTATCTCTGCTTGTTACTTCCCTTTTTGCAATATCGCGTCCTTCCATATCTTTTTCTACTTGTTCGCTCCATCGAAGCCTTGACCTTCCAGTTCTGCGTGTACTGCCATGTGGCTCGTATTTAAACGCCTTTTTAGAAGATTCATCAACGCTCATTCTAATGATATCGCCCAGCCAACGCAATCGTTGCATCGATACGTTTATCTATACTGAAGTCGTTGTATAGCAGATACAGCTCGTGGTTCATACGAAGTCGATATTCACCGTCAACACACATTGGCCCGTAGATCTTTTGAAGAATTTTTCTCTCAAACACACCAAGCTCTGCCTTATCTGCTTGAACAAGTACCCAGGCTTCGGAACCATACATAAGCACAGATAGTATCAGTGTTTTGTAAAGCGTTGTTTTTGTTTGACGAGATGTGGTCTTGCTTACGTAAGCCAAAGTAGCATCTGTTGGCCAACACAATTCTTCTCTTTATTTCACAACTGATGTTGTTTGTAGTGTTTACGGTGGTGTCGAGGTAGACAAAGTCTTTTGCTGCCTCAAATTTATAGGAACCAACGTCAACAGTTGGTCCGATCTATATTGACGCATTGCGCGTCGACGCCATCAACTTAGTCTTCTCGCAGTTTACCGCCAGACCCACTTTAGCAGATTCCCTTTCGACTTTTGCAAAGGTATCAGTTACTTCCTTTACTGATCGTCCCATGATGTCAATGTCATCAGCAAAAGCAAGCAACCTGTGGGTGTTGCTGTATATTGTGGCATTTCTTTTGACATTTGAATCTCATATGACCTTTTCCAGCAGGAAACCTTGACTGAAACATCTTTTGGTACAAAACTCCTCGGAGAGGTTCTTTCTTATTTTAACTGAGGATCTCGTGTCAGTTAAAGTCATTTTACAAAACCGAATGAGCTTTGCGGGGATAAATTAAGACATGGCTTGGAATACCTTTGAACGTAGTGGGCTGTTGAAGGCTGCTTTATAATCGACAAAAAGGTGGTAGGTAAGTGTATTTACCGCAGGGTAAATATCTGGTCAATGGTGGACTTGTCAGGTCCAAAGCCTCTTTGATATGATCCAATTATTTCTTTGGCCATAGGCCTTAGTAGTTCGCACAATATCCCTGACACTATCTTGTAGGCAATAGGGAGAAGACTTATGCCTCTATAGTTAGAGCATACAGTCTTGTCTCCTTTCTTGTGGACGGGACACAGAGTACTCAGGTTCCAATCGTCGGGTACGCATTCTTCCTGTCAGATGGTGCTAACTTGCTGATGCATACACCTAATCAGCGTATCGCGTCCGGTTTTCAACAGCTCTGCTAGTAATCCGTCGGCTCCTGCTGCCTCATTCTTATTTAGCCGGTTTATTGCTGACTTTGCCTCACCTTAGCTGGGCGGTATATGTTCAATACCATCCTCTGTTTGGAAAAATGCTCTTTCCATATCCTGAGCACACTATATATTTCAGTTACCAAATTACCTTGCTGGTCTCTACAGGGGGAAGTGCCTGTACCAAAGCCATCTGTTTGATGTTTCACTCTTTGGTAGAACTTGCGGACTTCATTCTGGCTCTTGTACATCTCGTTTTTTGATACTATCGCTTTTCCATTTCTCTCTTTTTCCTGCGGAAAAGACGTTTCTCTTCTCTCCTTTTCTCCCGATACTTCTCTCGTTCACTACGCGTTGCTATTGATTGTAGAGTAGCCCTATATGCCGCATTTTTCTCGTCAGTAGCAGCACTTCTGGTCATACCATGAATTCCTCGGTGGAGGTCTCTGGTACCAAGTATGGACTTTGCGGCTGTTTGCATGGAATGAGAAATACTTTGCCATTGTGCTGATATGTTATCGGGACGAGGAGTGCTTTGATTAAGCAATTGGCCAGTTGAGTGGAATATGCTGTTGTTATCTCGTTGAATGTCTTCCAACAATCATAACCTGATCAATTTGGTTTCATGTTTTCTGATCTGGTGCCCTTATGAATGTTTAGATGCTTTAATCTGGTGCTGCTAACTTCCATGTTTTTTGCCACATCAAAGTCTATCAGCCTCATTCCGTTGTTAGATATTTCACTGGGGAGACGGAATTTCCCGACTGTTGTGCGAAAGATATTTTCCTTTCCAATTTTGGCATTAAAATCGCCTAGAATAATTTCAATGTCATGTGAAGGACAACGGTCTTTGGTCTGTTCGTCTTTGTCTTAGGTTGCAACTAGAGCTGGCAAACTATCGATAGTCCGACTATCGTTTTGATTGCTGTCGTAAAACAAAGGTAACGGCGGCAATCAACACAAGTTGTTTGGGCTATCTATCGCGAATTATTTAAAAAAAAATAATTTCTTCCGATTCCGTTATAAACAAAGCGAACTTTAGCTGGAGCATGAACTCAGATAAAGCTAATGTTAAAGAATTTAGCTTTTATCCTCATTGTAGCAAAACTTTCATTCACTGGAGTGAAGCTGGAAACCAGATTTTTAACTTCCGACTAACTTCAAATCCGCAGCCAAACTCATCCTTTGTGCCATGGGAGCTATCATGCAGTGCGTCACCTTAGTATTGCAAAAATGTTTATGGTCGGTATATTTTGTGGTATCGTGTTTGCCTTTTGAGATATAAAAAAATATATTTTATATTGTTGAAAGGCAACTACATTTGAGGTTGCCAGTAGGCATAAAACTTTTCCGCCAAAAATGTTCAACATAGGTTCATATTTTGGTATAGCCCCAATATAATGGTACTTCCCGATTTTGGGTACTTTGAAGATTTTTGCTACATTTTTTGGTCTAATTATCTGTAATTTGACACTTGTGGTTCCAAGTTGTCACAAAACTTTTCTACCAAAATTTTTCAATAAAAAAATTGTCAATGTTTTGGTATAGATCTCATGAAATGGTACCTGTCGATGTTAAGCTCGGCTTAGCTGTAATTTGACATTTGTGGTTCCCAGTGGTCACAGAACTTATCCTCCAAATATTGTCAGCATAGGTCCACCCTTTGGTATAGGCCTAATATAAAAGTGCCGCCCGATTAAAAAAATTTTTAGGTACATTTCCTGATCCCTTGTCATAAAAAATCTCCTCCTAAAATTGTGGACAGATAAGAAAACTAGTTATTCCATTTTAGTGGGTGACATTATTTTTGCAAAAAAAAAAAAAAACCTAATCCTACCTACACTTTAATGCAAATGTTTCCATATTTGCAAACAAATCATTGGAAACAGTTAATTAGTGTCCAGAAGTTATTTTTGCCATTCAAGATGTTACAAAAATTCTCTGAATGATTGTTCATTTAAGGATGCAAAAATGACTTCCTTTGTTTTAAAGTTTAACGTAAGACTACGAAGAAAAAAATATATATCCTTCGACGACATGATGATGTTCACAAAGATTCTTTTCCACGAACTAATTACACAGAAAGACTAATTAACATTTTCTTAAAATGACGCAAGCGGATGCAATCTATGAAAGGAGCCATACACACCTTCTTATGACATGTCAAGTGTAGATCATATCAGAAGATAATTTAAATTAGAAATGTTATCAACATCGCCGACATCTGCAAATGTTCTAAAAATGAGAACTTATTATGGAATGTAATGGTGCCGTCATTGTTCCTGTATTACTGTGTGTTACAGAAAATGAGCTCTGTGCATCAACATAATGATGTAATGGGTTTGCCTATTTATTGAACTAACCGGGTGAAAATGTTTGAAATAATTATCTTATTGCCTATGAAGAGTGTCTAAGTTAGCTTTCCATGTGACACAACGGGCAGGAAAATAAAATATCCAAAAATTTATATATGGATAAAAATAAAAAAAAATCTTAAAAATTTTCATCAGTTTGCTAGGTACAATTACCCAGGTAGTGGTATCACACCAGGTGTTCGAATATGAAAAGTCAAATCCCTTTATAAAAAACAAATATTTTTGTTGTAATTTCTCCAACAACATAAAGACAATTTTGACATAAGATATTCAAAATTTTACGATACCACTATCTTGGTAATTGTGCCATGCTTTTAGCCAGGCATAGGGACACATTAATTTTCACAACTCAACACAAATTTCAAATGAATTTGAGAACTTTTTAACAAATATTTAAACTGAATTTTGAGATGTCATATCCGATGTCAATGATTCCTTTGATCAGTCAAAATGATGTGTCACAAATCAAATTAATTGTCAAGGTTTTTGTGTCTGCCAATAGATTTCTGTTGATTAATTAAAAACGAAAGACATTAAATAATATCAATAATCACTATAGAAACCTTTAAGAATTCAATTGTTAGTGTTGTAGTTAAAAATATGACATTGAGTTGTCTAAGCAAACGCACCAAAGCACAGTGTCCGATTTTACAAAAAACCTGGCCAAAAATCGAAAAAAAATATCAATTTACACTGTTTATAGGATCCCAGTGCGTGTACTTATGAAAAAATATATACATTTCTTGTTTAATAAGTGGGTATAAAAGCAGGTCGAAGTGACCCTATTTGGAATTTTATTTTTTTTAATATTTAAGTTGTTTATAAATCTATGATAATATGCAAAATAAACAACGGTTATTAAATATTTTCTTTTTGTAATTGTAATGAAAGGTATGTTAAACGTATTTAAGATGTTCAGTGTCGCCAATGAATTGTGCGTTCTTTAATAATTGATGTCCGTACTTGTTAATTTTTTCAAGATCAATTTTCACAATAAATTATGAAAATAGTTGTGAGTAAGATCGAGTTGGGCCGTGTAATTTATCATTTCATAAAAAAGGAAGGGTTTTATACCAATTTCCATGGAAATCCTGCACATATTTGCACTTTTCGTTTTTATGTGATATTTTGTCTTGCAGGTATATACAGATTTTCTTTCATTCAGAATGTCAGAATATAGTATAGGGTCACTTTCTGGCGTTTGGGCATAATTTAGAGTTTTGATATATTTTTAGACCTATAGTAAAATTTTATTTCTAGAATATTTTGGTCTGATCCGACCAAATTTTATAGGAGATTTTAAAGATTTGTGGAAAAAGGGACCAAAAGGAGCCCTTTTATGATTAGCACGAGGGTTAATTTTTTTATTTTTGTCAGTAAAGTTGCCAAAGACATTATACACCTAAAGTGCAAGGATTCCAAGTGATCTTAACTTAAATATTTCCAAAACTGTAGAAATTGTGGAAGCTTGCACCCCTATTTTAGTTTCTTGGTTTTTTGGCAAAATTGACACCGATATTTCCTTGGTAGTAATGCAAATAGAGATTTAATTTCTTTGGTGACTTATAATGAAATTTAGCTGAGAACATTTTGATCTTTGACGCCATTCTTCTAAAATGATGCTTTATATGAAAATTTTGCCAAAACTTTGATGAAGTACGACATTAACCCTAAAATGTTTTTCTAATTTGCATATTTCTGGAGTTAAGGTAAGATATAGAGTTTTGGTGTATTCTAGGACCTATAGTAAAAATTGATGGCGAAGAAATTTGTAGAATATTTTGATCCGATAAGATCACATTTTATAGGAGGAGGGACCAAAAAGACCCCTTAAATGACCGCCTGAGGGTTAAATAATATCAAAAATGTAATCAGCGGCCGGAAAAACATAAGAACCAAAGGTTAGGCCAAAATCTATTCATTTTTAGAGTTTTTAACCTAACCTTTATATCCTCAACCATAGTATGGAGGGTACACTAAGTTTGTTTCTCCGTTTATAAAATGTACATATTCTTGATCAGTATTAAATTCTGAGTCGATTTTGTCCGTCTGTACGCCACTCTAGCGAAGTGGTGCCGAGTTTAACGTCATGTTGACTATTTTTGGACCAAAAATTAAAAATGGTCTAAAAAACGTTATTATGGTCTAAAATAACTAGTTTTCACTTAAGAGAGAACAAAAATTTTCAATTTATATCTGAGTAGGCTAAATATATGACTAAAGCCTTTAAAAGAGCAAAAAATTACGCTAAATTTAGTTCTCTTCTCTATTTTCCTATGGAGCCACCAATATGCAGTGGTATACACGTCCGCTTTGGTCTCAGAATGTTTATGTGCGGTTCAATCGCTGGCCAGAACATCATCTCGTAAGATACGCCGTTCGGACTCTGCGATGTAAAGTAGGCCTGATATCATTGAGCCAATATGAATTCTTTCGGGGATGTTATGGAAACATATCACTCTTTTGCGCAAAGAGTGACACATCACCCAATTTTCATGCCGCATACTGGGCATATGTCTTGCACGGCACGATCCCAACAAGAATTTAGGCGACAGCAATATCGCGAGCGCAGTTGATCCAAACCTACTCTGGTTTGTCGTGGCAGCTAACGCTCATCAGCTGCGATAGAGGATTTTCGACGATTTTATTCACACTATATTTGCTTATGGCCTTAGCAACTGCATCAGTGTGAATACTATTAAAAGCTGCTTGATATGCCTGTTGATCTAGGGATTTTCTCCTCTATTATTGTACCTTCATCTCTAGAGCATGCATATCCTTCCTGATATGCCTGAATGTGTCGGGCATAACCAGCAGATGGTGATTGCGATGGCTCTCAAGCTAACACCCAAGCAAATACTGCAACCGAAGCATCTCATTGTGTTGCTGTACTGGAAGAATCTTTGCCTCTTCATGTAGATGGTCCACTGAAAACTTGAGGAGGCTCCCTGCTGCTGTTCTCAGGGCGGCATTTTGACAGGTTTGAATTTTTTCCAATTCGTATCACATAATCCCGGGGACCAAACTGGATCCGCATAGCTTAACACAGAACGACCTATCGCGTTATATGTGGTCAACAAGGTTTCTTTATCTGCACACCAAGTGCTGCCGGCTAGGGACTTGAGGACCTTGTTCCTGCTTTTCAGTTTGTCGCAGGTGCAGTAAGATACGCCGTTCGTACTCTGTGATGTAAAGTAGGCCTGATATCATTGAGCCAATATGAATTCTTTCGGGGATGTTATGGAAACATATCACTCTTTTGCGCAAAGAGTGACACATCACCCAATTTCCATGCCGCATACTGGGCATATGTCTTGCACGGCGCGGTCAATTTCCTCCCAATAAGAATTTAGGCGACTGCAATATCCCTACTCTGGTTTGTCGTGGCAGCTGACGCTCATCAGCTGCGATAGAGGATTTTCGAGGATTTTATTCACACTATATTTGCCTATGGCCTTAGCAACTACATCAGTGGGAATACTATTAAAACCTGCTTGATATGCCTGTTGATCTAGGGCTTTTCTCCTCTATTATTGTACCTTCATCTCTAGAGCATGCATATCCTTCCTGATATGCCTGAATGTGTCGGGCATAACCAGCAGATGGTGATACTGCAAACAAAGCATCTCATTGTGTTGCTTTACTGGAAGAATCTTTGCCTCTTCATGTAGATGGTCCACTGAAAACTTGAGGAGGCTCCCTGCTGCTGTTCTCAGGGCGGCATTTTGACAGGTTTGAATTTTTTCCAATTCGTATCACATAATCCCGGGGACAAAACTGGATCCGCATAGCTAAACACAGAACGACCTATCGCGTTATATGTGGTCAACAAGGTTTCTTTATCTGCACACCAAGTGCTGCCGGCTAGGGACTTGAGGACCTTGTTCCTGTTTTTCAGTTTGTCGCAGGTAGCTGTGGGTTGCGTGCACGACTTGAAAGTAGTGTCGAATGTGAGCCCTAAAATTTTGGGGCAGTTTGTGGTCGGCATTCTGCTACCGTCGACCACGACATTCAATTCTCTTCCAAACTGCGCTGTCCACGTGGTGAACAGAGTGGCTGTAGATTTTGTGGGGGAAATCTGCATTTTCCTAGCGCGGTGGTAAGATCGGTTAAATCCTCTCACAGATGTCATCAGGGAAGTTACCTGACTCCAGGATCGTGCAATCATCCGTGATATCATCTGTGATCTGTGATATCTTCTCACCTTCTCTAGTATTGGATGTCAAGAATTTGGAAAAATGGTATTTCCATAATCTGTTACCAGATTTCCAGATTTTATGTTTTACTCTTCGTCAGATTTTTCGCATTTCATTCTAACCCTGCACATCTCGATTTCTTCACACTCCCGTTTTCCATTTTTCTCTTTTCCCTGCAAAAAATGTTTTTTTCTTCTCTCCTTTTCTCCCGATACCTCCATCGTGCACTACTAGTTGCTACTTATTATAGAGTAGCCCTTTATACCGCATTTTTCTCCTCGGTAGCAGCACAGCACTCCTGCTCATACCATGGATTCCATATTGGGGGCCTCTGGTATTCAATAATGTATTTTGCGGTTGTTTGAATGGAGTGTCCAATACATTGCCAATGTGCTAATATGTTATCGGGACGAGGAGTGTTTTGATTAAGCAATTGGGCCAGTTGAGTAGATAGGTTGTGTATGAATGTGTTGCATCAACCACAACCTGATCAATTTGGTTTCTTGTTTTCTGATCTGGTGACAGCCAGGTGCCCTTATGAATATCGAGATGATTAAATCTGGTGCTTCTAACTATCATGTTGGTTGTTGCCGCGAAGTCTATCAGCCTCATTCCATTGTCAGATGTTACATAATCAAGACTGAATTTTCCGCCTGTGCGTAAACTGCACCTTCTCTATAAGCGCTCGTAAATACATATATCTTTGGTCTGCTCGTCCATGTCTTCGGTGGGGGCATGGTGGCAAATAAAACAGACCATGAAAATTTCAGCATTTATGTGAATAGTGGCAAGTTTTTCATCCACCGGGGTGAATCTGGAGACCAGATGTTTTAACCTCTGTCTAACTATAAATCCGCAACCATTCGTACTTTATATAATGGCAGCTATAATACGGTGTCGTCACCTTAAGGTGTTGTTGTGACGCATTTCCCAATCCATCATATTTCCTGAATGACAGTAATATCGGTCTTTTACTTTGCAAGTACATCCGCCAGTACGTAAACTGCAGTTTCGCTATAAAGAGCCAGACACAGATCATGGCCCTAAAACGTTTGCGGGAGTCGTCAATTTTATAGGGATTTGTCTTTCCCTCCTTCGCTTTTATACCCTACACCACTATCTGGAAAGGGTATTATAAGTTTGTTTTGGTAAAAATTCATGGACCACCGCGAAATATTCGTCGGAGACCCCCAATGTGGTTACCAATCTTCATATCTCGGCGAGATAAAGCGATTTTGAGATGTGTGTCCGTCCGTCCGTGTGTCCGTCTGTCCATTATAAATTGTAATCAAACTCCAGGCCGCAATTATGGACCGATCTTCACGAAATTTGGTATGGAGGTCGGTTTCACATTAGAATAGATCGCTATTTTAATTAGTGATGATCGTGAAATATTTGGCGGGTGAAATGGACCAAAAAACATAATTTTTATCCGATTTTGTAGATGCTCTGTAGGTCGCAATAATAGTCAGATCGCCTCGAAATTTTAAGTAAGGTAAGAGTATATGGCGAAGAAGTACCTTGCAATTGGAGATGGCGATCAGATAATATTTAGAGGGCTAAATGGACCAAAACTTTTGTGTGAAAATTGTGAAAAATTTTAGTATACAGCTTATATCTTTATTCTTGGAAGAGACATTCCGGGCAAGTAAGCTATACTTGGAAGAGGAACGCTTGACCTTTCTATTGATGTCAATTGTGTTGGTGTACATGATGAGATAACAGAATTAACAGAGTCCTGGAGGGCATATACCGGCAAAGTAGACTACATATGAAAATAGAACTACTGATCTTCCCCCTGATGAAAATTGCAATAAAGCGAAACAATTATTATGTTAGAAATTTTGATATGTGGAAAGCTAATTCCCATGGGTAAGGTGTAGGGTATTGCATGGTCGGCCCCGTCCGACTATAGCCTTATCTTACTTGTTTAATTTTAGGATGCTTTTTTCTAGGAGAGGGTTACTAACCAGACGCCCAAACCCAAATCTTTATCGTTCTTATAGGTGAGCGCGCGCCACATGTTAGCTCACTACCTTTACTTGGTGTTAAAGGCAGTTTCCCAGGTAAGTATCCCATTGAGATGAGAGAGGGACCAAGAAAAGTTGTATGAAATATTACTACTTGAAAAGTTTCGACCAAATCTGTTACAGAACTGGGAATTAGTTTTATTTAGCATAGGCAGAGGCGTTCAGAATGTTTGGCCCATTATCTCAGGAAACATGGACTTACTCCCGAAAAATATCACATCATTGTAAACAGGACCACCAGTGCTAACATTGGCAAAAACTACAAAACGATTATGGATTTTGAACTTGTATGGGGAAGTAGTCCATCGCCGCACTTGCTCTAAGTTTGGAGGAAATATTACGATGGACACATATGTGACGAAAACCCTTACTCCCTTGGTGAGTTGTCGTGTTAACCAGCCAGACAGGCAGAGACCACCAAACGGACATGGTTAGATCAAGTGCAAAGTGAATGAAACGGATTTGATCTTAATGACTGGAGCCTAACTCCAACACAATCGTAGCTGTTCTACTATTCTCTACTCCTTTTAGATCATACTTATCACGCAAGTCACAGGTATTACAACACAGGGCAGACTGACATGACGTATCAAACAGTTCCCTCATGTTCATGTGATATTAATTGAAGATTTTATAACAAGTTCCTTTTAAAAGATGTGCACTTGTACCGGGTTATTGACCGTAGACTCAATAAAGCTGAAAACACATCCAACGTTTGGGAAAAGTTTTGTGTAGTTTTGGCCGTTTTTACACTGTTGGACATGATGCTGAAAAATTTAAATTCAGTTGAAATATATGCCGGCAAACAGATCAACGCTGGACTTTGGTGTCGGCGTCGCCCTATTGTTGTTGTTTTTTCTCAACGCCCAACACAAAACATTGCTCAAACTTTGGATGTGTTTTCAGCTTAACTCTTGTTACAAACGTTTCAATGGTGCGTATGATGAATATTGTGGTACATAGTGAAAAGTATTCATACGTTCCGACGTCTTAATTTCCGCCGTAAACATCAATTTGTGATTACCTCCCACATAACCACAAAAAGTTCATTACAAAAATTAAGTTTTTGATGAAGATAAACCCAAACCACATACATAAACCACAAGAATTACATCTCAATATCGTTAACGAACTTCTTAAAACAAAACATAACTGGTCATGTTAATTACTTACCGTTACCATAGCTTCAAATTTGTTGCGGGTGTGGTGTTAAGGTGGAGAATAATTCAGTAATCACGATGGCGGTTTAATTATAAGCTGTCTACCGATTGATTGTACATATCTGCAATGCGTAAATATTGTGTTAAACACAAACATATGTACATATATACATAACACAATGTTCAAACATTAAAAGACATGTAATGATATTCGATTTTAGTGCGAGTGTTCTAAGTACATACAATAATGTCATTCACAATAATGTCGTGAACCTTAACTGCATCCAATGTGTGTGGGATGCCACGCGCAAATGTCCTCTCTGAGGACGTGTTTATGTTGTGAATGCCTCAATTTGAAATCCTAAAATTTGCCCAGTAATTTGCTAAAAATTGCTTTCACTTGTTCTTGCTTCCTTTGACAATAGCATCATCAGACATGGGTGTAATATGTTGTTGTTTTATTGTTTCGCCATTCACCCAGGTTTATTGTGAAACGTGAATTTTTTGACGAACAACTTTATTTTATTTTTTTTTTTTTTTTTTTTTTATTTTTGCCTTATTAAGGCGAAGGCCATTTATAGTGATATTTAATTAATTCTCTTTCGAGTTGAGCTGTTAGGCCTTTAGAGATACATTGAAAAATTAGGATCGGATTTACCACCCGTGAAACGTAGTGTAATGGTTGGATGCGTGGGACTTCGGTAGACTCCTAATTTTTCAATGTATCTCTAAAGGCCTAACAGCTCAACTCGAAAGAGAATTAACTTTATTTTATTTTTCTGGAAAAAAGGCGAATACAATAGAAAATAATAAAATTTAATTTTTCGTTTCTGATAATGATGTCATTAGAAAACTTAAAGGGCATTAAACTTGACAATTCATGGAAACATGGTTTCCATTGCAATTACTTAGAAACGGTTCTGCGATGTTAGCTTTTACTGTGATTTTATTTATTTTCTTTTATATATTTACTAGGGGACCCGGCAAACTTCGTCTCGCACTTTGTAATGTACAGAACTTTATGGCTTTGGTTCAAACCTATAATACTATAATACTCTTTGTTTTGAACTGTTTAGGACGATCTTTGAAGCAGATGCACATTAGGCAATTGTACCTTCTACAATTGTCAGTTTGACGAAGAGAGAAGGTACTGAGAGGCAAAATGTCTCTATTTTCCTCGACTCTCTCTCCTATAAACTGACAATAGCCGCGAAAAAAATTAAGGTGTATTTTTT
The DNA here is from genome assembly GCF_047663935.1 of Musca autumnalis. Classification (NCBI taxonomy): domain Eukaryota; kingdom Metazoa; phylum Arthropoda; class Insecta; order Diptera; family Muscidae; genus Musca; species Musca autumnalis. The sequence continues at coordinate 221,945,170 of NW_027411755.1, forward strand.
AGGCAAATAACACGTTTTGCGATGTAAATAAAAACATTTGGTAGCACAGTTGAAGCAAAATAATATCATAACGCCCAAATCATTTTATAATCGATGGTTTTCTGCAATTCTTGTTTCCACCACTGAACACGATATTTCACTCAAGCAATTGAATATGAATTTGATGCTGAATATAGTGCTTATTTAAATTTGCGTTTTAATCAATTAACCCATTTTAACCAATTTACCCATTTTGATCCGATGGTTATCAGGTAACCTCGTCTGTTTTTATACCCTCCACCATAGTATGGAGGGTATATTTAGTTAGTTTTCCTGTTTGCGACACATCGAACTAATCATTTGCGACCATATAAAGCATATATATTCTTGATCAGGATAAAATTCTAAGACGATCTAGCCATGACCGTTCTAATCACTGTCTGTTGTAATCACTCTAGCGTTCGCAATAATTAAGCTAGAGCGCTATATTTTTGCACCCGAGCGTCTTATTTCCACAGGCAGGTCAAGTTCGAAGATGGGTTATATCGGAACACTTTTTGGTATAGCCCCCATATAACGCTACCTCCCGATTTTCGGTATTTCGGGGATTTTAACTACATTTTTTGACCGAACTACCTGTAATTTCACGTTTTGGGTTCCTAGTGGTCACAAAACATCTCCACCAAAAACCGTCAACATAGGTCCATATAACGGTACCTCCCGATTATCGGTATTTTAAGGATATTAGCTAAAATTTTTGACCGAAAACCCTGTAATTTGACAGTTGAGGTTCCTAGTAATCACAAAATATCTTCACCAAAAACTGTCAACATAGGTCCATGATTAGGTATAGCCCCATATAACGGTACCTCCAGATTTTCGGTATTTTGTGGATTTAAACTAAAATTTTTGACTGAACTACATGTAATTTCTCGGTTGCCGTTTCCAGTGGTCACAAAATATATCCACTAAAAACCGTTAAAATAGGTCCATGTTTAGGTATAGCCCCCTATATAACTGTACCTCCCGATTTTCACTTTGATATAGCACCATATAAGGTTCCTTACCGATTGAATACATTTTTTGTGTTATTTAGGTATCAGTGGTCCCAAAATATGTTCGCCTAAAATTGTGGACAGGAAAGAATATAATTATTCCGTTTTAGTTCAGAATATTTTATGGTGGAGGGTATAAAAAGTTCGGCCCGGCCGAACTTAACTCTTTTTTACTTATTTTTTTCTGACTTGTCTATTTAACGTGATCTCCCAAATTGTACTTGCATTGCAAATTCGGTATTAGATGCAATGGCTCTGGTAACATAGACAGAGCTATTCTATTAGTTGCCGTTCTTTATGTGTTTCGGATGCTTGAAGTCTTGTCACACTAACACGTAACTGTTGTCGATTACTTGGTCACCCTATATTTACTTTCGACGTTAATAACATAGTGAAATTAATATCACGAACTAATTAACGATTAATAAGTATTTACCTACTTATGTCGCCGATAAAGAATACTTGTCAGATAATTCGACCAAAAAATCTCCAGTACCTCCTATTCCTTGTTTTTTTCCAATTTTGAATATCATCATTTTTTCGAATGACATACATACAGTGTACCAACAGAACCAATGTACATATGTATGTTTGTATGTATGTATTTGGCCGTTTGTAATTGCCTTCCAGCTCTGCGGGAACTTAAATGATTGAATGCATACTCCTTTTACAGTGAGGGTATCATTTTTTTTGTGTATGATGACAGGATCTAAACAGTATCAAAATATATCTGGTACAGCTTAAATATTATACATACATCGGAAGTTTATCTTCCGAAGATGTTTTTACGTACGGTTTAAAAGTATACATATGTATATGCCACAACTTCACTTCCAATCAAATTACCTCGGAGCTCTTGATTTTTCAAACAACCCATTAATTTTGTGGATTTGTACCTTTTTCCTCAAAACTGTGGAAACCACTTTCGGCGTTATCATCTTAATCTTTTCAATCGGTATCTGACCGAAACCACCTCTAATCTTTACGAACTCTAAAGCCCTTTTAACCATTTTTCGCTGTTAATTTCCTAAAAAGGCGCTTGAAAATAAGTGAAAATCTATTTGATTGTGAATAAAAAATTCTATACAACTTTCAAAAATTGACAAAACAGAGGCGAACAAAATCTGTCAAAATAAGTGCCAAGATTTACTCCCAACGCAAAGCTCGATAGAAATTTGTGGAAAAATTTACTTTATTGAAAAAATATTGTTGCAAATTTTTCGCAAATTTTCGCGATTTTTTTAGGTTTTATCCTTTTCTGCCATGAGGCCATTCCGAATTGGTGCGAATTGTCAAAATTTGTTCAGCCGTTCCTGAGTTATAAGCGTAGTAACTAACATCATCCTTTTTTATATATATATATATATATAGATATAGATTAATTTAATTAATAATTTTTATTTAACTAGCAGACCCGGGTCCGCGTTGCTGGCACGTCGTATTGAGATTTAATGACAACTTTTTGTGAACTGTATGCTTTACAATTTCCCTAATTTCTTCGTGTCCACTGTAATTTAACAATAGATTTCGTCTGTAACCCTTCTTTTCTATTATGGACTTTGTAGATTTTTTTCGCCCATTGATGGTATCTATCCTAAAGCGACCTTATAACAAAAGCTAAAAAAATCGATAAGTACTTTTGAAAAAATAATGTATTGAAGAGTGTGGGCGTAGTCATCAGTTTTCAAGATATAACATATTTAAAAAGTGGTCCGGAATTTTGGCTCTAAATATATACCTAAGGACAGAGACACAACCCCATTGTCTCCCAACATTAATCACAAGTTTGGCATATATGTACATAGTGTTTAAAAGAAAGTCGTGGGAAGGTACCACACATCCTCTGAAACTAATGAAGTACACATTCCACTGCAAACCTTAAGCAATTGTAAATTTCATGGAAATGGGGACATTTTGGAGACATAACATATTTAAAAAAGTAGGCGTGATCGGGTCTTTAGGCCCAAGCGAAGTACCTAGTACCTAGATTAATTTGTACATTTTCAAACCGATACATTCGTTATTATTGCAAATTTATTGTTTTTAAATATCAAACAAAATATGCAGTCTACTTTCACCGGGGCCATCTATGTACATTCCCTGAAATTTTTAGTAAAATCGGTTCCTTAGTTTTGTAGATGTAACATATTTTAAAAAGTGGGCATTGCCAAGTCCCCAATAAGTACGTAAGGTTGGAGACACAATCACAATTGTCTCGCAAATTAATTTCTAAATCGATAATTTCGTATTAATAGCAAATATAGCATTTTTTAAAAATAGGATATATGGGAAGTACCCCGCCCTTCCGAAATTCAACAAAAAATATGTAACCTATTTTTGCTGTACATTCCCTGACAATTTCAGGAAAGATAGAAAAGATTAAAATTGACAAGTAAAAAGTCGTTAAGTTCGGCCGGGCCGAACTTTTTATACCCTCCACCATAAAATAGTCTTAATTAAAATGGAATAATTAGGGTCCTATAACAGTTTTAGGTGGAAAAACTTTTCGACAATGGATAGACTCCTACTGCCTCCCACTATTGCTTAAATTACACTGTGAACACAAATGTTAGGGCAGAGATAATTCCTTTTGGAGATGAAAGCCCTTGGTGTGTGTATATTAAAAACCCCGAAGGACAGATGCGCCGTGAGTCGAACTTCCGCGTTATGGCGTGATGAAGTTTTTGCAAGAGACCCTGTAAGCCATCATGAATTAGCATTATATCTTTGTGTGTTGTTTTTGTAGAGCACTTAAGCAACAGTGAACAAAGATATAACGCTAATTCCTGATGGCCCACAGGGTCTCTAACAAAAATTTCATCACGTCATAACGCGGAAGTTCGACTCACGGCGGATCTGTCCTTCGGGGTTCATAATACACTCACCAAGGCCTTTCTTCCCAAGAGGAATTTTCCGTGCCCCAGACTTTCACCTCCATTTTGTTGCACAGTGTTATCTAATATAATCTAAAAAAATGTGTTCAGCTAGGCGAAAGGTACTACCTACGGGGCTATATCAGAGAGTCAACCTATCTTTAAATTTGTTGGCGGAAAAGTTTTATAGCTGCAGGGAACTTCAAGAGTCAAATTGAGGGTAGTTTCATCAAAACAATGTAGACCCTCAAAAATGGACCCATGTTGACAAATTTTAGTGAAGAAATTTCGTGACCACTGAAAATTCCCCGAAAATCGGGAGTTACAGTTATATGGGTGGATATACCAAAACATGGACCTATATTGACGATTACTTTTTTAATAGACAAAAATTGTAGCTAAAATTCTCAAAATACCGATCATAACAGCTAGTTCGGTTAAAAATTGCAGCTAAAATTGTCAAAATACCGAAAATCGGGAGATACCGTTATATGGGGGCTATACCAAAACATGGACCTATGTTGACGATGTTTCGTTGGAGATGTTTTATGACCACTGAGAACTTCAAATGTCAAATTACAGCTATTTCGGTTAAAAACTGTAGCTAAAATTCTCAAAATACCGAAAATCGGGAGGTATCGTTATATGGGGGCTATACCAAAACATTGACCTATGTTGACGATGTTTGGTGGAGATGTTTCATTACCACTAAGAACCTCAAATGGCAAATTACAGCTAGTTTGGTTAAAAATTGTAGCTAAAATTCTCAAAATACCGAAAATCGGTAGGTACCGATATATGGGGGCTATACCAAAACATGGACCTATGTTGACGATGTTTCGTGGAGATGTTTCATGACCACTGAGAACCTCAAATGTCAAATTACAGCTAGTTCGGTTAAAAATTGTAACTAAAATGCTCAAAATACAGAAAATCGGGAGGTACCGATATATGGGGGCTATTTCGGTTAAAAACTGTAGCTAAAATTCTCAAAATACCGAAAATCGGGAAGTATCGTTATATGGGGGCTATACCAAAACATGGACCGATATATGGGGGCTATTTCGGTTAAAAACTGTAGCTAAAATTCTTAAAATACCGAAAATCGGGAGGTATCGTTATATGGGGGCTATACCAAAACATGGACCTATGTTGACGATGTTTGGTGGAGATGTTTCATGACCACTGAGAACCTCAAATGTCAAATTGCAGATAGTTCGGTTAAAAATTGTAACTAAAATGCTCAAAATACAGAAAATCGGGAGGTACGGTTATAAGGGGGCCATATTAAAACATGGACCTATGTTGACGGTGTTTGGTGGAGATGTTTCATGACCACTGATAACCTCAAATGTCAAATTGCAGATAGTTCGTTTACAAATTGTGGCTAAAATTCTCAAAATACCGAAAATCCGGAGGTACCGTTATATGGGGGCTATACCAAAACATGGACCTATGTTGACGATGTTTGGTGGAGATAGTTCATGACCGCTGAGAACCTCAAATGGCAAATTGCAGCTAGTTCGGTTAAAAATTGTAGCTAAAATTCTCAAAATACCGAAAATCGAGAGGTACCGATATATGGGGCTATACCAAAACATGGACCTATATTGACGATGTTTCGTGGAGATGTTTCATGACCACTGAGAACCACAAATGTCAAACTGCAGATAGTTCGGTTATAAATTGTGCCTAAAATTCTAAAAATACCGAAAATCGGGAGGACTATACCAAAACGTGGACCTATGCCCATATCCTTTGGGATATAAGTTTGTAGATCACTAAGAACCCTAAGTGCCAAGTTATAGCTAATTCGGTCTGCAAATGTGGCGAAGAACGTCAGAATACCTCAAATCCGGAGGTACCGTTATATGGGGGCTATACCAAAGAGTGGACCGATATAGCCCATCTTCGAACTTGACCTGCCTATGGAAAAAAGACCCTCGGGTGCAAAATTTCAGCACTCTATCTCAATTATTGCGGACGCTAGAGTGATTACAAAAGACGGACAGACGGACATGGCTAGATCGTCTTAGAATTTTATCCTGATCAAGAATATTTATACTATATAGAGTCGCAAATGATTAGTTCGATGTGTTACAAACGGAATGACAAATTTAATATACCCTCCATACTATGGTGGAGGGTATAAAAATAATAGTCAACATATTTGCACCTGTCGCGTTAAATTTTACTTAAGTATGCACATATTTACCTACAACAATATGCATATGGTAAATTTCAAATTTCCTTTACATTTACACAGAAAAAAATTAAAAACTTTTTTGGCGAGCACATCCGCCATTTTTGGTACATGGGTTACGAAAAAAATTGTGGTTTCAAATCTGTTCGCGTTCACAAAATTGGATGCTGCACTCAAAAGTTATATGCGGTTTTACTCTCTTGTTAAGAAATTGTCTTGTATTATGAACATGTATATATGAATCGTTAGCAGCATTTGATATCTATCCGTAGATGCTAAAATAGTTGCTAAATTTATTTTTATTTTCGCGGAAAATCAAAAAATATTGAAGAAATCTTGGAATAAATTTTATTTATTCTAAATCAGAGTCCAAAAAATCTCTATAAAAATAATTTAAAAATACGTACAGAATCTAGACAACGCGTAGAAAAATGTGGGACCAAAATTATAAAGATCGCGTTTATAACTTGCATATTACAGCAACAACAAAGAACGGAAACTTATTGTTGGAAATTATTTCAAAAATATATTTTTCGTTAAATACGAAAAATTTGAAAAATATCCACCTGTTCATGTATGTCGCACGGAAACCTGTACGAAAGGAAAGCAGTCACTCGCTTCCGTCTAAAAATGCGTTCATGTATTTCGCAAACTATCGTGCGAGTGCCGTTACGTATCCTATGCGAAATACTACTAATTTGAATGAACATTTGTAGAACTATGTTCCATCATTTGAGAGCCAAATGAGAAATGAAAACAAAATCCACATATACATACAAATATTGGAATATGTGTGATTTGTTTTGTTTGAAAAATAAAAAGTGTCGGTATTTTGAATTATTTTATTTCATTGATTTCTTCAAAATAACGAATGAAAGCGCCACTGAAACGTATCTGTAAAATTTTTATTTTGTTTCAAGAATGTGTTGCATAAATTTGTTTTAAGATTTTCGGTGTTATTCGCGAGTTTACGTTCTACTCGGCAGCTACAAAGCAAGTGAGTGATTTTGACATTCTCTTTCTATAAGAGACAGTTCTTTCGAAATACATAAACCCAAATTTAATGGAAAAGTGTACGTTTACGTGTTATTTCGTAGGACTTGTCGGTCGCATAGATTTTCGTTTCGAAGGTGTTTACATGAACAGAAAATGATTTTTTTCCACTTCCGAAGCGCAAGAAACCTTTCGGTCGACATACATGAACAGGCTGTAAATGTTGCGAGTTATTCTATTATTTCGCTAAATTTCGATCCAAATCCTGAAGTATTTTGCTAGAACTTCTACGAGAAAAGTAATTAGTCATCGTGAAAGTACCCTGCAAAATTTGACGGAAGGGGTTCTTTGCGATGACGTGATTTCATGTCATTTTTTGCATTGGTTCAAAGGAAGTCGTGAAAGATCCGATCTTTTCATTAGGATTTGAACCAATGCAAAGGAAGTCGTGAAAGATCCGATCTTTTCATCAGCATTTGTACCCATTCCATCGATCCAATAGAGATGATGTTTGTGTTTTTATTTACACACCTGTTTATTTTCATTTTGGTATGTACCAGTACTGCCAAAATCTACTAATTTTTACTATTTTTTTCGACAACATAAAGGAAAAATTGTTATCGTAGTAAAAATAAGTAGATTCTTGCAGTTTCTGGAACAGACCAAAGTTGTTAGAACTGTCGTCGTGAATTTGTCTTACATTTCCTGCATATCAAACAACTAAAACTTCTAAACAATTGGTATTATATGAAGTCCCAACCATCGAGCTAAAAATAGAATCGGACTGCACACATTGCTATTTTAAAAGTTCCCTTGTCTGTTCTAAATCTGACATAGAATGAAATCAATCAAATCTCGCTTCTTGGAATTTGAAAAAAGTCCGAAACGAAAAGGAACAAGAATCTGAAAATAAAGAAGAAACTACTTTTGGAAAGAAACAATTAAAAATAAATTAATTAAGCATAAATGGTATTTTCCATAAAAAGTCTCTCCTCCCCGTTCGTTACATTTTGTTCTTAGAGATCCCTAAAGCAAGCCGGGTTGTAGATCCCTACGTATTTCCGTCACTAAACAAAAGAGTATAAATTACCAAAATGTTGTTATAAAATAACAAAATTATAAAATAAAAGTAATTTACGAAATAAAAATACTTAAAGGAGTGCATTTGGAGTCCATGTTGAAATCTGAACTGGTGATGGGAAGATAATTGAAAAAACCTTTTGTAAGATGAAAGAATATCAGTTGCGGAGAACGGAGGAAGTAATCTTTTGCGTTGCAGCGGTGGTGATTACATTGCAATTTTGGATGTAAACTTTTGAAAAACTAAACTGATAAATTAATTGTAGCTTTTTCATGAATTCGTTTGAATTAATAAAGAGTTTTGTTTGTCATGAAAACCATATTTCAATACAGCATTTCCTTTTTCTAACAAGACATGAAAATTTCATGCCAAGGGGTTGGTGAAAATGACATGCCAAAGCATTGGTTAAAATGACATGTCAAAGCATGGGTGAAAATGACGTGTCAAAGCATTGGTGAAAATGACATGTCAAATCATTGGTGGAAATGACATGTCAACGCATTGGTTAAAATGACATGCTTAGGATCCAGAAAAGAACGTCATCTTTTGGGGTCCACGCTCATATAAAATTCATCGATGAAGATGCTAAAAAGATGACATGCTAGATCACTTGCACCCATGATTGAATGTCATCTTTGGCATCGAACATTTTGCTGGGTATATTTGCTTTCTGTGATAAGCAATAGAAATAAGAAGTAGAAAGTAATATTGAAATTACAATCAAAGAAAAAACATAGGAGTTAAAACCCGAATAATTCGCGAATTGGTTTAAATCGGTTGAGATGCATGTGCTTTTCGGATACAGGGAGTCCATGTCTATCAATATGCAGGGATTTTCCCATGTTTCATTCAGCGGCCAAAGTGTGCCATCAGTTGCATCTTACTATTCAAAAAACCTTCAAGTGGGCAAAAATTACGCGATATGCATATGATTATAAGGTGCATCCGATTTCAATGACCCCCTATTAAAAATACGTCAATATAAATTATTTTAGACTGATTCGTCAAGAACTGCGGATGTGCCACCGCATTCTATTTTGGGATAAATTGGGATATTACTCCTGAATCTTTGTATTCTGTGACACACCTTTTTGGTAAATATTATAATCGCGTATAAAGGATTACGTTTATGCAAAAATAATCAAAGAAAATCGCGGTTCAATTCACGGAATTGTCAAAATATATTTTTGCAGATTTTCCTACTTTCAAGGTATCTATATCCGGCGTTTTAGTGGAAGGATTCGACCGCGGAAGAGCTCATTAGATCCGGCACGTAAAAAAACTAAAATCACGCGGGGTTCAGGGGTACCTGTACGACAGTTGTAAATTTTAAAGCCAAAAAATAAGTTTTTTTAAGAAAATTTACGCACCAAATTTTCGCCATTGGACTCCTACTACTAGGAAGCTGTACGGAGCACACTCATGAGATATACATCGAACGACGTGGAATCACGAGTTCTACAATCCTATAAACTAGTTTGGATTATTATCTAGTTGCACCCTCTAATTATAAGAAAAATTCGAAAAACCCAGTTTTCAAAACTTCAAAATGTCAGCATCGATTTTAGGGGGATGCAGTGTATATATCGAAAAGTCATACATTAGAGCTATGTTGCCCAAGGGGCATTATTTAATTCTTTCTTTGAGCTTATGTCTGAATTGTCCGTGGTTTGACCAGAAATCAAGAAAGAACACAAAAAAACTTGTAAACTTCAACACATTTTTACCCATTTTTTAATATTAACACCAACGCAGCTTCCACGAAAATTATTTGTTATGGTCCATATTATGAGATCGTGGTGAACCTCAACTTCAACGATTGAAAAAGTTTTTTGAATATTGCTACATACTCACATCAAAAAAATCTGAAAATTAATGAACTGGTAAATTATGTGAATTGCCGACAAAAATTCCAAACAAATATATTTGTTGGTTTTTTGGAAGAATTTATAAAAAATTAATATTAAATACGAATAATAAATAAATGTAGAAAATATAAAATAATAAAAAACTCTTAACATTTTTATACCCTCCACCATAGTATGGAGGGTATATTAAGTTTGTTTTTCCGTTGTAACACATTGAAATACTCATTTGCTACCCTATAAAGTTTATATATTCTTGATCAGGGTAAAATTCTGAGTCGATCTGTGCACGTCCGTCCGTCCGTCTGTGGTAATCACTGTAGCATCCACAAAAATGGAGATAGGTTCGATGATGGGCTATATCGGTCCACGGTTTGGTATAGCCCCCATATAACGGTACCCCCCGATTTACCGTATTTGATGTTTTTAGCTACATTTTCAGACCGATTTAGCTAAAGTTTGACATTTAGGGTTCTTAAGTGTCAATAAACTTATATAACAAAACTTGTGGACATAGGTCCACGTTTTGGTATAGCCCCCATATAACGGTACCCCCCGATTTGCGGTATTTTGACGTTTTTAGCTACATTTTCAGACCGATTTAGCTATAAATTTACATTTAGGGTTCTTAAATGTCAATAAACTTATACAACTAGTGAACACAGGTCCATTTTTTGGAATAGCCCCATGTAACGTTACCGCCTGATTTCAGGTATTTTGGCGTTTTAATTCACATTTCTAGACCGAATTAGCTATAATTTGATATTTAGGGTTCTTAGTGATCAAAAAACTTATATTTGAAAAAAATTATGAACATAGGTCCATGTTTTGGTATAGCCCCATATAACGGTACCTTCCGATTTTCGGTATTTTGAGAATTTTACCTACAAGTTTTAACCGAATTATCTGTAATTTGAACATTTGACATTTGAAATTCCTAGTGGTCACCACACCTCTCCACCAAAAATTGTCGAGAAAGGTCGATGTGTTGATAGAGCCCCCATATAACGGTACCTATTTTCAGTAATTTGATGATTTTAGCTACAATATTAAACCGAACTAGCAGTAATTTGGCATTTGAAGTTCTTAGTGGTCACGACACCTCTCCATCAAAAATTGTCAACATAGGTCCATGTTCGGATATAGCTCCCATATAACGGTACCTCCCAATTTTCAGTAATTTTGCAATTTTAGCTACAATTTTTAACCGAACTAACTGTAATTTGACATTTGAAGGTTGTAGTGGTCACCACACATCTGCATCAACAATTTTCAACATAGCCCCAATATAACGATACTTCCCGATTTTCGGTACTTTGTGGATTTTACTTAAAATGTTTAACCAACATAGGTCCATGTTTTGGTATAGCCCCAAAACAAACCTCCCGATTTTCCGTACCTTAGCTTTATTTTTTCGATGAACTTTCTGTAATTTGAAATTTAAAAGCCAACAAAAATTCTGCAACAAAAATTGTTCATTTAAGTTCATATTTTCGTATAGCCCACATACCTCCGAACTAGCTGTTAATGACATTTGAAGTTCCTACGTTATGTACCAATTTTCGGTATCCTCAATCTAGCTGCAATTTGTAACCGAATTAGGCGTTATTTGACATTAAAGGCTCCCATCAAAAACTGTCAACATATGTAGGTCCATGTTTTATTATAACCCCTATATAACGGTACCTCCCATTTTCTAGCCCACCAAAAATTGTCAACATACATAGTTAGATATAGACACCATAAAAAAGGGCCTCCCGAAAGAAGCATTTTATGTACATTATCTGACATTTAAACGTACCCACTTAAAGTTGGGGACAGGAATGAAAACCAATTATAGCAATTTAGTTCAGAATATTTTATGGTGGAGGGTATGAAAAGTTCGGCCCGGCCGAACTTAACGCTGTTTTACTTGTTTGATTTTATATGGGTAAATGTAGTGAAAAACGGGGTTTCTTAGATTTTCAACTTAATACGGACATAACTTCTTTTTTCCACAATGGACGTTTACAGGTTACTTTTTATTTAAAAGGTGAAAATCATGTCTTTCGAACAAGCCATGATTTTTAAAAATCGGGTAACAAATTGTGTCTTCTACGCAGCCTAGAGCACGAGGAAAAGCATGTTCCTGTTTTTTAATGCGTTTTTGTCACACTTAAATCACTACAACTTAGCCATTTGTTACCCGATTTTTAAAAATTATAACCGTTAGCGCAGCTGAATTATACTATCTTCTTTGCTGTGTAATTGAATATGAATAATTTGGGGATTTATGAATTTGTTTGCATGCAAAATTTTGAAATTCTATTCATTGTTAGTTATTTCTACCGATATAAAATATATTTTAGATATCACAATATATGCCCACAATAAACTATTTTCGAAGCATATGTGAAGTACAAGTGCACAATTTTGGACGATAGATCTTCAATAAACTCGCAATTTTCACAATTATCAAATAAACTAAACTGCACGGTATATATACATTTATTTATTTTAGGTGTATTCCAAAAAGGAGGGGCTAATCAATGTGAATTTTCCAATGTTCGAATATTTTTTAGAAATGTATAATTTATATATTTTTCCACAAACGTTCCAGTAAAGACAAGGGAGGCTTCTCTTATATCAATGGATTCATATTAAGTTATTGATATGTGACCTAGTTTTTATCGCCGAGTCCGAACGGGGTGTCCTAAATTGTCACTTGTAGAGACGTTTCTCATGGCTTAAATACTCAGGAAATATCGCCAACAATACTATTGGGTATTTTGCCACCGTTGACAATTTGATGGGAATCGAATCCGGACATTCAGCGTGCGAGGCGGTTGCACATAGCTAATTCCTACAGGTTGTGGTGTAGGGTATCACATGGTCGGCTCCGTCCGACTATAGCCTTTGCTTACTTGTTTAGTATATACACTTGAATATTTTTGATCAGCTTGAAACTTTATTTCCATTTCGGACCCCAACTAATTAACACCAAATTAAACTCTTCGCCCAAATAAAGTTGATGTGAGTTACACAACGTCAGTGGTCACAGAACTCCTCCATCAAAAATTGTAAATATAGGTATAGGATTTTCGGTAGTTAGAGAGAGAGAGAGTCGTCGCAAAACATCTTCACCAAAAATTGTCAACATTTGTCCATGTTTTGATGTAGCCCCCATAAGAGGTTCCCCTTCAATGTTCAGTATGTAAAGAATTTTATCTACATTTTTTTCAGAAGTAGCGATAATTTGTTATTTGGTCGTAAAACTTCTAGACTAAAAAATAAGTCAACACTTTTATATAGTCATCATATAAATGTACCGCCAAATTGGAGATATTATAAGCTACATCTTCTGACCTAATTTAGGATATCCGTGGTCTAAAAACTTCTCCACCACAAACTGTTCACAAGAAAGAAAACTAATTATTTCATTTTAGTTAAGAATATTTTATAGCGGAGGCTATAAAAAGTTCGGTCCGCCTGAACTTAATGACTTTTTATTTGTTCAAAATAAATGTAAATAATAGTTTTTATTAAGCAAGTAGTACTAAAACACACTTTTTTATTGCAATTCTTCTACATGAAAAATTTATATATTTTCTTTTCCATGAACTATGGAGTGAAAAGTGTGAAAAAATCGTTGATAATTAATATTATTGATTGATATAAAAAACAATGCAAAAACAGAACAATTAGTAACAATAATATAGGAACAATTGAGAATGAAAACCTCCGCAGACCAACATCATTTATGGGAGGATATAATAAAATTCTGTTGGCTCTAAAGTTTTTAACGCATAGAAATAATTTTCCTTTCCATGAGTTGAGACGATCTAGCCACTTGCACGGAACGATGCGACATTTTTTTATAGAGAGCCCAAGGGGTGTGGGTACCGTTTGCTGATGATTGAATAACATTTAGGGGACTAATTCGGAAAAAAATGTGGAGAATGTACGGAGACAGCAACAAAAGTTAGTTGTTCTTAAAATTGTTCGTGTACGAAATATGCCAATGTACTGAAATGTCTTGCTGAGGAGCAGCATAAACACAGCAACAAATAAAGGAAATCAAATCAGAAATCCCCATAAACATATATACATATACTTATTTGCTTCTCAAATGATTGGGTACACATGGATAAACTTAATACACTCATCATAATGAGGTGGGGGCTATAATAATGTGAGCTAGGACCCCTATGAATAAGAAATGTATATGTTTATTGTTTTTGATTCATTTCTTATACAGACAATCCCTCAGTAACATAGCAAACACACAAATGTACATACATGCAAAATTTTGACATTTGTTTAAAAGTGTTTGTTGTTTCCCAAAAAGTGGGGAATTTCTCCGGTTTGTGGTTAAACCTTTTTAATGTTTCCTTCACTTCTATATCAAGAGAAGTGGGTGGACACACTCGTATTAAACCTAATAGATGACACTTTGGAGATTGCTCTAGTTGATGTATTTTTATTTATTATCTTTCATGTGCATAACCTTTAAATTTTATACTCCCCACCATAGTATGAAGGGTATAAGTGTGTGTTTCCGTTTCTAACACATTGAAATAATCATTTGCGACCACAAAAAGTCGATGTAACAATGTCCTTCTGTAGTAATCAGTCTTGTGTACGCAATAATTGAGCTAGAACGCGTCAAGTTCGAAGTTGGGCTATATCGACCCACGCACAGAGGGGAAATGTATGTTAAAAGTTGATTGAAACTCCGATGGTTATAATATTTTGCACAAATCATATCTTCGGCCCAAGGACTATTTCTGTAGAAAATAATGAAAATCGGTCCAGATTTGGATATAGCTCCCATATATATTAGAATCGGAGATAAATAAAGCACTAAGAGCGCAATATATATCCGATCAAGCTAAAAATTGGTACATGCATCCAGAACTAGCCCAGAAAACAGTGTGCCAATTTTGGTTGATTTTTCGGAATGGCGCAAACTTATATCAAAAGCTATGATACATTCTGATAAATAAGAGCCCCGCTTATAAGATAGACCAAAAATTAGTGTTATCAAACGTTACCAAAATATTTTTTAAGTTTACTTTAGAAACACACGTGATTTT
Organism: Musca autumnalis; assembly: GCF_047663935.1. Classification (NCBI taxonomy): domain Eukaryota; kingdom Metazoa; phylum Arthropoda; class Insecta; order Diptera; family Muscidae; genus Musca; species Musca autumnalis. Next base: position 221,960,294 of record NW_027411755.1, read on the forward strand.
TCCCAAATGGCGCAAACATTTATTAAAAGTTTTGATTTGGTCTGATAAATAAGAGTCCCGTCTAAAAAAAATCAAACACGTTGCCAAACTATTTTTTTATTTTTTTAAAATTGTTTTACATAAATTATTCAGTTTTTACTGCAGAAACAAATTTAAAGGTTTTAATGATTTTAGTTGAGAACATGTGATTATTTCAGACTGGCGCAACTATGCGTAGCGTATTATGTTTGAATCTGATATTCGAGATTAAGCGCATAAAACATCAAAAGTAACTATGGTCCGCTAATGTTCGCATTATGTAGTTTTTCACCATTGAAATTTGAGTTGTCATAAAGTATATCTATGAAAGACGAGATGTATCACAATAAGCTAAGAGTGAAGATGCAAAAACAATTATCTTTGGCGATTTTTATGAGCTCTAATGCACATGAATACAAATAAAATAAGTACATTTGGCGAACGCTGGAAACAAAATATATTTCTATTTTGTAAATGTCTTTCTTAAACACTTCCATATTTAAATATTTAAATGGCTTTAGTTGATAAAAATTAGATTTTTCAGAATGGCGCAAATATGCGCAATATATTATGATTGGATCTGTTGCTGGAGACTTCAGTGCATAAATCATCAAAAGTAATTAGGTCCGCAAACGTGAGCATCATGCACTTTTTCACTTTTGAAATTTGAGTTATCTTAAAAATTATCATAAAAAATATGCATGAAAGAAGAGACGTACCCCCTTTGTTAAAGAATGAAGATGCAAAAACAATTTGGAATTTATATAAGCTAATCTTGTTCAGGCAATATACAAAAAAAAATTTGAAGAATATAATTTTTCACGAAAATTATTTTATTTTAATGTTCACCTAATTTTATAGTATCCCAGCAAAAAGTTTGCCTCCAAAGAGTCAGTTAAATCATATGTGCATGTGATCTGGAAGTGCATCAAATTATGCATTTTCACTCATGATTATTAAAAGAGCGTAACTACTTAAAGAGGCACTCCATTGCACTGCATTTTAACCGGCCCTCTGGCACTGCATTTTAACTAACCCTTTGAGGTAGAATAGGATGCAGTCCAAAGCACGTGTTTTTGTGCAAGCCATTAAAAAATATCCCAGAACTAATAAAATGAATTTATTATTTGTGTAAAACAAAAATTTTAAAAACTTTATTACATTAACACAAATTATGAAAATTCTCCATTGAATTCAATCGCAAACATGCGTGTTTCACCCGCTCTCTATTTAATCCAAGCTGAATTGTTTTTGCTTTATCTGCTATATGGGTTTGATATTGTCTTCCCATCAACAGTTAAGATTTCGACATGTACTCCAACAGCACTCCATTGGAAATTTTCTTCTCGTGAGTTACCGGAAAAATGTTCACAAATTAAAAAGGTACCTCCCGATTTTCGGTATTTGAGAAGTACATGCAATTTGACACTTGAGGCTACCAGTTGGCACAAAACTTCTCTACCAAAAATTGTAAACATAGCTCCATATTTTAGTAAAACCCCCATATAACTCCGAATTTTCGGTATTTTGATGTTTCGTTGGATATGTTTTATGACCACTGAGAACTTCAAATGTCAAATTACAGCTATTTCGGTTAAAAACAGTAGCTAAAATTCTCAAAATACCGAAAATCGGGAGGTGCCGATATATGGGGGCTATACCAAAACATGGACCTATGTTGACGATGTTTCGTGGAGATGTTTCATGACCACTGAGAACCTCAAATGTCAAATTGTAGATAGTTCGCTTAAAAATTGTAGCTAAAATTCTCAAAATACCGAAAATCGGGAGGTACCGTTATATGGGGACTATACCAAAACATGGACCTATGCCCATATCCTTTGGGATATAAGTTTGTTGATCACTAGGAACCCTAATTATAGCTAATTCGGTCTGCAAATGTGGCGAATAACATCAAAATACCTCAAATCCGGAGGTACCGTTATATGGGGGATATACCAAAGAGTGGACCGATATAGCTTATATTCGAGTGCAAAATTTCAGCACTCTATCTCAATTATTGCGGACGCTAGAGTGATTACAACAGACGGACAGACGGATAGATGGACATGGCTAGATCATCTTAGAATTTTATCCTGATCAAGAATATATATACTTTATAGGGTCGCAAATGATTAGTTCGATGTGTTACAAACGGAATGACAAACTTAATATACCCTCCATACTATGGTGGACACCGACGTACGCAGGGGGGGGGGGCACGGGGGGCCCGGGCCCCCCCCGAAATGGTTTGGTCGAACAAAATTTGTTAAGCTGCTGTAACTAGTTATTATATTTTTTTCTCATAAAAATGTTTGTATTTTTGGAGATTTCAAATTAAAACTTATATTTTCTTAAGTTTCTGAAAAGAAAATGTACATCATTAACAAGTTTTGTAAGAAAATATTTAAAAATTTTTTGTTTGTATGCTGTTTTTGAGAGAAACTTCCAATTAAATCTGAATTACTTCTTCATGTCATATCATTCCACTATCAAATGCGAATTCCTTAATGAATATACTCCAAGTTTATGTCATATTCGAACTATATAGAGCTCTCGAGGCTTAAAACTCATCCTGTAACAACAAAAATAACGAGTTCAGTTTTGTGGGAATGCACACTGGTCCCAACCTGCGACAAAAATCGATATCAGCAAATCTCTGGGACAATTTAGCAAGTTTTCTCTAAACATATTATATTTTAGTATTCCAGCACTGTTTTTGTAATTTATAACACTATTTAACAAAACAATACAGAAGAAGTTGACATTTGCGTATAATCTCTTAGAAACTTTAAAAACATCAGTAAGGTTGTGACTTCTTACAAGGCAAGTAGCTCAAAATTGAAAGGATAAAATTATTTTTTTCGAAATGGAAGTTTTAGTGCAAGGTTTCTTAATTACTTTTACATAAAAAATTGTACACATTTTTCGCATAAAATGTGCTGGAAATCACATTTTATAATACTTTCTTGTGTGTTTTTTTCCAAGTCCTGAAAAAGGTTTTTGATCATTGAGAACTCCAAATGGCAAATTACAACCAATTCGGGCCGAAAATTTTGATAATATCTTCAAGATACCTGAAAACGGGAGGTATCGTAATATGAGAGCTATACCGAAACCTGGACCTAAGACCACAATTTTTGGCGCAGAAGGTTTTTGACCATTGGGAACCCCAAATACCAAAGTACAGCCAATTAGGGCCGAAAATGTAGATAAAAGCTTCAAAATACCTAAAATCGGGTGGTACCGCTACATGGGGGCTATAGGAAAAACTGGACCCATATTGATGATGTTTTGGCTAAAGTACTTTTTTACTTATTTTTAGCATATACTGAAAAAATCAGATTGATCCGACGATTATAAATATTTTTGTCGCACCTTCCCATACAAGTGGGACCACTGTAGAATGGAAGTATATGAAAAAATGTCTATTGGATAAAATGTATGAAGGGTCGGTCTTTCTTGGACTACATCTCGAATGCGAATTAGAAATTTGTTTTACTGCCATCGCCAAAATTTTGTTATTCTATTTTAGACAAATTTGCTGCTAAACAGTATGAGAAAATAATGAAGACAAATGAATTTTTGTGCGTGACTTGTTTTTTTTTCCTTATCATCACCGACGTTTAATTGTAGCCTCAGACTTTAAGGTTACGAGATTATATACACTAGAATACGATGCAAATAGGTCTCATCAAAATAATGATTTTAGACTCCACATAAATATGTTTGGAGATGATGGAAGTACTAACCACCGTCCATTTGTCTGTATCTCTGTTTGTCTGGCAGGTTGGAACTCATGATAACTGTCGAACGGATCAACCGATTTGGTCCAAGTTATGGATTTCGTAATGTTTTGTCCCAATTAAATTTAAGTCATATCGGTACCTCCGCCATAAAAGTTCATCAATTTTCAATAAAATGGTCGAATGGACTAACCGATTCGGTCTAAAATCGAACCTAATATGGACTATCTCGGTCCACTCGCAAAATTACTTCCAAAAGTACATCAAGTTCCTAGAGAATATGTTTGGACAACATCTTCAGGTCACTCATACAAGTCTAACATAACTGCAGTTTAAATATTGTTCGAGGATCCTTTGGACATTTTGTAGTCTTGTTTACAGCGATATCCTATTTTTCGTGGACAAGTTCATGCTTCCTGACAAAGCTCTCAATGCTACGGTGACCAACTAAAATAGCTTATGGGCGCGGTAACTATCGAGAGGAGTGTCCCTCAAATAAGATCCATTTCTAAAATGAATTAGCTTATTATTAGCGAATAATTAAGTGGGGTTCAATAAGGATCGATTGTTATTTGTCAAAACTATATAGAACTAAGTCCATCAAAGTGTTTGTCATCGAGTCCAAAAACTTCTAATCGTACAATTAAGAAAAAAAAAATATAATGCTTCATTTTTAACATTTTATTAAAAGTAAAAATATAATCCTGAATCATAGTAAGGTTACACTATAGTTTTATGCCGGATTAACCCACTTCGAGAGGATTTATTTGACGTTTGCGTAATGGAATTGACATTTGAAATCCAAACCCACTTGGTTAATCCGGTTAAGTGTAACCGGGGTATCAGACTCTATCTCTTCCGGTAAATAACACTATGCCGCATTTTTAAGGTAATCTTGTGCAAACAATTTGTAGTGAGGATTTTTTGAACGTACAGACCCAAAGTACAAAAGCCCTAGTTGAGTTTTGTTGAGTCAGATCTAGCTTGGATTTTATGGCCCCCACTAAACATTGTTAATTATCGACTTTTTAAAGCAACACGGGGATATGTCCCTGAAACCAATGCAAATCTTCTTCTGACCTCTGACGCAAATTTGTAGATAAGGGTCATAATAAAATACTTGGACAAATATTGAACTGGAAAAACTACAATTATTACCTCAAATTTTATAATATTTCTAAAAATTATATAATTTGTATAGATTTCGCACCATATCTCCGAAACTGTTAATTTTTTCTTAATGTTTTCATTTGGAAAAATAGCAACGACAACGGCAGCCGATATTCTTAAAAATTAGGCTAAGATCCTAAATATTATGAATTCTTTCTATAGAATTTATATACTTTGTACCAATATTTCATATAAAATTTGAAAAATCGAACATGTAGAATGGAATATGTGTCAAAATTTTCCTGTCCATCGGACAAAAATTTACGGAGATATTAGCTTTCGAAGGGAAACATTTATTGTGTTCTGTATGTAGCATAGAATCTAAAAGCGTCTTTTCCTCGAAGTGGCACTTTTGAAAGCGGTGTCCACTGTAGCTCGAAAACGGATGCTCCGGTCTTTATATGTTTTTTGGGACTATTATACACATAAACCATGTGCTTAACCGAGAGAGTCTTTAAAAAACTGCTGACGGAGTCCGTTTTTTTAAACCGAAATTTTGATTTTAACTGTTCAAAATTTTCAAAAATTGATTTTTTTAATTCCGTTTCGATAATGGACACGATTATTAGGTTCGAATTGATCCCACAAAAATATATGCTGATCGGTTTATTCTTTTTCGAACTACAGTGGGTACCGCAAACTGCTTTAGTAAAAACAGTGTTATATAGGCGGGCATTTGTCAGAAAGATTATACAAAAAAAAGTTAGAAGGTAACTCAAGGTTTAATAGATTTCATATAAAAAATGCATGAAAATGGCTTTTCTGATACTTATAAGTGGCCATAACCCCTTAAAATAGCTTAACGTAACGCTACACAACATCTGAATTTTTCAAGATTTTTCGCCAAGTTGCCCCCCCCCCCCCCCCGAAATGAAATCCTGCGTACGTCCCTGATGGTGGAGGGTATAAAAAGTGGACACAAAACATATCCATCAAGAATTGTCAACATAGGTCCATTTTTTGTATAGCTTCCATATAACGGTACTTCCTGAATTTCAGTATTTTGAGGATTTAAGCTTCATTTTTGGTCCGAACTACCTGCAACTTAACATTTGAGGTTCCCAGTTGTCGAAAAAAGGCCTCCACGAAAAATCGTCAACATAGGTCCATGTTTTAATATAGTTCCAATATAGCGGTACCTCCCTATTTTCGGTATTTTGAGGATGTTGGCTAAATTTTTGACCAAACTACATACTTGTAATTTAACATTCGAGGTCCCGGTCCCATCTCAACGAAAAATCGTCAACATAGGTCCATGTTTTGGTATAGCCCCCTTTATAAAGGTACTCCCCCATTTTTGGTATTTTAACGCATATATGAAGCGTTCAGAGCACACTTCGACTAACTCCATAAAACAAAAAGTTGAGAAAAGCAATGATGAAATGTATATTGTTTTTTAAAATTCCCCTGATAATATGGATTCAAATATATAATGTACAATGCATAATAGCAGGTATAGCTTTCATCTAACGGTATATAAAATAAAATAAAAACAATAGTCAACAAACAATCGTTAGTAATGTTGTGGTAATGGTGGAGTTAATCGAAGTGTGCACTGAAAAAAGTAATAAAGTTAGGTTTTGAATTTTTTTTTAACGAAAAACTTAGTTTTATACACATATATTACAGGTTTCACATAAAAATTAATGTTGCTAGTTCGGTTATAAAACAATATTTGTAATTAATTCATGTTAGCTTTATGTTAGCGTCATTCTTCATGGCTAGGTTTACGACGTTTTCGACGTATGTAATATACGTCAAAAATGTATGTTATATACGTCATAATTTTCTAAAGGCCATCTATGGTTTCAACAAAAGCCGAAAGAGTATTGCATGTGCACGTTGCGAGCAGAGCTACATTTGAATGTGGAGTTAATCGAAGTGTGCACTGAAAAAAATTGCATATTATTCAGTGGTCAATAAAAACTTGTTATTTAAAGGTGCTCATCTTTATTATTCAGGAAAGATATTATAATCATAAATAGATATGGCGATATCAAAGGCTTTGACACTAAAATCTCAAATTTTTCAAAAAGTGGAGTTAGTCGAAGTGTGCACTGAGCGGCTCATATAATGCTACGTGTTTTGACCGAATTTTCTGTAATTTAAAATCTGATGTTCCTAGTGGTCACAAAACTTCTTCACCAAAAGTAGGTACATGTTTTAGTATAGCTCATTGCCTCCAGATTTTAGGTGTTTAGCTACACTTTCCTACCCAACTATATGTAATTTTACATTTGAGGTGGTCACAAATCTTCTCCACCGAAAATTGTAGATACGTCCACACTTTGATATAGACCCCATATAAAGGTGTCGCCCGATTGAAGACATTTTTTTATACATTTTCTGCAAGGAAAGTAAAATAATATTTTATGGTGGAGGGTATAAAACGTTTTAACTTGTTATACTTTAAAAAGTTTTAAATAAATAAATAAATTTTCAAGTTTTGAATTTTGAACAAAACGAACAAACAAAACCCCATTAACATAAATGAGAAACTATCTAATTGTTCAATTAAGGCCATCGGCCTTTAAACCCATCGTTATATTTTTTCAAGAGCAATAATTGCATCAGCCGCTAAGAGTTGAGTTGTGTTAAATGGGACTGGAACAAAAGAAAAAACTGAATTAGCATAAAATGTTCAAAACGAAACATTGAAAATAAAAAGTATTAAAAAAAGAAAAATATAAAATACAACTACCGGCCTTCAAGCTACAAAAGATATTACAAAATACTAAAACTGACCCAGCATAACTTCGAGCAAAGTTTTGTGCAGGCAACTTTTGTATTTTGATGATGATTTTAATACTGTTGTGCCTTTTTAATAACAATTTTGTTACTTTGCTCTAAAAGGTTATGGACTGTTCTTTTTTTTTTGGTTTTGTGTAAGGAAATTTTATGTTTTTTCATGTTTTCTAACACAGACTTTACTCTTGATGTAGGAAGTAAGTAACAATAAAATGGTAGAAAAAATACAAAAAAAAGGTCTTCTTCAATAGCACGAAACTATTCAAAGTTTGTTAACCAAATTCATTTTAATATTCTTCTTTTTTTGCAAGAACTTTTTGTGTTAACATGCCAAGAAAGAGGGAAAAATAAATGGTTTCATTGAAAGAGAAGTTTTAGATTTTTTGTTTGCTTTTAGACACAATTTTATAATTGTGGTATCAGGTTAAGTGTTTTATTCACAAAGGAAAGGCAACTGCAAGTTTTGAATTTGTTTCCTTCCTTTTGGGATAGCATATATTTTTGCGCCAGGAACAACGTGAAGATGTGTCAGTTTTAAGTAAATGTTTAAATGTTTTATAATACATAAGAGCCTAATAAAAGTAGATTGTTTCTAAAGAACAATAAGGTGTATTTCCAGCCCAATAAACGTGATGTTTTAAACTTATTTTCGAGTCCAATAATTTATATTTTTATAGTTTCTAATAGAAACTTTCTATACACCAATAAATGTGCATTTTTTAAGATAAGAGTGTTTTTTTTATAGAGACCTATAAAAATGATGATTAATGAATGATAAAGATTTTAGATCACAGTAATACTGGATTGGTATATGATACTTACTTACTTAGTTGGCCCATTACATAACATTTGTTCCATAGACCGGACTAAGAAAAGATCTCCAATTCTCTAAAGCCTGTTTAGTGCTTCGCTTTATGGAATACCGCGCCTCGTCATCTCTTCATCCTCTTGTTTGCGCCATCTATTCTTTGGCCTGCCAATGCTGCGAATTTATACGCCTTATTAGCGGGTTCATCTTCGCTCATTATTATGATATGGCCTAGCCAACGCAATCGCTGCATCTCGATACGTTTAACTATATTGATGTCGTTGTATAGTAGATACAGCTCGTGGTTCATGCGACGTCGATATTCACCGTCAACGCTGATTGTTCCGTAGATCTTTCGAAGAAATTTTCTCTCAAACACATCAAGCACTGCCATGTCTGCTTGCGCAAGTACCCAGGCTTCGGAGCCATACATCAGCACGTGTAGTATCAGTGTTTTGTAGAGTGTTATTTTTGTTTGACGAGATGTGGCTTAGTTTTTAAACTGCTTACTTAAACCAAAGTAGCATCTGTTGGCCAATACAAGTCTTATTTTTATTTCACAACTGATGTCGTTTGTTGTGTTTACGGAGGTGCCGAGGTAGACGAAGTCCTTTACTACCTCAATATTATAGGAACCAACTTCCACAGTCGGTCCGAGCTCAATGGACGCATTGCGCGTCGACACCATCATCTTGGTCTTCTCACCGTTTACCGCCAGACCCACTTTAGCAGATTCTCCTTCGACCTTCATAAAGGTATCAGTTACTGCTTTTACTGATCGTCCCATGATGTCTATATCATCAGCATAAACAAGTAACATGTGGCTATTGGTGTAGATTGTGCCACTTCTTTTTACGTTCGCCTCTCGTATAACCTTTTCCAGTAGGATGTTGAAGAGATCACACGAAAGGCTGTCTCCTTGTCTGAAACCTCTTTTGGTACAAAACTCTTCAGAGAGGTTCTTTCCTATTTTAACTGAGGATCCCGTGTCAGTTAAAGTCATTTTACAAAGCCGGATGAGCTTTGCGGGAATACCAAATTCAGACATGGCTTGGAATACCTTTGAACGCAGCGGGCTGTCGAAGGCTGCTTTATAATCGACAAAAAGGTGGTAGGTGTCGATCTGCATCTCTTGGGTCTTCTCCAGGATTTGCCGCAGGGTAAATATCTGGTCAATGGTGGACTTGCCAGGTCTAAAGCCGCATTGGTATGGTCCAATTATCTCGTTGACCATAGGCTTTAGTCGTTCGCACAATATCCCTGACACGATCTTGTAGGCAATAGGGAGTAGACTTATGCCCCTATAATTAGAGCATACAGTCTTATCTCCCTTCTTGTGGACGGGGCACAGGATACTCAGGTTCCAATCGTCGGCTACTCGTCCTTCCTGGCAGATGGTGCTAACTAGCTGATGAATACACCTTATCAGCGTGTCGCCTCCGGTTTTGAACAGCTCGGCTGGTAAGCCAGCCGATTTATTGCTGTCTTTACCTCATCTTGGCTGGGCGGTATACATTCAATACCATCTTCTGGGATTGGGTCTGTGGTATCTTCGTCGTCTTCGCTGCTATTGGAGACCAACTGTTTTGAAAAATGTTCTTTCCATATCCTGAGCACACTATCTGTATCACTTACCAAATTACCTTGCTGGTCGCTACAGGAGGATGTGCCTATACCATAGGCATCAGTTTGATGCTTGACTTTTTGGTAGAATTTTCGGACTTCATTTTGGTTCCTGTACATCTCGATTTTTTCCCACTCCCGCTTTACCATCTCCCTCTTTTTCCTGCGGAAAAGACGTTTCTCTCCTTTTCTCACGATATCTTTCTCGTGTGCTACGAATTGTAAAGTAGGCCTATATTACGCATTTTTCACTTCGGTAGCAGCACGACACTCCTGATAATACCATGGATTCCTTGGTGGAGGTCTCTGGTATCCAAGTATGGATTTTGCGGCTGTTTGCATGGAGTGAGCAATACTTAGACATTGTGTTGGTATGTTATCGGGATGAGGAGTGTTTTGATTAAGCAGTTGGGCTAGTTGAGTGGAATATGCTGTGGCTATCTGTTGTGATTACAGCTTACCGATGTCTAACTTTCGTGTTGTGTCCGTTCGTACTTTGTTTGCTACGTTTAACCGTGCGTACATTTGCTGCAACAAGGTAGTGGTGCGAGGATATGTTTGCTCTTCGGAACGAACGCACATCCAACACGCTCGATGAATGTCTTCCATTTATCATAACGTGATCAATTTGATTTCTTGTTTTCTCATCTGGAGACAGCCAGGTGCCCTTTTGGATGTCGAGATGTTGAAATCTGGTGCTGCTAACTACCATGTTTTTTTGCCGCTGCGAAGTCTATCAGCCTCATACCATTGTCAGGTGTTTCACTGCGGAGACTGAATTTTCCGATTGTTGGGACAAAGATATTTTCCTTTCCAATTTTGGCATTAAAATCGCCTAGAATAATTTTAATGTCATGGGCAGGACAACGGTCATATGTTTCTTCTCAGCGCTCGTAAAATATATCTTTGGTCAATTCGTCCTTGTCTTCAGTGGGAGCATGAGCGCAAATAAAGCTGATGTTGAAGACTTTTGTTTTTATTCGAATTGTAGCATGTCTTTCATTCACTGGTGTGAAGCTGGAGACCAGGTGTTTTAACCTCCGACCAACTACAAATCCGCAACCAAACTTATGCTTTATGTCATTGCAGCCATAATACAGTGCGTCACCTTTAGGTGTTGTTGTGACGCCTTTCCCATTCCATCGTCTTTCCTGTATGGCAGTAATCTCGGCCTTGTACTTTTCAAGTACATCTGTCAATGCGTAAACGGCACCTTCTCTATAAAGAGTGCGAACATTCCAGGTGCAGATTCGCAGATCATGGCCCTTAAAACGTTTGGGGGGGTCGTCAACTTTAGAGGGATTTGTTTTTCTTTCCTTTTGTATTTTTCATAGTAGGTTCCTTTTTTAGGGGAGGGTTAGTAACCCTCGGCCAAACCCAAGTGTTTACCGTTCTTATCGGTGACCGCGCGGCACATTTTAGCTCACTACCTTTAACGGGTGTAAAAGGCAGTTCCCCATGTGACACCACGGGGAGGTCAGTGTCCACTTGAGATGAAAGAGGGACCAAGATAAATACAGGACTTTGCTATGTTAAAGCCGGTCAGGACCGTTCCTTGGTATCTTTCATCCCATACGTCACATATGGACTTCAGTAATTTTAATTCTTGATTTGTATTTTCTGTTCACCCTATGACACATTACAAACAAAATACACTTAAAAGAAGTTTATAACTCCAATGAAGACGATGTCATAAAATTTCCTTAATGAATTCTCTCTTTAATTAATTCAATATTCAACGTTTAAAAAACTTCCTGGCTTCAACATTCTTTGGAATTAATTAAATATTCAGATTGATTTTTTAATACTTTGACAAACTTATCAATGGCTTCTTCAATATGGTGCTGTGTGATGCAGAACAACAACAACGACAACTCAAACTCCTGGCATAGTTATCCCTTTTCCATTTTATAATAATATACAGTTGCGTTCAAAATAATAGGAGTGCCCATTCACAAAAAGGAATGGTCCAAAAAAACATGGTTAAACTTCTCCATTTTGGCTTATTTTGTATTTGGTTAACATTGTTGGCATTGCAACTGTTATTTCATTAACAGAAATGTGGCAATTTGTATTAAATTATTTACTGTTTACACCAACATTATAAATCGCCTTAAAATTTTTTGTTCAAAAAAATAGGAGTGTGGAAGAAAAAGGACAAAAAAATTATTTTAGTTGAATTTACGACCAAAACTGTAAATATTTTAGTTGGTAGTACTAAATACAATAAATTTGATTTTTTTTTTTTTTTTTGAAAACAAAAGTCCTTTGGTAGTATCCAAAAACAGGCTATTGTCCTTGTGGCGACTTTTCCAATAAATTAAGCTCTTATTGGGGATTTCAGTGGATTTTATAAACAGAACCTTTATTGATTAGAGTTATTTAACACTCTGACTGTTACCTCAATCAAAACATAATGATTGATATCCCATAAATTGGTGTATTTTGAACCATGAACCAAATTTCAGCAATTTTCCATTGATCCTTTATGAAAGGATCGGCCAAAACAGCGCATTTATAAGTCATTTATTCCTCGAAAAAATAAAATTATTAGGTCCTCAGGATGTTAGCTTTATGTACAAAATCAATTTCACTTCTATTCCAAACATATTTTAAAGCGTGAACGGTTGAAATTAGTTTTACACCATTTTTGATAATCCGGCTTTGACTACTCTATGGTTGGTATACACCGTACTACATTTTTCTATATAAATTCACGTTTTTCGTTCAAAATTACATTTTTACAATAGTTCTCATAGCAAATTGTGTTTTATACGATGCAAAACCTAATTAACATATTCGCAGGGCAACTTCAGAAGTATTTCCTTAAAATTAGCTTTTAACAAAGCGTGTAGAAAAATGGCTCATATCTGCCAATCATCCAATTTTTCAAATATAAACAAAATAATTGTTCTGCTTGTAGTTAAGATGCTAAGGGCCTTAAAACATTATTTGGTCGAGGAATCAATGCCTTATAGATACGCTTTTCTGATCAATCCTTACACAAAGGTCTAATGGAAACTGGCTAAAGCTTGGCTCAAGGATCAAAATACACAAATTTATGGGGAACCAATCAATATGTATTGTTCGAGATAACAGCTAGAGTGTTAAACAACTCTAATTAACAAAGTTTTTGTTTATAAAATCCAGAAATTTTTCAATAAATGCTCAAATTATAGGAAAATAGCTGGAAGGACAATATCCTGATTGTGGCCACATCCAAAAGAATTGTTTGTTTTCAAACAGCCTTCAAATCTATTAAATTTAGTTCTAACAACTAAAATATTGTCAATTCTGGTCCTAAACTCAAATAAAAATATTTTTATTCTCCATTTTCTTCCACACTCCTATTTTTTTGAACAAAAAATTTTAAGGCGATTTATAATGTTGGTGTAAACAGTAAATAATTTAAAACATATTGTCACATTTCTGTTAATGAATTAACAGTTGGGATGTCAACAATGTTAAACAAATGCAGAATTGACGAAAATGGAAAAGTTTAAACATGTTTTTTGGACCATTCCATTTTGTGTATGGGCACTCCTATTATTTTGAACACAGCTGTACATACTTACATACATATCTACGTGTATTTATACTATTTTCAATGAGTTTTTCAATATTGTTGTATGTTGGAAGCTCTTGTTGTTATTGGCACTCTAATGATAATTAATAAAAATTGGCTTAATGAGTTGAATGTAGTGCGGAGAAGTGCGTGCGTACGTATGCTATGAATCCTTATTAAACTGACAGCAAACATTTCAATAGTTGAGGGAAGAATTCTGTCATGAACTGAAAGAGACTGACTGACTGCTTCAGTGTAGACGACGATAACTGGAGCAATGGATATTACCATAAACATCAACATCTACTTCATTGCCACAATAATGGTGTACCAGTATGGAATACTTATGACAGACAAAGCCTTTGGCATAGCTTGTGTTGCTTGCTTTCGGTTTTGTTGATGTTGGCAATAACGCACAGTGGTGATAAATACACAAAATTTTAATTATGAAATTAAAAAAATCTTTCCACGAAGACACTTGAAAGGATAAGGGGAGATTTCTCTCATCGCAACGAGTGCACACTCAATAACATGGTGACAAATGACACCATTCGTGGACAAGTTTTCATGGCGGTAAACCAACATAAGTAGATAATCATGCCTTCTGTAAGAAAACTTTATGGGCTTTTTAAGAAAACATACCTACATGAGACTGTCTCCTTAGAAAAGCTTAGAGGGTTTTATTAGAATAACTTGTGAGCTTCTATAAGGGGATCTTCTGGTCTTCAATTAGAAGAACTTCTGGACTTCAATAAAACAAAAACAAAACATTGTTCCACAACATCCCATACGGGACAAGGGAGACTTCTCTCATATCAATGAGTGCACCCCGATTCATATTAGCTCAATGATATGGGACCTACTGTTTATCGCCGAGTCCGAACGGCGTGTCTAAAGACACCACTTGTAGAGAAGTTTTACAAGGCTGAAATACTCAGGAAATGTCGCCAACATTACTGAGGGGTATTTTGCCACCGTTGAAAAATGTTTGATGTTGCCTGGCCGGGGAATCGAACCACCGACCTTCTGCGTGCAAGGCGGGCGTGCATACCATTGCACCACGGTGGTACCCCTGGACTTCTATAAGCATACCTAAAACCACTGTTTGATTATTGGCCATAAAGACACACCATACTCACCATCATTATCATTACTACTTCAATTCGTAGCCATTGATGTCAGAATGTAATGAGCTTCGTTTCAATGAATAGTTGCACGTTTTTAATAGTTTCCACCAGCAACACCAGCAGCATCACCACTACAAACATTTATAGGAGACAGCATCATCAGCACAAAAATACGGGTTAATTGCACTAATGTTGTTCTTGCTGTTCGTTAAAAAGCACTCATCTTTCAAGCAATGGTTTTACCAAAGGCACAAACAAAAACTAAGTACTAATTATAAGTAACAACAATTTGACGACGAAGCCATCTTTCCCACCCATTGAGCATTTTGTGTTTCTAGGCACTTTCCATTCGATTGCAACGAGGAAATTCTAACGAAATTGTTTAACAATAACCAAAGTGCGGAAATAATGAGGACAGAGTGATGGATTTTCTTGCGTAATGACTTTTTGTGATGTGTCCTGTGTAAGGCATAATGCACCATATTCCTGGATGTGTTTGAGCATTTGAAATTACAAGAAGAGTTCTTGGCTTTTAGTGAGCGATAACAAGAAGAAGTTGTATAGAAGATAAGTAATCAATGTACTGAGGAACGGCAAAAATTGAATAAGAAATCTTGTTAAAGACTTTGTCAGCGTATCTTAACCAAACAAACAGAAATGTTAATTGGAAATTGGCAAACCATTTACATAACGTAGTTTAGTGATCAAGGGTCATTGTTGCTGAAAGGGTACCTAAAGTGTCAACTTTCCTTTCATTTTAATTTTTGCCTTATTAAGGCGAAAGCCATTTATAGTGATTTTATTATTAAATTAATTATTATTCGAGTTGAGCTCTTGTGACCTAAGAGGTACATTGGAAAATTGGAAGTCTACCGAAGCCCTAATTAAGTCCGATCATCAGGCATATTAGGATGTTGTTTTTGTGGCAGACGAAGACTTTGCTTGGTAACTGTTAACTATATACGCAATTCATTCGATAATTGCAAATGCGAAATTATGCTAGTTAATTGAAAATCCAAACTTGAAAGTCCAACTTGCCAATCCCATTTTTCAATGTTCACAAATACTATGGTAAGTTTTGTCATTTGTATTTGCTCTTCTATATCAGAACATTTTGATCATCAATTATTGTCTAAGAAATTTTTGACAAGTTGATAGTGGCTCAAAAACAAAGACGCAAACAACCTTGACACTCGGTTGTCGGAGACCCTGGTTCGAATACCAGCCTGGCTCATGCTGAAATTATTTTATTTTTGCCTTATTAAGGCGAAGGTCATTTATAGTGATTTTATTCAATTAATTCACTTTTGAGTTGAGCTGTTATGACCTATGAAGTACATTGAAAAATTAGTAGTCTATGCTGCGTTTCACGGGTGGTTAAGCCCGATCACCAACTTCACAATTAGACAGGACACTAGGTTGAATTGATAAGAAACAAAGGCTCCAAAAATAATTCATATCTGTAAATTTGCTATAATGTTTGTATAACCCAGATATGCCCAAGGCTTGATAATGACCATGATAATTTTTTAGACATTTTTTCTATAAGGTACTTTGATAAAGCTGACATGTCACATGTGTCCTATATATAGGACATTGGGCATATCTGGGATAAATAGGAGTTATCAAACTCAGCCTTTGTCTTCTAGCTATTTACATCTGATATGCCTGATGAGTTGAATTAATCTACCAGCGAAACGATAGTAGCATATTAATTCGGTGTGGGGCTTCGTTAGAATTCACTTTTTCGATACAAAACTCCTTAGGCCATGTTAGCTCAATTAATTCAAGTAATTAAAAACTTTCATAAATAAATAAAAATTCACAGCAGAGTCCGGCTGTCCCGGCTGAAATTTGAACCTGGGTCCTCTCCAACATACCGAGGACTTAGTGTTTTAAGCCACTCCTAATCTATCATATCAAACTTCCGAAATTGTAGGCCTTACAATTCATGAAGGAAAACCCCCTTCGATTTGTACATGTGTATGCATTGAGAAATGATTCTAGACAGGATACTAGGTTGAATTGATAAGGAAAAAAGGCTTCAAAAATACTTCATATCTGCAAATTTGCAATAATGTTTGTATAAATAGAAGTATCTAACTCATCCTTTGTCTTCTAGTCACTCACATCCGATATGCCTGATGAGCTTAATTAAACCACTACCGAAACACTCGTAGCATATTGGGTGTGTGGGACTTCGCTAGAATTCACTTTTTTAATACAAAACTCCTTAGGTCATCTTATACCCCGGTTACACTTAACCGGATTAACCCAGTGGGTTTGGATTTCAAATGTCAATTCCATAGCGCAAACGTCAAATAAATCCTCTCAAAGTGGGTTAACCCAACCAAAAACTCTAGTGTAACCGTCCTATTATCTCGATTAGTTAAATCAATATGAATTTCTTTTGGTTTTCTATAAAAAAAATAGTTTGTTTTTTATATGGAGTCCAAAAGAGTCCTTCAAATGACTCTCTGGTCTTTTGTAGGATGAACTTTCGGACTTCTATAAGTATATGTATATTCTAATAAATACAACTTTTGACCTTCTATATAAAGGCTTTATGGTCTTCTATGAGAAGATCTACTGGGCTTCTATAAAAAGATTTAGCTGGGCTTCTACGAAAAGACCATCTTGGTTTCTATGAGAATAACTTCTGGACTTTCAAGAAAAGGCTTTTTGAAGCAGATCTTCTATATTTCTATAATAAGATATTTTGTGTTTCTAAAATAAGATATTCTCGACATATATAACGATATTTTTTGGCTCTACGATAAGACCTCCTGAGCTTCTATGATAATAATATGTGGCCTTCAATTGAAAGGTCAAGCGTTTCACTTTCAAGTATGTCTCACTTGTCCGGAATGTCACTTCCAGGAATTAAGATATAAGCTGTATATTAAAAATTTTCACACAAAAGTTTTGGTCCTTTTAACCCTCTAAATATTATCCGATCGCCATCTCAAATTGCAAGCTTCTCCTTTGTGATATACTCTTACCTTATTTAAAATTACGCGTTGATCGGACTATTATTGAGACCTACAGAGCCGCTACAAAATTGGATAAAAATTATGTTTTTGGTCCATTTCACCGCTAAATATTTCACGACCATCACCAATAAGAGTAGGGATCCATTCTGATCTGAACCCGACCTCGATACAAAATTTCGTGACGATCGGTCCATAATTGCGGCCTGGAGCGTGTTTACAATTTATAATGGACAGACGGACGGACGGACACACATCTCAAAATCGCTTTATCTCGTCGAGATATGAACATTTCGCGGTGTTACATGAATTTTTACCAAAACAAACTTATAATACCCTTTTCCACATTGTGGTATAGGGTATAAATATTCTCGACTTCTATAAAGATACGTTATGGGCTTCTGCGAGAAGACTCTGTTTCTATGAGATGAGCTTTAGGCCATCTATATAAAATCTTCTGGACTTATTTAAGACGAGCGTCTCGTATTTTATAAGAAGACACCCCAGTCTTTTATAAGAATACCTTCTCTGCTTTTATGAGCAGCCTTTCTTTATTTACAAGTGAAGGCTTTCTAGGCTTCTGTAGGAAGATCGTCCCGCCTACTATAAGAAGACCTTCCGATCTTCTATACAAATATGTCCTGGGCTTCTACAAGCGGAAATTCTGACCATCTATAAAAAACTTTCTGGTCTTCTAAAAAATACCCTCTTGTCTGGTATTCTATAAGACTGCCTCCTTGGCATTCGGGGCTAAAATAATGAACCTTTTTGGGCTTCTGTTAAAAGACCTTCTGATCTTTCAAAAGAAAATATTCTTCATCTTTGTAAGAAGACCTTCCGGGCTTCTAAGAGAAGACTTTCTAGGCTTCTATAAAGATACCATCTGGATTTCTGCAAGAAAGCCTTCTTCTCTACTATACAAATACCTCCTTATTAGTAGATATTCTGGACGTCTATAGAAAGAGCTTGTGGTCTTCTATAAGGCGACATTCGGGGCCTAAAAAGGCCTTCTAGGTTTTTGAAAGAACTTCTGGACTTCTGTGAGAAGACCTTCTGGGTTTCACTAAGAAGATATTATTCTTTTTCGGGAAAATCTTCTCGACTTCTATAGAAATACACTCTGCGATTAAATAGAAGAGGTTTTTATAAACAGACTTTTTGGGTCAAGTTATTCTAATATTTATATATATAAATAATATTTATTTGAAATTTTTTTTGCTTTTTAGGCGAAGATCATTTTTTTTTAAGATTAATTTTTTTAATTTTTTTAATCGAGCTTTATGATCTATTATTCAAGTGAAAAAGGAAAGCCGACGATTCGAACCCACACACCCACCACTATGTGACATGCATGTTTCGTCTTCGGTAAAGACTCTTCAGACATATCGGATGTGGAGCGGCTTCGATGTCCTCGAACTTTTTTTTTTCTTCTTTCAAATGTAAAATACAAAAGAAAAATGCATTTGAAAGAAGAAAAAAAAAAGTTCGAGGACATCAAAGCCGATCCACATCCGATATGTCTGAAGAGTCTTTACCGAAGACGAAACATGCATGTCACATAGTGGTGGGTGTGTGGGTTCGAATCGTCGGCTTTCCTTTTTCACTTGCGTAATAGATCATAAAGCTCGATTAAAAAATTAATCTTAAAAAAAATGATCTTCGCCTAAAAAGGCAAAAAATTTTCAAATAAATAAAATCAGCTGAGCCAGGCTGGGGTTTGAACCCACGTCCTTGAAAAACACAGGAAAAAAGTGTTGTCACGGCGTGTTAGCGTTCAGAGCCAAACTCGTAACTTTCAAAGGCAGCGCTAAGCGTTTGTCATGAAAGCACAACTAGATGGGAAAATCCTCATTGTTGTTGTAAAATACAAAACAAAAATGCATTTGAAAGAAGACAAAAAAAAGGTGCGAGGACATCGAAGCCGCTCCACATCCGATATGTCTGAAGAGTCTTTACCGAAGACGAAGCATGCATGTCACATAATGGTGTGTGTGTGGGTTCGAATCGTCGGCTTTCCTTTTTCACTTGCATAATAGATCATAAAGCTCGATTAAAAAAATTAATCTTAAAAAAAATGATCTTCGCCTAAAAAGGCAAAAAAATTTCAAATAAATAAAATCAGCTGAGCCAGGCTGGGGTTTGAACCCACGTCCTTGAAAAACACAGGAAAAAAGTGTTGTCACGGCGTGTTAGCGTTCAGAGCCAAACTCGTAACTTTCAAAGGCAGCGCTAAGCGTTTGTCATGAAAGCACAACTAGATGGGAAAATCCTCATTGTTGTTGTAAAATACAAAACAAAAATGCATTTGAAAGAAGAAAAAAAAGTTCGAGGACATCGAAGCCGCTCCACATCCGATATGTCTGAAGAGTCTTTACCGAAGACGAAACATGCATGTCACATAGTGGTGGGTGTGTGGGTTCGAATCGTCGGCTTTCCTTTTTCACTTGCATAATAGAGCTCGATTAAAAAAATTAAAAAATTAATATATAAATAATATATAATCTATCTATATATATAAAATTGAAATTTGTTTGTCTGTTTGTTTGTTTGTTTGTGCCTTATAGACTCGAAAACCGCTGAACAGATCTTACTGAAATTTTTAGGGTACATTGCTACATGGCCTGGAATGAAAATAGGCTATACCATTTTTTGAAATTTCGCGTTGATCTGGAGATATAGCATCAAAACCGGAGGTACCTCCAAAAAATTTAGATTTTGTATGTAAATATCTTTAGAACTATTACAGATACAATCTCCAAATTTTGTATGTGTAACGGAATTTGATGTAGAAATAAATGTACAAAATTATATTTAAATCGGTTGAGATTTGGATATAGCTCCCACATACATATATTTTCGGCCGATTTCCTTATTTTATGTACCAAACATTCTATTTATTTCCAATTTCAATGAAATTTGGAATGTGTGACGGAACTTGGTCTGGAAATAAACGTGCCAAATTATGTCAAAATCGGTTCAGATTTGGATATAGCTCCAATACACATATATTTTCGCCCGACTTCCTTATTTTATGCACCGAACACGCTATATATGTCCAACTTCGCTGAAATATTGAATGTGTGACCGAATTTGTTCTAGAAATAAATGTGCCGAATTATATCGAGATTGGTTCAGATTTGGATATGCTCCCATATACATATATTTTGTGCCGATTTCCTTATTTTATGCACCCAACACGCTATATATGTCCAATTTCGCTGAAATTTAGAATATGTGATGGATATTGGCCTAGAAATATATGTGCCAATTTATATCGAAATCGGTTCAGATTCTGATATAGCTCCCATATATATTTTCGGCCGATTTTCCGTATTTGATGCACCAAACACGCTATATATGTCCAATTTCACAGAAATTTGGAGGGTCTGACGGAATTTGTTCTAGAAATAAATGTGCCAAATTATATCGAGATTGGTTCAGATTTGGATATAGCTCCCATACACATATATTTTCGGCCGACTTCCTTATTTTATCTACCAAACACGCTATATACGTCCAATTTCGCTGAAATTTTTAATGCCAGACGGAATTTGTTCTGGAAATAAATGTGCCAAATTATATCGAGATTGGTTCAGATTTGGATATACATAGCTCCCATATACATATATTTTCGGCCGATTTCCTTATTTTATGCACCAAACACGCTATATATATCCAATTTCGCTGAATTTTAAAATGTGTGATGGATATTGGCCTAGAAATATATGTGCTAATTTATATCGAAATCGGTTCAGATTTGGATATAGCTCCTATTTCTGCCGATTTCATGTATTTGAGGCACCAAACACGCTATTTATATCAAATTTCAATAAATTTTTGAACGTGTGACTGAACTTGGTCTAGAAATACATGTGCTAAAATATATCGATATCGGTTCAGGTTTGGATGTAGTGAAATTTGGAATGTGTAACGGAATTTGGTCTAGAAACAAATGTGCCAAATTATATCGAAATCGGTTCAGATTTGGATATAGCTCCCATATATATGTTCGGTCGATTTCCTGTATTTTATGTACCAAACACGCTATTAATGTCCAATTTCAATGAAATTTGGTATGTGTGACGGAATTTGGTCTAGAAATACATGTGCCAAATTATATCGAAATCGGTTATAATTTGGATACACCTCCCTTATATATTTTCGGCCGATTTGCTGTATTTTATGTACCAAACACGCTATTTATGTCCAATTTCAATGTAATTTGGAATGTGTGACGGAATTTGGTCTAGAAATGAATGTGCGAAATCGGTTCAGATTTGGATATAGCTCCCATATATATTTTCGGACGATTTCCTGTATTTTATGCACCAAGCACACTATGTATGTCCAATTTCGCCGAAAATTTGGAATGTCTAACTCAGTTTGGTCTAGACATAAATGTGCCAAATTATATCGAAATCGGTTCAGATTTGAATATAGCTCCCATATATATTTTCGGCCGATTTCCTGCATTTTGCGAACCAAACACGCTATGTATGTTCAATTTCATTGCAATTTGGAATGTGAGACGGGATATGGTGTAAAAATAAATGTGCAAAATGATATCGAGATCTGTTCAGATCGGAATATATCTCCCATATATATTTTCATGTTTTTGTTACGTGTGTCCATTTCAATGAAATTTTGAAGATACTTAGAAGTCATCATTATATACACAAGTACTTATAGTTGAGAAGGAATTGACCAAGGCTACAGCTTTAAATATTATATCTTTGAGAGACTTCTTAAGAACAATGTTTTAATATGATATAATTAAATCATTATTTGAGTAAAAATTTTGAATACGAGTGGGAGTTATCCTAAGAGTAATTTAAGATATCACAATATGATAAAATGTATATGACCTGGAAATAATAAGTCACATTTATATATAAAATAAATTACAACTATCCTCAAACCTAAGGTTCTCAAACCTGGTTCTATTCTTAATTTTATTCACTCCAAATCCAATCTGTACAAATAAAGATAAATTAATACTGTAAGAGTATATAACTACCTACCTATATAACTACCGTAGGAATACTTATAGTCGAAAAGGCTTTAGGAGGAGTGTTACCTCCTGAAACATACAAAAATACCATAGTAGCTCCAAAACAGCCCTGAATGGGTAGAGAACGACTTCATATCTCCTATATTTATACGTTATAATATTGAAAAAGCATTCCATTATATTTTTTCTAAGTCGGGGTAGCAAAGCGCACCGGGTTCAGCTAGTAATATATATAATATAATCTCTATAAGTAGATCTTTTGGGCAGCTATAAGACGATCTTCTTAAGAGTACCTCCTGGACCTTCGGAGTTTCTATAAGAAACCGTTTTGGACTTCTATAAGAAGGAGTTCTTGTCCTCTACAAGAAAATATTCTAGACTTCTATAAGAAGACCTTCTGAAAATACCTCGGCTTCTGTCTTCTGGACTTCTATTAGAAGACATCCTAGATCTCTATAAGAGGACATTTTGGCCATCTATAAGAGGACATTCTAGGTCTCTATAAAAGGACCTTCTTGGCTTCTTCGTGGTTTTTGTAGGAATCCAGTTTGGGCTTCTAAAGAAGATAGTTTTGCCCTCTATAAGAAGATATTCTGGACTTTTATATGAAGGCTTTCTGAGCTTTTATTAGAACTTCTGGACGTCTATGAGAAGATTTTTTGACCTTCTATAGTAAGATATTCTAAAGGTTGCTATAGGGGTTCTCCATGGCTACAATAAGAAGGTCTTCTAGCCTTCTCTAAAAATAAGATCTGGGTTTCTATGTGAAAACTTTCTGGACTTCTACGAAAACACATTGTTGGCTTCTACGAGAAAACCTTCTGGGTCTCTATAAGAAGACATACTTGGCTTCTTGGTGTAAAACTTTTGGCATTCTACGAGAAGAGGCTTTTACAGACAGTATTTTTATATTCTACAAAAAGACCTTTTGGACTTCTATAACAAGATATTTTGAACAAAATGGATTTCTTGGCTTCTACGAGAAAACCTTCTGAGCTGCTATAAAAAGGCCTTCTGGGCTTTTATAAGAATAACTTCTGGGTTTTTGTGAGAAGAACTTCCAGGGTTCTAAAAGAATATCTTCTAAGCTTCTACGAAAATACCTTTTACGAGTTCTACAAGAAGTCCTTATGGTCTTGCATAGGAAGACCTTATGGTCTCCTATCTGACCAGCCAGTAGGTCATAACAAGACCTAAAATCCTTCTTTAAGAAGACATTACAAAAGGACGTCCTAGTATAGTCTTTTTTTTAACGTCGGCAATACGTTATCAATTCTTTACTTCTCAGTCAATAAAAAGACTACACGCTGCGTAGATTTTCAATTCAGAATTCATAACACGATTTCTAGGGCCACTTGCAATAGTGGTGTTAATATCCTGACGTCTATACCAAAATGATTAAAGTTCATTCAGGTGAATCATAACTGTCAATCCTCTGAAGAATTTTACAGCTACAATGTTTTCGCTAATCCCATTTCGATTGAACTTGCGGTTTCCAGGCAACATCGCGAAAACCTAAAATAAACCTAAAAATGGGAACTTTGACCGCTATTTATTTAAAAATCCCTTCAGCGATTTTTTCTTGTATTTGGATTTTTCTGATCTATGAACATTGTAGTTTCAGAACCCACAAAATTTCATCCACCATATGGAGGTTATAATTAAATTTGTCATTCCGTTTGTAACACATCGAAATATTCGCAGGAGACCCTATAAAGTATATATCGTCTGCTCCGTCGGAAAAGGTCGTAAGTCCCTCTCAATAAATTTTTCAGGAGGAAGAAAAAACATTCCAGCGCTTTCTGTATTAAAGATTTTATTATGGTGGTAAAGCCAGTATTTTTCGTTTATTTATTCCGCTTCAATATCTGTACTTTGTTTGATAAAATTCCGTCGCGTTTGGGAGATAATTGGATGTCTTTGGACTTACGACCTTTTCCTTGTACAGTTTTGTATTTTTGAAGGGACTTACGACCTTTTCCTACAATTTACGGACGTTTTTAAAATAAAATATTTATACTTTACGAAACAATGTGGAAAGGGTATTATAAGTTTGTTTTGTCAATATTCGTGTAACATCGCGAAATATTCGTCGTAGACCCCCTCCCCTTGCCATTTTTTCATATCTTGACGAAATAAAGCGATCTAGCTATGTGTGTCCGTCCATCCATTAACAATTGTAATAAAACTCCAGGCCTCAATTTTGGACGAATATAACGAAATTTTGTGGTGAGGTCGGGTTCCGACCAGAAGTGACCGCATTAGATGTTGGTTATGATCGAAAGGTGTGAAATGGACCAAACCCACAATTTTTACCCGACTTTGTAGCTGTCCTGTACATCGCAGTAATATTCCGATCGGAGCGAAATTTTAAGAATGATTTGAGTTTGAGATAAAGAATAAGCTAGCAATTTAACATGGTGGTCAGATAGTTATTAGCGGGTTCAATGCACCAAAACTTTTGGGTGAAATCTTATATATAAAAGACAATGTGTGTATGTTTGTATGTTCCGCATTGACTCAAAAACGGCTGAACCGATTTTTTTTGAACATTTCAGAGAATATACAAGGAACAACCGAGATGAAAATAGGCTTTATATTTTTTTTTGAATTTCGGAGGCGGCGGGGGCAGGTCCTATTTTTTTAAAAAAAACGCTTTTTTGCAAAAGTTATGAAAGTATCGGTCAGAAGATTAATTTTCGAGGAAACGGTTGTTGAATCTCCGACCCTATGTCTACTTCATAAACGAAAAGAAACTAATTGAAGTAAATTTCAATACAACTCATGGTGGAGGGTATAACAAGTTCGGCCTGGCCGAATTTAACGACGTTCTTAATTGTTATTGATATTCACTTGCATATCCCAACTAATTTGCGATGCAAAACTGTTTCAAGACCCAGCAACGTGGACCGGTTAGGCTAATATCTATATATATAAAATAGAAAAATGTTTGTATGTTTGTTTGTTTGTTTGTTTGTTTGTTTGAAATTTATAGACTCAAAAACCGCTGAACCGATCTTGCTGAAATTTTCAGGGTATATTACTACAACGCCTGAAAGTAATATAGGCTATAAAAAGTTTCGAAATTCCGCTCTGATCCGGAGATATAGCATCAGAATCGGAGGAACCTCAAAAAAAAATTTAAACTTTGTATGCAAATATCTATAGAACGGTTACAGATACAGACTCCAAATTTGAAATGTGTGATGGACTTTAGCCTAAAAATAAATTTGCCAAAATATATCGAAATCGGTCCAGATTTGGATATAGCTCCCATATATATTTTCGTCCGATTTCAAGTATTTGATATACCAAACACGCTATATATGTCCGATTTCCATGAAATTTGGAATGCGTGACGGAACGTGGCTTATAACAAAATGTACCAAACTATATCGAAATCGGTTCAGATTTGGATATAGATCCCATATATATTTTCGTCCGATTTCATGTATTTGATATACCAAACACGCTACATATGTCCGATTTCAATGAAATTTGGAATATGTGACGAAATTTGAACTATAAATAAATGTGCCAAAATATATCGAAATCGGTTCATATTTGGATATAGCTCCCATATATAGTTTTGACCGATTTCAGGTATTTGATGCACCAAACACGTTATATGTGCCCGATTTCAATGAAATTTGAAATGTGTGACGGAATTTAGCATATAAATAAATGTTCCAAAATATATCGAAATCGGTTCAAATTTGGATATAGCTCCCATATATAGTTTTGACCGATTTGAGGTATTTGATGCACCAAACCCGTTATATTTGCCCGATTTCAATAAAATTTGGAATGTGTGACGGAATTTGGCCTATAAATAAATGTTCCAAAATATATCGAAATCGGTTAAGATTTGAATATAGCTTCCATATATATTTTTGACCGATTTGAGGTATTTTATGCACAAACACGCTATATGAGACCGATTTCAGTGAAATTTGGAATGTGCGACGGAATTTGGACTATAAATAAATATGCCAAAATATATCGAAATCGGTTCAGATTTGGATATAGCTCTCATATATATTTTGGCCCGAATTGAGGTATTTGATGCAGCAAATACGCTATATGAGCCCGATTTCCGTGAAATTTCGAATGTGTGATGGAATTTGGTTAAAAAATAAATCTGGCAAATTATATTGAAATCGGTTCAAATTTGAATATAGCTACTGTATATATTTTCGGCCCATTTTGTGTGTTTGATATCCCCCCCACACGCTATGTATTTACAATTTTAATTAAATTTGGGATGTGTGACGGAATTTGGTCTAGAAAAATTTTGCCTAATTATATTGAAATGGGTACAGATTTCGATATAGCTCCTATATATATGGTTTGCCAATTTGATGTACTTTTGTGCGCTGTGTATGTCAAATTTCAATGAAATTTCGAATGTGTAACGGAATTTAGTCTAGAAATAAATCTGCCAAATTATATTGAAATCGGCCGATTTCCTGTATTTTATGCACCGAACACGCCATACATATCAAATTTCATTGAGATTGGGAATGTGTGACGGAACTTGGTTACAAATAATTCTGCATTCCTGTTGCAGGAATGAAAGAACTTTTTAATATTAATGACTAACTTTTATTAAATTCAAATATTAAAAAATGACACCTAAATACCACTTAAAATTACATATTTGTGAAGAAATATAAATTTTTTCTTTTGTAAACCATGTAAAAGAAGTGATAACTCATATAACTTTAAATTCTCATATGCTATGGACAAAATTAAACATTGGTCATAGAAATCTATGGATGGCACTTGAATCGAATATTTTTTTGTTTTTGGAAAAAACGTTGACGATTTCTTATGATTCTCACAATTAATGAAAAATAGCGAATCCCAACAGGAATTTCCACTTTTATTATTGTGGTAGAAAACTAATAAACTCTGATATGCTCTTTGGGTTCTTTTTTGTGCTGTGTTTTTCCGTTGGCTACCTGTTAGGGATGGGTTTTTTACAGAGGCCACATTTTGGAGTCATATTTTTTGAAATGCTTGCAACGCACACGTGCTGATTCTGGTATATATACGCCATAAATATGCTCATTCATAAGTACCTGTGGGTAAAATATTGAAATGGACGTGATATAAATAGATGTTCATTGATAGATTTGTGTCATTCAACAAGTGTCAAAAAACCCGAAGAGTGCATTTTTAAGTGAAGTAAAAAAAGTGAATTTAAACAAAAATAAAGTGAATTATAACATGTGATTCCAAAAGAGTGCTTACAACATTTAATTTAAAATACATATTTTTCGCACAAAAGCAATACGAATATTTAAAAAATCAATTCATTTAATAGCTGTTCATAGACCTTTTTGTGTTATTCAACAATTGTCGCAAAGCCCGAAAAGAACATTTATTTAAAAGTGATTAGTGAATTATAACATATTATTCCTGAAGAGTGCTACAACATTTAATTAAAAATACATATTGTTCGCATAAAAGCAAAAAAATCAATTCAACATGCCCCCCAAAAAATCATCGCTAAACAAAAAAACTAAAAATGCATTGGTTTTACAGTCTCTAAGGATACAGGAAACGCCCCAAGAGTATGAAGTCCGCCTATCCAATGCACGGGATAGAGCCTCAACTTCAAGAGCTACTGAAACATTGGAACACTACAATGTTCGACTTGAAACTCAAGGAGTGTTAGCGTCTACTTCACGTACGAACGAATCATCCATTCGGCAGAATGAACGCCTTTCCAGTCAACAAAGTAGATCGTCAAGATTGAGAGCTGAAGAGACAGCCGAACAACGGCAAGTACGCCGTCGTAGTCAACAAATTAGATCGTCAAAATCGAGAGCTCAAGAGACACCCGAGCAACGACAAGTACGCCTTCGTAGTCAACAAAGTAGATCCTTAACGTTGAGAGATCACGAGACACCAGAACAACATGAAATTCGTGTTTCCAATCAATATGATAGAACGACATCATCAAGATCTAATGCGACAACGGATCAACATGATCAACGTCTTCGAAGTCAACGTTCCAGATCGTCATCTTTAAGATCTAATGAGTCATCCAGTGAACGTGAGAGTCGTCTGAGGGATGGTCGTTTAAGAGTAGTGAATACTAGAACCAATGAAACACCAAACGAACGAGAAAGGCGCCTCAGAAATGAACGCTCCAGAATAGCGCAAAGGAGATCTAATGAGACATTAGAGGAACGTGATGCACACAGGAACTATAATCAACGTCGATTTCAAAACCATCTAAATGTATATGAACGCATCGCTTTCCATTACAATTCAAATGTGGATTACAGCGACGATGAATTAGTCTCTATTGGTGAAATGAATAATGTTTGTAAACATTGTAATGCGCTCAAATACAAAAATGAACCACCCGGAATTTGCTGTAGTAATGGCAAAATAGTCTTGCCTGAATTACGGTCACCCCCGGAACCATTGTTTTCACTGATGTCGGGAACAACATCAGAATCTAAACATTTCCTTTCAAACATTCGAAAATATAATTCATGTTTTCAGATGACGTCGTTCGGTGCCACTAAAGTCGTTAAAGACAATTTTCTGCCAACATTTCGTGTCCAAGGCCAAATATACCATCGTATGGGGTCATTGTTACCCATCAAAGATCATAAGTTTCTGCAAATATATTTTATGGGACAAGCAGATGATATTGACCAAGTCCAACAACGTCGGCAATACAATCCCGCCACAAGAGAACGAATTGTTGCCAAATTGCAAAAAATGTTGCATGAAAACAATGAATTAGTCCGGACGTTCAAGAAAGCCAATAATGATCTACAATTACTACCAAATCATCAGGTTGTAATACACGCTGACAAGGTACCAGTAGGTGAACACCAAGGACGCTACAATGCACCTACAGCTAATGATGTCGCAGTTTTAATGGTAGGAGATCCTGTTGCACATCGAGATATCATAGTTCGTCGATTCGATGATAGGGTGAATAGGATATCAGAAACTCATCGATCGTACGATGCACTGCAATATCCCATTATTTTTCCATACGGAGACGATGGATACCATTTTGAAATTCGCCAAATAAATCCAGCAACAAGTAAGTTAAATTGAGCAGATTTATTGTTTAAAAACATTTTTAAAAGTACATATGCATTTACACGTTTTATATGTTTTCTTTCAGATGTTTCCACCAGCAAAAAAGTGAGCTGCATGAATTTCTACGCTCATCGTATCATGATCCGTCAAAATGCTACGAACCACATATTGAATTGTCGTGAGTTATTTCATCAATACATCGTGGATATGTATGCCAAAATTGAAGCTGAAAGACTTTTGTATATTAGGCATCACCAATCAAAATTGCGTGCAGATGATTACATTCATCTTCGCGATGCTTTAAACAATCGAAATGACATAAATCCCAATGATCTCGGACAAGCTGTAATTTTACCGGCAACATTTACGGGAAGCCCCCGCCATATGCACGAGTATACGCAGGATGCAATGACTTATGTGCGTTCATATGGTCGGCCGGACTTATTCATTACATTTACATGTAATCCAAAGTGGGAGGAAATAACAACTGTCTTATCCGGAGGTCAGACATCGGTGCATCGACATGATGTAGTAGCACGGGTGTTCCGGCAGAAGCTGATAACGCTGATGGATTTTATTGTTAAGCTACGTGTATTTGGAGAAACGAGATGTTGGATGTATTCGGTTGAGTGGCAGAAGCGTGGACTTCCTCATGCTCATATTCTTATATGGTTGGTTCATAAGATTACACCCGATGTTATTGATGATATTATATCTGCTGAAATACCTAACGTGGACGAGGATCCTATTCTACATCAAGTTGTTGTAAAGAATATGGTCCATGGTCCATGTGGACTAATTAATCAACATTCTCCATGCATGGTAGATGGAAAGTGCACCAAAAAATATCCACGGCAATTTGTTCAAGACACCGTAACTGGTACCGACGGCTATCCAATTTATCGTCGCCGATCTACACATGACGGCGGTCAATCTTTTGTAATAAAAGTGAGAAATAATGAAGTAGATGTAGATAATCGCTGGATAGTCCCTTACTGTCCACTTTTATCGAAAACATTTAAGGCACACATCAATGTGGAATGTTGCAATTCAGTGAAGTCGATAAAATACATCTGCAAGTACGTGAATAAAGGTTCGGATATGGCTGTATTTTCACTACAAAATCCTAATGATGAAATAAGTCATTATCAGATGGCACGGTATATAAGCAGCAATGAGGCAGTTTGGAGAATTTTGGGATTCCCTATCCACCAACGCTACCCAACTGTTGTGCACTTATCCGTACATCTTGAAAATGGGCAAAGAGTTTATTTCAACGAAGCAAATGCACGAGAAAGAGCAGTGACGCCACCGGCTACGACTTTAACAGCATTCTTCGAATTATGTGCAAACGATCCGTTCGCCAAAACTTTGCTATATTCACAAGTACCGTCATACTATACATGGATTCCAACATCAAAAAAATTTCAAAGGCGCAAACAGGGAAAACCCGTTGAAGGATGGCCAAATGTATATTCAACCGACGCACTGGGCAGGATATATAGCGTTCATCCACAAAATTTTGAGTGTTTTTATTTACGACTACTTCTGGTCAACGTTTATGGGCCGATATCATTCGAACACTTGAGAACTGTGGATGGAGAAATATGTTCATCTTATAGAGAGGCATGCCACAAACGTAATCTTTTGGAGAACGATTCACATTGGGAAACAACACTTTCAGATTCAAGTATTGGAAACAATCCGTGTCAGATTAGGACACTATTCGCAATTATTTTAGTTTCTTGCTCACCAACCAGCCCAAGAGATCTATGGAACAAATTTAAAGATAGCATGACGGAAGATATCCTAAACAGAGAAAGAACCATCAGGGATGATGCAACGTTGGAATATTCTGAAGAAATGTACAATGAGGCTTTGATACGACTAGAAGACAAATGTTTGGAAATTCAAAACAAGACACTTATCCAAGTGGGTATGATTTCTCCGATTCGATCAGAGGAAAATGTAGGTGACATTGATTTAAGAAGAGAAGTCACGTATGATGTACGTCAATTGAAAACATTTCTAGCAGACAAAATACCGCTTTTAATGCCCGAACAGAAATCGGTATACAATATTGTGTTAGAAGCAATCGAAAACCAGTCTGGAGGATTGTATTTCATTGATGCACCTGGAGGCACAGGAAAAACCTTCTTAATTTCCCTGATTTTGGCTAAGGTTCGGTCAGATGGAAATATTGGATTGGCCGTTGCTTCGTCAGGTATTGCAGCAACCCTTTTGGACGGCGGAAGGACAGCACATTCTGCTTTTAAGCTACCAGTGAAAGTGCAATTTCAAGCAGATTTTACTTGCAACATAAAGAAAAATTCGTCAATGGGTAAAGTACTGCAATCATGCAAAATCATAATTTGGGATGAGTGCACCATGGCACACAAAAAATCTTTGGAAGCACTAGATCGAACTCTACAAGATTTGAGAAACAACTCTATGCTCTTTGGAGGAGCATTAGTTCTATTAGCAGGAGATTTTCGACAAACGCTGCCTGTTATTCCAGGATCGACACCTGCAGATGAATTGAATGCATGTCTAAAGTCGTCCTTTCTGTGGAACCACGTTCGTACGTTGAAATTAACAAAAAACATGCGTGCACAACTTCAATGTAACGAATCATCTAGCCACTTTTCCAAACAACTAATGGATCTAGGAAACGGAAAAATACCAGTTGACCCAGCCACAAAATGTATTGCATTGCCATCTGACTTCTGTAGATTAACAAAATCTATCGAAGAATTAGTAGATTGTGTGTTTCCCAATATTGAAGCTAACATCAGTAACAGTCAGTGGTTATGTGAACGTGCATTACTTGCTCCTAAAAACATCGATGTTAACTCTGTCAATAATAGCATATTAAACAGAATTACAGGAAATGCAAGAAAATATAAATCCATCGATACTGTGACAACTGAAGACGACGCTGTTAATTATCCAGTTGAGTTTCTAAATTCTTTGGATCTGCCAGGCTTTCCACCACATGAATTAGTGCTCAAAGTTGGTGTTCCTATAATTTTATTAAGAAACATACACCCACCTCGCCTTTGCAATGGCACAAGACTAACAGTAAAGAAACTGCACAACAATTTAATTGAAGCTACCATAATTACGGGGAATTATATAGGTTCAGATGTATTGCTACCCCGAATACCTCTAATATCAACGGAAATGCCCTTCAATTTTAAAAGATTGCAATTTCCTGTACGCTTGGCATTTGCAATGACAATAAATAAATCCCAAGGGCAAACTCTTGTTGTATGCGGCCTAAATTTAGCAAGCTCTTGCTTTTCTCATGGTCAGTTGTACGTGGCATGTTCACGTGTTGGGAGACCCAGTGATTTATTTGTTTACGCTCCCGAAGGAAAGACAAAAAATATTGTATATCCTAAAGCATTGCAATAAATGTTTATAAATATTGTTTAATTAAGTATTATAATTATTAATTAGTGTACTTATAGATGTAAAGTTGTTTTTTACCATATTTTTAAGTTGACAATGTACATATTTTCGAATCAATAAAATAAAAAAACATTAATTTGTTTAAAATTCAAAGACAAAAATATATTTTTTGGGGCTGCAAGTAATATGCTGCGGGGTAGCGAAGCGCACCGGGTTCAGCTAGTTTAATATAAAACATGACATGTTGTACTTACGACCTTGTATTGCCTTACGACCTTTTCCTTCAATTAAATTTCATGATTAATTCCTTTAATGCACGTGGTTTCTTAGCTACATTGTAATCCCAAATAGTGTCCTTTTTTGTCTTCCCAAGTATTTCTGCCCCAACTCACTGCATCTTTTTTTTTGTCTGCAAACCATGTATAGTCTTCAGCATGTAATGTCTTCCTGCATTTAGGAAGTTTATCATCAGAGTTTTCAAAATCACCGTGAAAACCATAGGGAACTAGACCCATGACACCATCGTCTAATTCCATTCCAAATTAATACTGCTCTTTGTTCGCAAAAAACATGATGTCTTCTTAGTTTAATAACATTTCAGTCAATTATAATTTGGGAATCATTTAATAATATAAACATTGCATTTACCCGTTCGTTAGAAGGGATTACTTTATTGAATTCAGAATACAAACTAATCTCGTTATGTGAATAAATGCCCCAAGAGAAACCACAAATTACCAGTTGATGAAGTGAAGTAAGATATACGACAGAAAAAACAGTAAAAATTTTGATTTTTTTTACAAATTTTTCAATACATGAGGTATTTGAACACAAACAGCATCCCAATTTGTATCAATGAAAAGGCCAGAAGTCCATCTTTCGTAATCAGTTCGCTTATAGGGGAAAATTGATTTCAAATGTAAATTTTCGTTGCAATATAAAAATTATCACATTTTTGTTCAAAAGTTTGGTCCACAGGCTCCGTCAAATATCATCCGATTATCATCAAACGGTGTAGGCTAGTTCTTTACATTGTACCCAAACCATGGATGACGTTAAACATTATATCTGAACTTCATTAGCTGTAGTATTCTTTTAAAGTATAAATTTTCCTGTGGACTTACGACCTTTTCGTACTCAAATTTGTACGTTTTGTGGACTTACGACCTTTTCCGACAAGAGCAAAACGTATAGAAAAACGCGACATACTACCATTTTCTTTGTATCATACGACGTGTTTTGACATAAACTATCATCCTGTAACAAAAACGCGATTTCCAAAAAAGTGGACTTACGACCTTTTCCGACGGAGCAGACGATATATTATTGATCAGCATAAAATTCTATGTCGATTTAACCATGTCCGTCTGCCCGTCCGTCCGCCTGCAGGATGGTTGGTATTGAAAATGGGATATATCGGTCCACGTTTTGATATACCTCCCATAAAACGGTACCCGATTTTCGGTATTTTTAAGGTTTTAGCTTCATTATCCTACCAAAATGACGAAAATTTCGTATTTAGTTATCGTTGGGTGAATGAAAACTTTCCACCTAAAATTTGTTGGTATAAGTCCACGCATTCATATAGCCCCCAAAGAACGGTACCTCCCGATATTCGGTATTTTGGAAGTTTTAGCATCATTATCCCACCAAAATGGTTGGAATTTTTTAATTAGTCTTCATTGAGGATACAAAACGTTCCACCTGAAATTTGTTGGTATAGGTACACGCCTTCATTAGCCCCCATAGAACGGTACCTCCCGATATTGAAGGTTTTAACTTCGTTATCCCACCAAAATGGTTGAAATTTGGTAATTAGGCGGAGCTAAGTACTTTCGTAGATAAAAGGAAACTAACTATTCCATTCTCTTTCAATTTAATTTTGGTGGAGGGTATAAAAAGTTCGGTCCGGCCGAACTTCACGTTTTTTACTTGTTTGAAAAATATATATGTAACTAGCTGAACCCGGTGCGCTTCGCTACCCCTTTAGATTGATATGCATTTGAAATTTTACGGATTTTTTGAAATCAGAAAGAAATCAAATTCAAAAATTTAAAGTAAAGTATTTATTGTAATGCTTTAGGATATACAATGCTTTTTGTTTTTCTTTCAGGACGTAGAGCTGACCATGAGAAAAGCAAGAACATGCTAAATTTAGGCCGCATACACCAAGAGTCTGTCCTTGGGACTTATTTATAGTCATTGCAGATGCCAAACGTACAATCTTTTAAAATTAGCAACAGCAGTACATCTGTAGTGCAATTCTCTAACTCATTTTTTGAGTTACCGACAAAAATCGTTAACATTAAAACGCAAAATTATGAATGAAAAGTTCAAATAAAAGTTGACAACATCCTTGCTATCGGTAGAACTTTACGACTACTTTTTATTCGTCGCTAACTTACCGACAAATATCGTTAATTACCGAAATTATAAGCATTTTAATTTTACAGATTTTTGTCGGTAACTCTAAAAATATGTTAGAGAATCGCACTACTGAACCTATATACCCAGTAATAATCGTTGCCTCAATTAAATAGTTATGTAGTTTTTTTACTGTTAACCTTGTACCATTGCAAAGGCGAGGTGGGTCCATGTTTCTTAATAAAATAATAGGAACACCAACTTTTAGCACTAAATTATGTGGTGGAAAGCCTGGAAGATCAAACGAATTTAGGAATTCAGCTGGATAGGTAACCGCGTCGTCTTCAGTTGCCACAGTATCAATGGATTTGTACGTTCGTGCATTTCCTGAAATTCTATTGACTGAAATTCTTTCAATATAATTTACCAATTTGTTTTGTAGACCAATTTCCGCCACGTATTCCAAATTTTATTGAAAGTGGGCTTACAAAGCGTGTTTGGTGCATCAAATACATGAAATCGGCTGAAAATATATATGGGAGCTATATGTAAATCTGAACCGATTTCAATATAATTTGACAATTTTTTTTGTAGATCAATTTCCGCCACATATTTCAAATTACATTGAAATTGGACATACATAAGGTGTTTATTGCATAAAATACATGAAATCGGCCAAAAATATATATTGGAGGTATATCCAAATCTGGTCCGATTTAATTATAATTTGGCAAACTAATTTCTAGGATCAATTCGTCAAAGATTCCAAATTTGGTCAAAATTGAACATACTTGGTGTGTTCTGTGTAGAAAATACATGAAATCGGCCGAAAATATATGTATATGGGAGCTATATCCCAATCTGAACCGATTTCAAAATAGTTTGGAACATTTATTTGTGCAATAAATTCCGTCACACATTCCAAATTTCATTGGAATTCGGCATACAAAACGTGTTTTATGCATCAAATGCATTAAATCGGCCGAAAATATATATCTAAATCTGAGCCGATTTCAAATTACTTTGGCAAATTTATTTTTAGACCAAATTCCGTCACACATTCCAAATTTGAAGACTGTATCGATAATCGTTCGCTAGATATCAGCATACAAAGTCTACATTTTTTGGAGGTACTTTTCGATCCTGAGGCTATATCTCCAGATCGGGGCGGAATTTTTAAGAATTATATAGCCTGTGACAATTTCAGGCCATTTGGTAATATACTCTGAAAGTTTCAGGAAGATCGGTTCAGCGGTTTTTGAGTCCATAAACTTCAAACAAACAAACATTTTCCTCTTCTATAGATATAGATACCGCACAAATTTCATTGAAATAAATATGGAAGCTATAGCCAAATCAACACCGATTTCAATAATTATTTCTACACCAAATTTAGTTACACATTGGACATACATAGCGTCGTTGGGGCATCAAATACATGAAATCGGCCGAAAATATTTGTAGGAGCTATATCCAAATCTGAACCCATATCAACATAATTTGGCACACTCATTTCTACAACAAATTTAGTCACACATTCCAAATTTCGTTGAAATTGGACATACATAGTGGGTTGGGTGCATCAAATACATGAAATCGGCCGAAAATATATATAGGAGCTATATCCAAATCTGAACCGATTTCAATATAATTTGGCATACTCATTTCTACAACAAATTTAGTCACACATTCCAAATTTCATTGAAATTGGACATACATAGTGGGTTTGGTGCATCAAATACATGAAATCGGCCGAAAATAGATATAGGAGCTATATCCAAATCTGAACCGATTTCAATATAATTTGGCATACTCATTTCTACAACAAATTTAGTCACACATTCCAAATTTCATTGAAATTGGACATACATAGTGGGTTTGGTGCATCAAATACATGAAATCGGCCGAAAATAGATATAGGAGCTATATCCAAATCTGAACCGATTTCAATATAATTTGGCATACTCATTTCTACAACAAATTTAGTCACACATTCCAAATTTCATTGAAATTGGACATACATAGTGGGTTGGGTGCATCAAATACATGAAATCGGCCGAAAATATATATAGGAGCTATATCCAAATCTGAACCGAATTCAATATAATTTGGCATACTCATTTCTACAACAAATTTAGTCACACATTCCAAATTTCATTGAAATTGGACATACATAGTGGGTTGGGTGCATCAAATACATGAAATCGGCCGAAAATATATATAGGAGCTATATCCAAATCTGAACCGATTTCAACATAATTTGGCATACTCATTTCTACGACAAATTTAGTCCCACATACCAAATTTCATTGAAATTGGACATACATAGTGGGTTGGGTGCATCAAATACATGAAATCGGCCGAAAATATATATAGGAGCTATATCCAAATCTGAACCGAATTCAATATAATTTGGCACACTCATTTCTACAACAAATTTAGTCACACATTCCAAATTTCATTGAAATTGGACATACATAGTGGGTTGGGTGCATCAAATACATGAAATCGGCCGAAAATATATATAGGAGCTATATCCAAATCTGAACCGAATTCAATATAATTTGGCATACTCATTTCTACAACAAATTTAGTCACACATTCCAAATTTCATTGAAATTGGACATACATAGTGGGTTGGGTGCATCAAATACATGAAATCGGCCGAAAATATATATAGGAGCTATATCCAAATCTGAACCGATTTCAATATAATTTAGCATACTCATTATTACAACAAATTTAGTCACACATTCCAAATTTCATGGAAATCGGACATATATAGCGTGTTTGGTACATCAAATACTTGAAATTGGACGAAAATATATATGGGAGCTATATCCAAATCTGGACCGATTTCGATAAATTTTGGCACATTTATTTTTAGGCTAAAATCCATCACACATTTCAAATTTGGAGTCTGTATCTGTAACCGTTCTATAGATATTTGCATACAGAGTTTAAATTTTTTGGAGGTACCTCCGATTCTGATGCTATATCTCCGGATCAGAGCGGAATTTCGAAACTTTTTATAGCCTATGTTACTTTCAGGCGATGTAGTAATATACCCTGAAAATTTCAGCTAGATCGGTTCAGCGGTTTTTGAGTCTATAAATTTCAAACAAACAAACAAACATACAAACATTTTTCTATTTTATATATATAGATGGAAAAAAATCCTGTTTCCTGTTGCACGAATGAATAAATTTAAGCGTACTAATAACTAAAATAACGTTTATTCCATTAAAGTATTGAAAAAGTTCACGCAAAATCACTTTGATTTTTTAAAAATCACTTTGGTTTTTTTAAATTAAATCTTTGAAAAAAGCGTTTACGACATTTTTAAAATTCTCAGAATTAAATAAACTTAGAAAGAAACAAATATTATGTCTGTTTGGTTATCTCATGTGACTCTAATTTTTATTTTCAGTTATATATATATATGCTTACAGTGACTTCAAAAATTGCCCACAATTCTGATAAACTCAATTTTTAAAATCATTTTGTGTGTGAGGTTTTCACCTAATCAATTTATAATTACGATTTAATGTAATCTTATGTAGAAACTCATCACTCTATGATACGGGGATATCAGATTTTAAAAAAGTCATAACCCTAGCGTACACTCTCTATGAAGTAAACTAAAAAAGTCAATATCCAAGCACAGAAAGTAAAATGAACAAATATTTATATTTGTTCATAGTACACGTAGATATATGTAGGAATGTATCTATGTGTGTTCATGTGTATTTGTTTACGATTAGAGTCGATTTGTTGTCGTTGTTACTGTTATTTTTATTGCTATTCGATTTCATTTTTATTGGAAATGTTCTAGTTGTTGTAAACAACAAACACATTTTCTAACTAAAAAGGATGTGCTTACAAAAGAGATGCCATTTCGAAATGAAAATATTAGGTGGAGTATGGTGAAGTATTTGTTTTGAAGTTTTATTAATTTAGCAAGTTGAAAATGAGATGTTATAAATAATATGTAAATGAGTTGTTGTGTTGATACTTTTCATTAATTCAATTGTGTAATATACTCTGAATTTATTCAGAAAATGATGAATCTAAACAACAACATTACAGGAAATTTTTGCAGAGCAATTGTAAATAATTTGTACTGTTTTGTGACATCCTAATATATGTACATCCGTACTTACGTATGTATGTTCTTAACAATACAGATATTTTTACTTCATGTATTTCAGTTTAACCTACATACAGGAAATCGACAAAAAGGAACAATTGTGTACTTAACCTACACACACTGACTTTAGTTACTTATAGTAAATAAGGTGAAAGCATGTTTAATCTACACTATCAATATAAACTCTTAGAAAAAAATAGTATGAAAATAGGTCACAAATGTTGTTCAGTTGTTTCTGGGTTGTGTATTAAACTTTAATACTGGAATCCGTAGTTTGCTGTAATATGATTTAGAAATTGCCTGTTGGTTCATGGTGACCTTATAGATCGCTGTGACTGATTACTTAAGATCCGATGGACGGATTATTGGAAATGAGTCACGTGTATTGGCATTTTTGTACCCTCCACCATAGTATGGAGGTTATATTAAGTTTGTTTTTCCGCTTGCAACTCATTGAAGTAAGTACATGGTTTGGTATAGCCCCCAATATAACGTTATCTCCCTATTTTCGGTATTTTGAAGATTCTAGCTACCATTTTTAACTCATCTGTCTGTAATTTGACATTTGAAGTTCTCAGTGGTCACGAACTTACAAAATTAAACGATCATTAATATTAAAATTGATCTTCGCCCTAATAGGCAAACAATTCCAAATAAAGCAAGTAAGAGAGGGTTATAGTCAGACAGGGCCGAGCATGTGATACCCTACTCCACTTCACCTAGACACTATTTTCCAAGGAATTTCCTTTATATGACTGCGACATATTTTAGCCTTCCGATCACACATACATAAGTTCATATACATGGTAACATACGTAAAGTATTAATTTTCGTATTTTATAATGACCAATCGGGTCTTTTTCACTACATATTATTAAAACAAGTTAGAAAGTATCAGTCAGCTGTGTCGACAGAGATATACCCTCAGCCTCGAACATAAAGAAAATAAGTAATTTCCCAAGAAGAATGGACTTTGACCCTCACAAAAATTGTACCGTCGCACAGAGGACGAAATCATTGATCTAGCGGCGCGAAAGTCAAAAAATCAAAGTATAAAATTGCGAAATGTTTTCCATTATATCGATTACAGACACTCTGCTGACTAAGATTTTGTTTTTACTTTTTTGTTGTTGTAAATATTTACTCAGTTATTCAGTGTCAAGTGCAAGAAATTTTGACGGATCAGATTTTAATAAAATTGTTGCTAAAAACCTGACTCATATTTGTTTAATTGTTAAATAAATTCGTAATAAAACTAAACAAAGTTTAGTTTTTATTGATAGGGGAGGGTTTAAGTTAAATTAAAATAAAATGTTTGGAGCCTGAAGTTACATAGTTATAAAGCAATAAATTTTCAAAAATTATTATTTTTTGTATGTTTTTAGTGCAACATACTTTTGTTGGATGGAGCGTAACTACAAAGGTCCACCGAGGTTCGGTCCAGTTATTTTTTTAATAATTAAATTGGACTCCCTAGATTCCGAATAACCAAAATTTAGCTGCAAATAGCTGCAAATCTTGCTGATAAATGGTCTTGAAAAATAGATTAAATCCTCAAAATACCCAAAATCTGTCGGTACGGTTATATGGGGGCTATATCAAAATGTAGACCTATGTTCGCAATTTTTGATATAGCATTTTTGTGTCCACTGGGAACCCCAAATACCAAATTATACCTAATTTGGTCGGAAAATGTAGCTTTACTTCCCCAAACTACTAAGTCGGGAGGTACCTTTAAAGGGGCCTACACCCAAACGTGGACCTATGTCCACAATTTTTGGTGGAAAGTTTTAGTGATCACTAGGAACCCTAAGTACCAAATTACAACTAATTTGGAAGGAAAAGGTGGCTTAAATCCTCAAAATATCGAATATCAGGAGGTACCGTTATATGGGGGCTATACCAAAATATTTGCCTATGTTGTTCATATTTAGTCCATAATTACCCACAGACACAGATTGAGTTTGTGCAAAATTTCAGAAAGATATCTTCATTCGTTTCCACGTTATTAATTTCGCGCCGCTAGATCAGTGGTTTCGACCACTGTGCGTCGTAACAAGGACCACAAATAAAAAAAAAATTGAAGCAATTCGAGACTAGTTTTTGAATAGACCTTCTACCAAGTTTTTTTATGGGAGGCAACCGAAGGAGTGTTCCGATGTAGTCCATATTCGGACGTAATCCAAGTCTCTGAGAAATAATACGAAGTACATAATTAAGACCGAACCGGTTTCTCCCTTCGACGGTTATCTTAGTCAGTTATCTTAGTCAGTTTAGTTGGCGTCGTATCAGGACGTATGGACTTGCCCAAACAAAAATTGCACCGTCGTAAAAGGGCCTACAAGGCGAAAATATTTCAAAGAAATTCAAAACGGTGCGAGAAGAGCTGTTAAATTATACTTTTCCCAAAGGAGTGGGTCGATATTGTCCATATTCGAACTTGATATATGCATGAAAGTAACATTTCCACAACCCCAGTTTAGAACAATCCGGTTATTCCCTTCTGGAACTATCGTGCGGATAACACTAAGCAACACTGAAAATGCAAACAACTTATAGTCTAAATTTTTATGGCCTCATCTAAACCGGGCTAAAACTACAGTATTTTGCATTTATCGGGTCTTTATCTC
Organism: Musca autumnalis; assembly: GCF_047663935.1. NCBI lineage: Eukaryota > Metazoa > Arthropoda > Insecta > Diptera > Muscidae > Musca > Musca autumnalis. Next base: position 222,002,735 of record NW_027411755.1, read on the forward strand.
AGAAACGATTAGGAATTTAGCCTTGCTGTCTTTGGCAATATTGTAGCCCTAAACTAGTAGAACTTATCACCTGAGAAAAACTCCATCTAGGGCATCAAAATCCATAAAATATGGAAAATTTTACATAATTGCTAAAATTCTAGTGAGCATTGGGTAAACTATTGGGAGTTGAACCAAGTAACCTTTTGAAAAAATTTTCCAAATAAAGTTCTCAACAATTCTTTAGACCATTCTGAAACTCTAAAATGCTTACTTCATGTTGTTTCAGCGGTATTTTGCATCATACCTTTTACAACACGTATTTCAAAAACAGTTCACACCAACAGTTTATTCTCGCATTTCGGATTTCACTGCATTATTGACATTATTATTAAATCGTCGTTGAATAATGTACTGAAAACAACGGCATAGAGACATTTTACAACAATGACATGTTCTGAAGAGTTCTGTATTACATTCCAGGGAATATTTTTCCAAAATAAAATATTGAGAAAAAATTAAACGTTTTGGAGATATGGAAATGTATAAAAATTGTGGAATTTTTGCAGTATAATCTCGATAATCCAGACACCACATGTTTTGGCGGTGTCCGGATTATCGAAATGTCCGGATTACCGAGTAGTTTCGAAAAACACACAATTTTGTGTTAAAATGATAAATAATGCAAAATTCAATCAATACAAACATTTTATTTAACATAGACGAAGTCGTATATAAATACGAATTTGAAAAAATACACTGTGTGTTACAATTTTGACTATTTTTAGTCTGAGAACAGTCTTCAATGCACCTTTTCCCAATGACATCATCTAAATCATTTATTTCTTTTGTCAATAAGGTGTAAAACATCCTTTTAATAGATAAGTAATGACGTAATTTTCAGTAAAAATTGAACACCATGGAACCGTGTGCGGGTTCGATTTCCAGGTGAGAAAACATCACATTTTCAGCGGTGGCAAAAATACCGATCAATGTGATTTTGGTGAACTTTCCTGATTAATTCAGCACTTGTAGATAACAATTGCTGTCGTAAGACTCGCAGTTCTGACTCTTCTAACAGGATCGGGGTGCACTCATTAATATGAGATAAGTATCCCTTGTCCCTTCAGGGATGTTTTTGGGAACATACCTAAAATTTTGAATGACTTTAAACGACAAGATTTTCTACCCAGAATTAAAAAAAAAAAAACATTATTTGAAAAATTCCTTGTTTTCCATTATTTTTTTAGGAAAACTCGTAAAATGGATAGTAAATTGGCAAACTCACATTTGTAAAAGATTTTGGACCTTTTGCTTTTCTATTTCTATTACAGAGTTGTAAGTTTAGGAGTAACTCTTTCTTTGCCAATTGTAGACAGATTGGTCTGTAACACAAACTTGGAAATATATTATCCTCATCTGCCACATTTTCATGCAATTTTAGGATAAATGGCTGGACAGATGAATCATTCGGAAAATTTTCTCTACAAACTAAAAGAACCTCTCGCTTATTAGAACCCTTAAAACTCTGAACAGATTTATTTAGTTTTTTTTGCCTTATTGAGGCGATGGTAATTCTATAGTAATCTTTGAATTAATTTCCTTTCGAGTTGAGCTGTTATGAGGTACTTTGAGAAATTTGGAGTTCCAAACATTCAACCAATATGCTACATTTGGTTATGGGGTTTTAATCCAAATCATATTCATCATTTTACGTTTGCGAAGACCACTTTTCGCGCGCAGCATCAGTAATAGAACTCATTTGTTCTTATAAGAAAACAATTTTGCATAGAATTTATTTTTGCATCAATAGAAACCAAAACCATTGCAAACAATAAAATGAGTAACAGAAATTACTCAATGTGGAAGAAAATGAATGAGTGTCCGGATTATTGAGGTAAAAATGTGCTGTATGTCCGGATTACCGAGTCTACAGTGTAAATATTTTTAGTGTCCGGATTACCGCGTTGTCCGTATTAACGAGTGTCCGGATTATCGAGACTATACTGTATTTTGAAATTTGAGGCAATAAATGTAGTTTTTCGAGTTCATTATTTCTCCAAATATTTTATTCGTGTCCTATCCTACAAATTTGATTCAGAGGTCAGAAGAAGATTCGTATTGGTTTCAGAGATATAGCTCCGACTTTCGTTAAAATGTCAATAATTAACCATGTTTAGATGGGGCCATAAAATCCGAGCTGGATCTGACACAACAAAACCCAACTAGGGTTTCTTGTCGTTTGTGTCTGTACTTTCAAAAAATCCTCAGTTCGAATTGTTTGCACAAGATCACCTTAAAAATGTTGCACAGTGTAATGTACGGAGAGCAACGTGTCATTTTACAACAATGACATGTTCTGAAGAGTTGTGTATTATATTCCAGCGAATATTCTTCCAAAAGAAAACCTTAAGAAAAAATAAACGGTTTTGGAGATATGGTGCAAAATGTATACAAATTATGGAAATTTTCAAACATTTGAGGCAATAAATGTAGTTTTTCGAGTTCATTATTTGTGCATATCGACGCCTCCAAACAATAGTATGCTAAGTCGAGTTAGCATGTTTTCAAGTTCTTTACATTTTTATATTTAACGTCCTTTAACTTAAATTCTGTCAAATTTTGGTAATAATCGGACATTCCGAACAGAAGTTATAAACAAATATTTACTTAGCATAGTACTGAAGGTCAAAGAAATTTCCAAACTTTTAGAGCTTGTCCTGCAAAACTCACTGTTCATAATTAGCAAACTATTATTTGGAGGTGTCGAACGTCCTTTAACTTAAATTCTGTCAAATTTTGGTAATAATCGGACAATCCGAACAGAAGTTATAAACAAATATTGACTTAGTATAGTACTGAAGTTCAAACAAATTTCCACACTTTGAGAGCTCCTCCTGCAAAACTCACTTTTTAGACTTAGCATACTATTATTTGGAGGTGTCGATATATTTTATTCTTGCCCTTATCTACAAACTTCCTTCAGAGGTCAGATTTACATAAGTTTCGGAGATATAGCCCAGAATTGCTTTAAAAAGTCAATATTTCACCATGTTTAGATGGGGCCATAAAATCCAAGCTGGATCTGTCACAACAGCCAGACAAACAGACATGGGTAAATTGACTCCAAATTGTCTAAAATGGATTTCGTCTAAACATATTTGGGGTCTAAAATCATTATTTCGATAATCTCTTTGTTGATGAGATAAACAAATGATTTTTATGGAATTGATCAATGAAAAAAGTCCAATATTTCGAGGTATTATTACATTACTTTTTACCAAAGGTATCACAAAAACTTCAAGACCCCGTACATCATTGTAATTTGTAACAATTTAAAATCCTGGGAATCTTTTTATCATGATTTGAAAACTTTTCTATCATGATTGTGGCTTTTTTGTAACATGGGATATAATATCACAACAATAAAAAATACTTATATGTTAGGCAGTAGTTTAGTTATCTAACCGCTGGTTTTCTAGTTTATTTTCGTAGATTTCCGAAATATGTCTCCTAGAAATAAAATATAAACCAACAAGTAAAAAAGTGTCAGTCGGCTTTGCACACAGATATATACCTTCAGCCAATGTGAAGCGAAACTTTAACCTACGGACAGATCGAATGTATTTAAGGTCTCCTCAGAATTATGTGGCCCTTTTTGGACATTTGAACTTGCCGACAAAAATGTGGGTTAGGAATTAACTGCACTAAGATGTTGAAAATGTTGAACCTTTGTGGGGGAGGTACCCTTAGGGAGGACCGATATGGGCCATTTGAGAAGTTAAACTAAATTTTGAAATTTTGACAAAATATTAGGAGATACAAAGTTTGGACCAAATTGGTTGCCCCATTCAAGTGATATCGTCCTAGCATTTTAGTGACATGTTTTAAATATTGGGGAGAATCACCGGAAGTTGTGGACCGGTATTGCCCCATGAAAATAAATTTTAACATAATTTGACGAAGACCAAATGTTGGACCAAATCGGTTGAACAGTTCGAGAGTTATCGTCCACTCCGACCGCCACATATTGTGACATAGGGGTTTTTTACACCTTTCGGGTTGTTTTCCCAAGAAATATGGACTTACTCTTGAGAAGACTTTTACCGTCGTAATGGAGGTAGCGAATGCAAATCGCTTCAACAAAAATCAAGGTGATTCGAGAGCAGGTCTTAAAGTGAACTTAGCCGAAATTTTGTGTGAGTGGTATATCTGGTAGATATATTAGAATGTGCAAAGTATGGATTACATCGGCCACTCCCTTCAAAAGTTATCGTGCGCACAATTTTTCCGAACATTGTTCAACTTTTGTGGGGGAGGCACCGGAAAGAGTGAGTTGGCATAACCCATCTTCAAACTTAAACTAAGTTTGGACAAAATTTTGCGAAAACCAAATTTTGGACCAAATCGGTTCATCCTTTCGAGAGTTATCGTGCGCACCAGCCAGCAAGACAGACAGACGGTCGGACATTGCTAAATCGACTCCAAATTGAGCCAATCAATCTAAGCACGTACATCAACATAATTGGCATCTATGGAAAGGTCGAGAGTTCGTCTCTCAAAAATAACTCACGTGGGCGGAATATATCTACCAGGAATAAATATATAAGATGTATATTAAATTTTTTTCAATTTTCACACAAAGGTTTGGTTCTATTTCACCCGCTAAAAACTGTCTGATTATCCAGTAAAATTTCCTTAATATCATAAGTTCACACCTTATTTAAAATTTCGCGCTGATCGGACTGTGATTGCGACCTACAGAGTAAATACAAATTCGGATAAAAATGTTGTTGTTGGCCCTTTCACCCCCTAAATATGTCACGATCATCAACAATAACAATAGTTATCTCTTCTGATGTGAAACCGACCTCCATACCAAATATCGTGACGATCGGTCCATAATTGTGGCCAGGAGTTTGATTACAATTTATAATGGACAGAAGGACGGACACACACCGCTATATCGCTTTATCTCGTCGACATATGAAAATTGGATATAACATTGATGGTCTACAAAAAATATCCATGTAACAACGATTTTTACCAAAAAAATCTTATAATACCCCTCCCACATTGTGAAGTATGGTATAAAAATCAGCTGAGCCAGGCTCGGGCTGAAATCCACGTCCTTGAAAACCACATACAAAAATGTGTTACCCCTGCGTGTTAGCATTCAGAGACTAACTCATTACTTTCAAAGTCAGCGCTAAGCGTTTGTCATGAAAGCCATATAATTTGATTTGGCAAATACCAATTGTTGTTGTAAAAACAAAAATTGCATTAAAAGGAAGAAAAGTTCAATGACAAAGAAGCCGCTCCACAGCCGATATATATGATAAGCCGCTCTACCAAGAGCGAAACATGCATGTCACATAGTGGTGGTTATGTGGTTTCGAATCTTCGACATTTTCTATTTCACTTGCAAAAATAAACGGTCATTAAGTTCGATTCAAACGAGAATTAATTTAAAAAATTGTCAACATTGGTCCATGTTTTTGTATATCCCCCATATAACGGTACCTCCTGATTTTCGGTAGTTTGAGGATTTTAGCTAACATTTTTAACTGAACTACCTCTAAATTGACATTTGAGGTTCTCAGTGGTCACGAAAGTTCTCCACCAAAAATAATCAACATTGGTTCATGTTTTGGTATAGACTCCATACAACGGTACCTCCCGATTTTCGGTATTTTGAGGACTTTAGCTAAAAGTTTTAAGCGAACTATTTGTTATTTGACATTTAAGGTTCTCAGTGGTTACGAAACTTCTCCACTAAAAATCGTCAACATAGGTCCATGTTTTGGTATAGCCCCTATATAACGGTACCTCCCGATTTTTGGTATTTTGAAGATATAAGTTACAATTTTTAACGGAACTAGCTTTAATTTGACATTTAAGGTTCTAAGTGGTCACGAAAGTTCTCCACCAAAAATTTTCAATACTGGTCCATGTTTTGGTATAGCCCCCACATAACGGTACCTCCCGATTTTCGGTATTTTGAGGATTTTAGCTAAAATTTTTAAGCGAACTATCTGTTATTTGACATTTGAGGTTCTCAGTGGCCAAGAAAATTTTCACTAAAAATTGTAACCGTTCTTGTTTTGGTATAGTCCCCATATAACGGTACCTCCCGATTTTCGGTATCTTTATGATCTTAGATACATTTTTAACCGAACTAGCACTAATTTGACGTTTGAGGTTCTCAGTGGTCAAAAAACTTCTTCACTAAAATCTTCAACATAGGTCCATGTTTAGCTCCCATGTAACAGTAAATCCCGATTTACGGTATTTTGAGGGTCTTACCTACATGGTTTGTGGAATTACCCGTAAATTCACTTTTGAGGTTCCCAGTTAAAAAACTATTGCAACAAAAGGTGTACCGATAGGTCGACACTTTTATATAGCCCCTTACTTTTCACCTGGCTGAACACATTTTTATACTCTACACCACAATGTGGAAAGGGTGTTATATATATTTTTTTTAAATGCATGTAACATCGCGAAATATTCGTGGCATACCAAAAATCGTATTTCGACGAGCTAAAGCGATTTTGAAATGTGTGTCCGTCCGTAATTATGGACCAATCTTCACAAAATTTTGTATGTAGGTCGGACTTAGATCAGAATAGACCCCTATAGTTTTTGGCGATGATCATGAAATATTTATAGGGTGAAATTGGCTGAAATGGACTAAAAACAATATGTCACAATAATAGTATAATCGGAAAATTTAAGTAAGGTTTGAGTTTACGGCAAGGAAGAAACTTGCAATTTCAATTACAGTTTCAATTGTGCACTGTAATAAAAATCAAACTAGATGTCGCAGTTATAGTTCAATACGGAATATGTCAGTTTTAACTATATGTAGTATTGTTCAATACGGACATAATTTTGCACCAAAACTTTGTCAAGGAAATTGTCATTAATTTCGGATAATGACCGGATTTTAAAGATACCATGGACTGATCATGTAACAAACCAGGACGTTTTACGCAGAATGGGTTTAGATAGACAATTGCTGCGACATGCCAAAGCTCGGAAAATTGCATATTTGGGACATCTGATGAGAAATGAAAAGTATAAATTCCTGCAAACCCTCATAAAGGACAATGTAGAAGGAAAAAGAGGAAGAGGCAGGAGAGAATTGAACTGGCTGAAAAACATACAAGACTGGACAAGCTGCCATGATGAAAGAAGCATGATTTCGGCGGCAAAAAATAGAGAGCTGTTTATGCCTGTATAATATAAAATAAAATAGCATAACACATTTATAATAATATTGTATGATCGCTTATATCCGGATAACGGATTTGCAAATAAAGAAGAATGACCGGATAGTATTTAGCGTGCAAAATTGACCATAACTTTTGTGGGAAAAATGTGCAAATTTATTTTTTTGATTTATACAATTCTGGGGGCATATTAAGAAAAACCAAACTTGAAACCCAATTTTTGACTTTCCCCCCATATAAGTGGGTGCCTTCATCATTTAGGTTTTTGTTTATAAAACACTACATTGACTTTCCTTGATAAAAACAGTAGCAATCATGATAGAATATTTTTCAAATGATAATAAAGGATTCAGAGTTCTTATATTGATGCAAATTGCAATGACTTGCGGGTACATATGTTTTTTGCTATATATATTTGGTAAAAAGTAAGGTAATATCTAGAAAAATTTTCGTTTTTCTTTGGTCGATTCGGTTAAAACCACCGAAAACTATTTATAAACGTTTTTTTTTTTTGGTATTACATTATATGCAAACAGAGCGGTCCGTGTGTCCATTACAAAAAAGCAAAATAACACCAAAATTTTCACTAATGACGGTATGTGTCACATGTGTCACGTACGATCGGGCGACCAAAATATGTGGCAATCGTATAAAATATATGCCGTGGAAAATTATTGCCCCGGGGTTGTGGTGTAGGGGTATCACATGGTCGGCCCTGTCCGACTGTTGTCCTCTCTTAATAGTTTTTTTTATAAAACATAATGTCTTTTTTATTGTTATTTACATGTTATATGTATGTACACATATCAAAAAACACCTGCCAACATGAAATAAAATGTGAAAATTACTTAAATAAAATTCGTATTTTTAGAGGCCAATAAAACACTTAGCTTTTCCATATGTCTAACTAATACAGCAAATCGAATGGCATTTTGATAGAATGTTGTGTTCTGTTTACTCCTGCATATTTCGTTTCACTACTAGGCTGCTAATTTGAAGCTATTTTCAAACACCTCATAACCCTTGCATTCGAGTCCTATGACATATTTTGTACTTAATTATAGCAATTAGATTTTTCCAATTATCATATATTAAACTATTACAAACTATTTGCTTTAATTATTACCTTAAATTAGTTAATCTCATTTGTCTATATGTTTTTGACCTCCTGTGAACATCGTTCATTGATTGCCTTTAATTAACAAGATTATGTAGTCTTGTGTGAATAATTAATGACATCTAAATTGGATAATATGTTAATAACGAAAAATGTTTAATTAATGCAAGCACATAAATAATTGCATAGCCTTCGTTGACCTACATACATAAGAGTTACATGATTGGTTATTTCTTGAGTATTATTATATAGATGAAAAGGACTTTGGCATTATACTATAAATAACACAAAAGAACGGCTTGATGTTCGGCTGGGCAGAAAGTTGTATACCCTCCACCACGAACTGTATAGATATAAATAGGAAATATTATTTTTTCCTTAATGAAAGTACTAAGCTCTTTCTCTTATTCCTTGCAGGATCAGAAAATCTTGAGTGACAATCCTCCCCTTAAAATGCTCATACGGGGCGCCATCGTTGTTCTTTCCAAAATTTGGAAAAAATTTTACAATTATGCGATTTGGGTTTTTATATCCCCTGGAAACATATAATGTAACATTGTAGCAATCTCGTTTCGAAAATTGAAAAAAAAACGTCGGAATTCATAAAACCTGTATTTATATGTGTAGGTTTTTTTGTGAGTAAGTTTTATATTTTCTGCGAACACAAAATTCCAATTTACAACTAAATATCTAAATTTCAGCCGTTTCGGTGGACCAATCTTCAAGAAATGGATGTCTGGTTCAGACCAGAATAGAACCCTACAGTTTTTTGCGATGATCGCAAAATATTTAGGGGGTGAAAATCCAATTTTGTAGCGGCTCTGTAGGTCGTAGGCTCTGTAAGGTTTGGGTATACTACAGAGAAGTAGCTCGCAATTGAACGTGATGATCACATAATATTTAGCGGATTAAACTGACCAGAATTTTGTGTGAAAATTTGTAAAGTTGTTAGTTAAATGACTATATCTTTACTCCTGGAAACTATGTTTAACTAATGTAAGTTATATTTAAAAGAGGACCGCTTGACCTTTTCATTGATGCTAATTATGTTGATGTACGTGGTCAGTTTTAATTGTGGGTAGTGGATAATAAGGTTACATTTAATCACCCTAGAGTTCGCAGTTATAATTCAATACTGACAAATGGTTGCACGAGGTAATAGTTTTAGTTAAGGATAGTGCCAGTAACACTGTGCGACAACAAAAAAATGACAAGGAAATTCGAGCAGGTTATGAAAGTAGAGCTAAAAATATGAGACACGTGTATCGGCGTTTTTAAAGTTTACGTCGGAAAGTAACCAAAATAGGCGGGGCAAGTTCCGCCCATTTTTATTTTTTTTTCGAAATATTCGAGTTAAGATATCTTGGAATCCTTGCATTTCAGGGGTATAGTGTATTTGGCAACTTTACTTAGGAGGGTGTGGGGAATATTTTTGTCAACAAATTTAACCCTCATGAGGTTCATCAAAGAGGTATTTTTTGTCATTTTTTCGAAAATCTTTTAAAAACTCCTTAAAAATGTGATCGCATCAAATCCAAATGTTATACCAAATTGTTTACCATAAAATTTTACTATAGGTCTCAGAATACACCAAATCTGTAACTCTGGTCTAATCGCCAGGAATCTCTAAAAATGAAAAACACGTTTTAGGGTTAAAGTCGGACTTCATCTGAGTTTATTCAAAATTGTCCCACAAAACATAATTTTAGAGAGATGATGTCAGAAACAAAAATATTCTTCGTCGAATTTCACTATGGGTCACCAAAGAAATGAAATGTCTATTTACATTTTATAGCATGAAAATTCATATCTCGGCGAGATAAAGCGATTTTGAGATGTGTGTCCGTCTGTCCATTATAAATTGTAATCAATTGTTGTCACGAAATTTGGTATGGAGGTCAGTTTCACATCAGAATAGATCGCTATTGTAATTGGTGATGATCGCGAAATATTTAGCGGGTGAAATGGACCAAAAACATAATTTGTATCCGATTTTGTAGGTCGCAATAATAGTCCGATCGCCTCGAAATTTTAAATAAGGTAAGAGTATATGACAAAGAAGAAGCTTGCAATTTGAGATGGCGATTAGATAATAATAAGAGGATTAAATGAACCACAACTTTTGTGTGGAAGTTGTGAAAATTTTTATTATACAGCTTATATCTTTTTTCCTGGAAGAGATATTCCGAGCAAGTAAGCTATACTTGGAAGAGGAACGCTTGACCTTTCTATTGATTTCAATTGTACCTAGCCTAATATACCCAGTTATTGTTATTGTTTGTAGTGTTATCATAAACACGCTAGAGTTCGCAATTATAGCTCAACAATCACGAAATTTTGCACGAGGTAAAAGTTTAAGTAGAAGAAGGTGCTTACAGTTTTGGATGATGATCTCATATTCTTAAGCGGGTGAAATGGACCATTACTTTTGTATGAAAAATACAAAAATATTTTTGGTCTATATTTTATTTCCTGGAGGCCATATGCCGGCAAAGTAGACTACATATGGAAATAGAACTACTGATCTTGCCCCTGATGCAAATTGCAATCACGTGTCTTCTAGATAACGAGCCTACTGCTTAATATATAATGTGTTTTGTTTAGTGAACCACATTTTCTTATTCCCAGTTTTTGCATTATTGCAAATTACATGGTGCCCTAACGTTTTAATTGTCTAATTGGATTTTTATGCATACATTGCAGCATGGGTCGCTTAGCTACCTTTTTGCAAAACGATTCCCCAGCCAGGCAAAATCAAATTTTCAACGGTGGCAAAATATCCTTTAGTAAGGTTTGCGACATTTTCTGAGTATTTCAGCCATATAAAACTTCTCTACAGGTGGTGTCTTAGGGCACGCCGCAAAGTGGATGCACCCATTGCACGATGGGGCCAATAGCAGGTTTTCGAGGCAAAAAGTCAATTTTTGAAGTGAACAATTTGCAAAAAATAATAACGGATTTCGATTGCCAACACTCTGAATCACTAAAAATAAAAAAATAAATCAATCTGGTAAAATCACATAGCGACATACTGATCTGGTGACATATCTTCTTATGCATCATTTTCCGACATTCATTATAAATAAGTAGTGAAAGCATTTTAGGCGCCAAAAAGAACATTTCAACATTTTTATATTTTTTAAACATGGAAAGCTCTTGAATGGGTATGTAAAATAAGATAGTGTTAACAAATAATAAAAATGTTATGTGTGGTAAATGTATTTTTGAGTTAAGATGTTATGTCTTTTTTGGAGTATTTTGCTTTGTTATCCATGTGTTCTCTGGAGTATAACTTTTGAGATCTAGGTAGATCTAGGATATTATATATATGTGGTGAAAGGTATTAATGTGTACTATCATTTTGTGGAAAAATTAGCTGCGCCCAGCTGCGCCTTTTCATAAAAATCTGATTTCAGATGTCGTAATAGTTAAAAATATGGACATTTTTATGTTTTGGTTGGAGAATAATCGGAAACCCATTAATGTTATCAATTGGATTTCGGAAAAATTTAATAGATGTATATAATAATAATATATAATTTCCAAGATATCGCAGACAAACTTTGGTTATGCTCACAACAAAAATATTAGTCAAATGTTCCGACTTTTGAAGCTATTCTTAAGAAGATCGCGTTCGAATGAAACAAAAATTAATATATATTTAAAAAGGTCCATGTCATAGCTGTCAGAGTTGCCAGATGTTGTACCAAAATTTTTACATTAATTTTTTTATTTTTGGCCAATGCACGATGGGGCCAATGACAGGTTTTCGAGGCAACAAATCACTGGGGCAAGCTAGACCTTCCAAATTTTGTACAGATGTTTATAATGGGCTTAGAAACTAATATGCCAAATTTGGTTCATATCGGTTCATATATACATATAGCTCCCGTATATATGTTCGTCCGATTTCAAGCAATTGATGGACCAAACACGCAAATTCTGCCCAATTTTTATGCGATTTGGGAAATACCACGGAATTAGGACTACAAATAAGTTTGCCAAGTTATATTGAAATCGGTTCAGATTTTGATATTGCTCCCATATATATTTTCGCCCGATTTTAGGTATTTGGTCACCAATCCCGCTATGTATGTCCAATCTTGATGAAATTGGAAATGTGTGACGGATTTTGGTATAGAAACATTTTTGGCAAATCATATTGAAATCGGTTCATAATTGGATATAGCTCCCATATATATGTTACGGAATTCGGACAACAAATAAGTTTTTCAAGTTATATTGAAATCGGTTCAGATATAGAAATAGCTCCCCTATATACATATGTTCAAATTTCATGGTTTTGTCTGTGGTTTGTTATAAGTTAATAAAACAACGTTCCAAATTTAGTAAAAATCGACTAAGATTCCGCCACAAAAGCCAAAGTTTGTCTGCGATAAATATATTCAAAATATCGCGAAACTAATACGTAGAGCAAAATATGATAGTGGATTTTGAAGGCGGAGGTAATAGCTTAATTTTCATTAAAAAATAGTGTTTTAGCGTGTTGTGAATTCTAGTTAGCTTAATATTTTCTTAGTGTATTTTGTAATGCCAATTCGATCATATACTTAAATTTGACCTAAGGTTTTAGTCATGATGCCGACCAGTGCCCACCTTGGGAATAATTTTCCAAAGTAGTTCATGGGTTTAAGATTATTCAGTATTAAAATCAGCTGGCATCTAGTGCCAGACTATAAATGGTGGGCCGCTGACTAAAGCTGCCCTAGAATAGGGTTTCTATGGATATATTAGCGTATAACTCTGTTATCTGCCCACGTACATTAACATAATTGGTAACAGTGGCAAGATGAAAAAATCTTCTTTCAAATTTGTCTTACGTTGGCGGTACGTGCCTTCCAGGAAGAACGCTATGAGATCTATATTAAAAATTGTACCAATTTTCAGACAAAAATTTCCCCAAACCTATTTTTGCATAATAAGATAATCAGGACTTTTGTCCATGTCATTTTGTATTAACAGCATAAAACAATTCTTACCGTATACCCCCTCCAGAGGGGAAAGGGGGGAGAATGTTACGCTCGTGGTTTCTTAAAACACTCTTCGCAGCAGCACAAAGCTGTAACCAGCGCATTAGCTTGATATTTACACGGGAAATATTTTTGGCCACTTTCTCCATACAAGTGGATCCACTGTGCGCCGCTCGGACTCGGAGATAAGCTGTGGGTACCATATCATTGAGCGAATATGAATCGGGGTACACTCACTCAGTGATATGAGAGAAGTCTCCCTTGTCTCTTCTTAGATGTTTGCGAAGCAATTATTAATTTATTATTTAAGCTTGGTGTGATACGGTACCAGAATCCACAAAGTTATTTCTTACAATAAGTGTATTTGTTCCATAAAGAAATTGTGATTTGTGAAACGCTAATTCACAGTGGTAAAGGTGTAGGGTATCACATGGTCGGCCCCGTTCGACTATAGCCTTGGCTTACTTGTTTCATAATGTAATCGGTTTTTCCCATATTTTTGAAAAAAATTGAATTTTGTTGCACAATTATATTATAATAATCGGGTAGTATTTAGCGTGTATTATTCACCATAACGTTTGTGGGAAAAATATCCAATTTTAATTTTTAATCACTAATTTAAATTCTGGGGGCATATTCGGGCAACTTACGAAAACTAAAATTGAAAACTAACTCTTAACCTCTCACTTGATGGGATTAGAGCAAAGGTTGTAGCTGTAAAAATTCTCTGCACGATAGACCTGATATTTTCGTAGGTTTTACCATTGTTGAGATATAGAAGTTCAAATTAGAACAGCACACTGACTGTATCACCTCCTTATAAAACAATGTCATGTATGGTGCGCCCTAACTAACTTTAAATAAAAACCGCTTACTTCAGAGAAGTTTTTGCAGATTCTGAAACAGCAATGTTCATAGATGAGAAAAATGCAAAAACAAGAAAAAATCGCTGGAGGGATTTTTAAATAAATCGTGGTAAATGTTCACATTTTTAGTATTTTTTAAATGGGACTAAAAAATATATATTTTCGTAGGTTTTACCATTGTTGAGATATAGAAGTTCAAATTGGGACAACACACTGATTGTATCACCTCCTTATAAAACAATGTCATGTATGGTGCGCCCTAACTAACTTTAAATAAAAACCGCTTACTTCAGAGAAGTTTTTGCAGATTCTGAAACAGCAATGTTCATAGATGAGAAAAATGCAAAAACAAGAAAAAATCGCTGGAGGGATTTTTAAATAAATCGTGGTAAATGTTCACATTTTTAGTATTTTTTAAATGGGACTAAAAAATATATATTTTCGTAGGTTTTACCATTGTTGAGATATAGAAGTTCAAATTGGGACAACACACTGATTGTATCACCTCCTTATAAAACAATGTCATGTATGGTGCGCCCTAACTAACTTTAAATAAAAACCGCTTACTTCAGAGAAGTTTTTGCAGATTCTGAAACAGCAATGTTCATAGATGAGAAAAATGCAAAAACAAGAAAAAATCGCTGGAGGGATTTTTAAATAAATCGTGGTAAATGTTCACATTTTTAGTATTTTTTAAATGGGACTAAAAAATATAGCTTAATTAAATTAATTAAAAATTTCACTAATAATGGCCTTCGCCCTAAAAACGCAAAGCATAAAAACCAAAAAAATGTAGTATTAATTTTTAATTAATTAATCGTTGGAATCGAGCTTGATGATTAATAATGCATGTGACAGGACAGCGAAGCCTCGCCACATCCGCTATGTCTGAGCAGCCTTTACCAAAGGCAAAACACATTATTGATCATCAAGCTCGATTCCAACGAGAAACTAATTAAAAATTAATACTAAAAATGATCTTCGCCTAAAAAGGCAAAATTTTCAAATAAAAAAAATTTTATTGAGAATTTTCACGGCTACATGCGGTTTCCAAGCAAGATCATGAAAGCCTAAAAAAACTAAACGCTCAGGCGATTTTTTTCATTTTTCTCATCTATGAACATTCTGTCCATTACGAAGGAAAAAGGGTGACTTCGCAATCATGTAAATAAATTCCATAGAAAAATAATGCCCAGGGGAAGAGGTGCAGGGTATCACATGGTCGGGTCCGTCCGAATATAGCGCCCTTTTACTTGTTCTTCTTAATAATACACTTTAATATTTGAACAAAAGATTGGTATTTTTATTCTTTTTTTAATTGGTAATTTCTTTATTACATGTTTGCACATATTCTCTCTCTCCATTTGCTTATGCCAATTATATTCTGTTTGCTATGGTATTTTAATGGATACTTCTTCAATCATGGCAATAAGTGAAAAACCTATAATCCAGCTTTAAGGGAAGTGAAATGATAAAACACGCTGGATAAAATGATGAGTTGGAATCCACAGAAGCCATCAAGACACGATGTAAACAAAAGAAGTGAATTGTGCGAGTATTTAATGAGGGCACCAGTAGATTTACGTAAATTGAAACCCTGTTGAAGTATCTTTATGGCAGCTCACTTCATTAACCTTTTGCATGTGGAGAAACTTAAAACGAAGATGGCTGTAAAGTTGTTATTTAAGTTTTATTTACGTTTTTAATGTTAACCTTTGGGAATTGCTTAAGACTTCAGAGGAATTGAATTTGATAGTTAAAGTAATATTGTATTTAATATTCGGAACATGAGTCTGGACGAACATTATAGTATACCGATTGATAGGAATCCAATAACATAACCAGTCTCTTTTTGAGTGCGATATTATAAGGTCAAGGTTAACATAATTTAATAACCAGTTATGAAAGTATATGAAAAGTCTAGAAAAATCTTGCACAGTGGGATTGCTTGAAATTTCCCCGCGTCAATATTTAGATCAATTTTTCAACTTAAATTTTTAGATTTTCTTGAACATTTTTTATATAAAATTACGATTAATTACAAAATTTAAGTCCTATTTGGTAGTAGGCTTCGAATATTAAAAATTTTTTCTTAATTTTTCAAAATTTGTCAATACAATTTCTGGCAGTCCGTCTCTTGGTATTGAAAATGGGCTATATCGGTCCACGGTTTTATGTAGGCCACATAAAGCGGTACGGTACAGCGGTACCATTCAAATCGGGCAAAAGGAAAGTTTGGAATTACAATAACTAACATTGATATAAATAAATAATTCAAATATACATTTTTCGAATGATTTATAGTATAAATGCTAGTTTCCAGATTTAGCCTTCTTTCACCTACTAAAAAATAACATTCTAATAATCCTGATGATCGGCCTAACCACCCGTGAAACGTAGCGCAATGGATGAATGTGTGGCACTTCGGTGGATTCCTAATTTTTCAATGTACCTCTTAGGTCATAACAGCTCAACTCGAAAGGGAATTGATTCAAATATCCCGATTTTATTTATTTTAATAGTTTTAGCTTCATTATCACTCCGAAATGGCTGAAAAAAGAATTATCCGTTCTCATCTGATATTACTGACGATCGACATTTTATTTTTATTTATATAGATATAGAATTTTTAAAGAAATAGGGGAAGTAGCCGCCCCTTCCGAAATTCCACAAAATAGGTAGCCTATTATCAATGGGGGCCATCCCTGTACATTTCATGACAATTTCCAGAAAATCAGTTCTGTAGTTTTTGTAGAAAAATTTTAAATTTTAAATTGAAAATTTAATTTATATTATAAGAAAACCGACTAATAATATAGTAGAACAGGAATTATATTCCTAAACTTTTGTATATACTAATGTTAAATGTAAAGAAATTTTGTATAATACAAGCAATAAACAAATTGAAATTGAAATAAATTGAAAATTGATAAAGTAGGTGTGGACAAACAAACATTTAAAAAAGTGAATTATCCAAATCGGTTCAGCCGTTCTCAACTGATGCCATTACCAATGAATGATTTTAATTTAATGGATATAGTCTTCATTGGAAATAGTAAAGAATTCTGCAGAGAACTGTCGATATAGGTCGCCGTTTTTATATAGCCCCCGTAGAACCTACCTCAACATTGTCGGTAATTTGAAGGTTTACACATTATTGAATAGAACCCAAAAAAAAATATAAACGAACTGGGTGCTTGAATTCAATTTGTTATTTCCGCAACCACAATTTTAAAAAGTATATAGCTTTTTAGCTCTAGGGCATGTACACAATGGTTTTATTGCCGAACATTTGCGGTGTGGGATATGCTTTGTCAGGACTTGATATGTCTTACATGTTTGCTGGTATAAGGTATAAGTTTCCGGCACTTGTTGTTTTCAATCCTTGTTACTGTAGAACATTAAAAATAACACACACAGACATAAAACCTAGTTGGATGGGTGGATTGGCTGCTGGTACAGTAACAAGAAGCTTTCGATCGTAACCATTCTCATGTAACATGAATTTTTACTTTAACATGTTCAAGAACAAAAAGGAAATACTATGGAATGTATTATTTGTTGCTTCCACAGGTTAACTGCTAAATATTTAACCCAGATTTCCCTTGTTCAAAATGGTATTCCATTTGAAAAGCATTCATTGGAGAGGGAAAACATAACATCACTTTTAGACAGCCATCAACGTTACGTCAAAAGAAGAGAGTAGCTTAAGTAATAATGGCAAACAATGGAATGATTGGCAATTGCAAAAATATTGTGGAAAATATTAAGTAATAAAAGCTTCATAAAGATGTTTAGATTAAATATTAAGGTAATAACTTAATCTAAGATAACTCTTGGAAACATTCTGTAACCTTAAGCTACCATTGAAAAGTAAACACTAATCATTTTTCAATGAATTATTTACTCAAAATTCAAATAACGCCAAACTTTAATCCCCGTAAATTCATGCTTAAAATTACAAACAAAATTGCAAATTTCCTTTGGGGTCATACAAGTTTAAACATCAAAAGGCGGCATTGGGAATCCTTCTAATGTCATGCTGTTTTTTTAATGTCAGTTTGATGTTGCCATACCTCAAGGCAATGACTGTATTCGAAGTTCATTAAACCATTGCTGAAATAAAATTATGATCTTTTGTGTATTCAAGATAAACGTTATCCCTATTTATGAAATCATTTATCAAGCTGCGCATGAAATTGTTGGATGTCTGTATTTTCTTCTTCATCATCTTCAGTATGATACTTTTTAGCCCATCCTCTTATAACTGACGAGTCTATAAAGTTGTCATGTATCTGGAGGCACGCAAACTGTGTATGTGAGTGCATCTTATTTTCGGCGTTTTGTTTCTGAGTTTGCTTAAAATTGTTTTTGTTTTTAAAGAAACCTTAAAGAAATATGACTTAGAAATGATGTCTACATAAAAAGCACCCGCAGTTATGTCTAGACAGATTTAGGTGATTTATATCATAAAGGCGAAAGGGTGTGTACATCAAATTGCAATGAAAACACCCAAAGTATGGTGTTAAAAAAAATTTCCGCAAGACAAGTTTGTACATATAAAAATAAATTTTTCTCATATTTTTTGTATATACTCTAAAGATAAGCGTGTTATGTCCTGCTGATATTACAAACAATGTCGCAAGATGGACACAAATATTGTGTTCTATGTGTTATCTTATTATTAATTAAACATTTCGGTTCCGATGTGACCTCAAGTGGTCACTATTACTCGTGGTGTCAGCGTTAAAGATAACGTGTGCATTTTCCTCCATGCGAACGATGGAAAAAACAAGTAAAAAGTCTTTAAATTCGGCCGGGCCCAACTTTTTACTCTCAACAATAAAATATTTTTTAAATACTTACTTAATTGGAGGGAACCGAAATCGCGAAACTCTTCGGTTGAGGTTTTTACGAGAACTAACTTTATTGAACAAAAGAAAAACTAAATCTAGCCTTAAAAATCGAATGTTACAAAAACACATGCACTTACTTTCTAATGCACGATGTGTCTAAATACATATGCACCCCACGTGTATATCACGTTGCGGGTGATAAGGAAACATACCTACTCTGTGACCGACCTTTTTCTTACTTTCTATTTTACATTTATTACTCTATTTATGACCGACCATAAAACTGGTCGGTATTAGACTAATTTACAATCATCGGTCATAGACAAATAAACAAGATAAGAATTCGAAGAAATATATTTACTTTACAAAACAATAAATACTACAAGTACAGTTTCTCCAAAGGTGAACATACTCCCGGCCTTAAAAAATCCTAATCGTTTAACAATCTTTCAACTTCATGCCTCACCAACTATATTGCATAAATGTTGTTGGTTATTTATTTACAACTTATTCTTTTTAATGACTCCATCTGACTGTAGTAGATAATCATTTTCAATGTTAATCTATTTCATATTTAATTGTACGTAACATATCCTTTAATTTTGGATTAACGTACATATCTTAGGAATACCCTATCTTAGTTGAGGAAGTGCAATGGATACAGGCAGGTAGCGGCTGGACAAGTGACGTAATTTCCGAACCACCAGATAGATGACCGCGATGATACAGATAATGAGAACGCACGTCGTAAGGCTGAAACTGTAGTGCTTTAGATGATGTGTGTCGAGCTGGACCAGAAAACCCAAAAACATTTTGACCTTCGGCATACCTGGCAACTTGTAGATCTCGACTTCATTTTTTAGGTTTAGATAATTGAGAGGTGGTAGCGATGCGGAAATGTTGAACCTCGTAAAAAAGTAGTTGGTCCCGCTTCGATAGCTCTCGTGCGCCCATATCTTCATCTCTTCAGTTTCAAGAGTACAACCACGTTGCATTGTCAATAATCCTTGATCTCATCCTTACGTGTATCATCCGACATAATCCATCCGAGCCCATTATAAACGTTGTTTTTTTAAGCTAGATATAACTTTAAATTGTAAAAAGTAACACAAAAAATTAAATTTTGATGAAACTTTTTTTATTTGTTTCAGTGTACTCTGACAAATCATCATGAATAGACTCACGCTTGAACAACGCTACGAAATTATCCAAATTTACTTTAAAAATCAGTCGTCGATTCGCGCAACTTATAGACGACTTTTATCGCAAAATTGTGTTCAGCGATTTTTGCTTAACGGGTTTGTTAATAAGCAAAATTGCCGCATATAGAGTGAGACCAATCCACAAGAGACCCTACAGACTCCATTACATCCAGAAAAATGCACCGTATGGTGCGGTTTTCACGCTGGTGGCATCATCGGACCTTATTTCTTCAAAAATGAGGCCGGAGCTCGCGTTACGTTCAATGGAGATCGTTACCGCACCATGATCAATGATTTTTTGTTTGAAAATATGGATGACATTGATCCGGAGGAGATGTGGTTTCAACAGGATGGCGCTACGTGCCATACGGCGAACGCAACCATCAATTGGCATCCAAGGTCGTGCGATTTGACACCTCTCGATTATTTCCTGTGAAGTCACTGGTTTATGCTGATAAACCAGCAACAATTGATGCCTTGGAGGCCAGCATTGTTCGTGTTATTCGTGACATACGGCCAGCAGTGCTCGAAAAAGTGGCCAAAAATTGGACGTCCAGAATGCACTTCGTCAAGAACAGCCGTGGTGCCCACATGCCCGAAATCATTTTCAAATGTTAATGCCACGTATTGATCTTTCGAATAAAAAAAAATTTGATTACAATTTAATTTTTTGTGTTATTTTTTACAATTTCAAGTTCTATCGGGCTTAAAAAACACCCTTTAGTTCGGGTGACCCTCCCCGGCTTCCAGCAAAGAGGAGGAAGGTTGTCTTCTTTTAATAAAACCAGCATTCCTGGTTTAATATTAGCAGATTTTTTAGCACACTTATACCTTTTTTTAAGCTCCGACAAATATTCGTTGGACCATCATTCCCAAAATTCGTGCGTTATTGCCTGCACGTCTTTCGAATGTCCCCGCAGCCCTTGATAACTTTTATTCTTCTCCGTGTCAGCAAATGTAGACAAGCATTCCCCTATCAGAAAATGAGCTGGCGTCAGAACACTGAAATCATTCGGATCGTCTGACAATGGCGTTAACGGACGAGAATTTAACATGGACTCTATTTGCGCCATGAGGGTGCACATTTCCTCAAACTTCATGGTCGCTTCCGCTACTCTATGTAGATGTCGTTTGACAGATTTAACGCAACTTTCCCATAAACCTCATATAAGAGGAGACCTAGTCGGAATATTAATGCCCTCAATGTCTCTATGTGTGCAATAACCGTCCAGCTCTTTCGTTAGCTGGCTGCTGTTAAAGCTTTGACCGTTCGTTTTCTCCTGGTTTTGTGATGAATCATAAGCGGTCCCAGAAAATCAACACCTGTATTTAAAAATGGACAAGTCCTTATTATTCTATCCTCTGGAAGATTTCCCATTAGTTGATGCAAATTCCTGGGCTCCGCTCTGAAACATCTGTAGCACTTACTGATTACTTTCTTGGTCAGCTGCCTGCCACGAAGAGGCCAGAACTGTTGTCTGAATGTCGCTAGCAATCCTTGAGCTCCGATATGCAGTTTCTCTTGATGTATTTGTTCCATCATTAACTCTACTACTTTACTTTTGTAAGGCAGTAAAATAGGATGTTTGGCCTCAAAAGACAAACGACTATTCTTCAGCCTTGCACCTACTCTTAATGTCCCTTCTTCGTCCACAAACGGGCACAATGTTCTGATTTGTGATGATTTTGTTATGCTCCCACCTTTTTTAAGAACTGAGATCTCCTCTACAAAATTACCTCTTAGGATGTCTTGTACTAAAAGTGCCAGAGCCTCTTTCCTATAAGAAACAAATGACTCAGAAGAACCTTTTCTTGTGGTGCTGACAAACTTGAACAACCACGCCATAACATTTTGTAAAAAATCTGAATTTATTTCGATGATTTTTTCCCCCACACCGATGTTCTTATCACACCGACGCTAATTTTTTAAAAAAAAAAATTAACCTCCAAACCTATTTTCAAAGCGAAGCATTTTATTGATGAAGCTTGTCTTGGACGAAAGTAGTCTTCTCTGCCATCCCCAAAAGTAATCAATTTTAACTACACCCACTTTAAACTTATTGTTTTTAAATTTGAAAACAACAAATATGAGATTATGCTTAACTTACAGACAAATAGTATGTAAAACACACATCTCAACAAAACTGCCAAAGTGAATCTAAATATCTTTCTATGGCAAAACCTATTAGAAAATATTAAGGGTGCAAATTTCCCTGAAAATAACGCATTTCTTCAAGAGGTTATCCACATCTTCCTGGCCAATTATTTATTTATGTATTCACTTTTGACCGTGCGGCACAGAAACAGTTTTTAGAAATTGTTGTATATGACACATTTCACTGATTATGCGATACTTTAAATAAAAATGTTAAAATTTTTCACAAGTAAATTGTTCGATCTTCAATTCTGAACAACAATATATCTCAGGTCTTTTTGTCAATGCTGCAGATGTTACCGTGACGCCTTTCCCAATCGTAACGTTGAAATGTATCTTTGAGTTTTCTTGTTTATTTCTAGCCAGCAGAGTAAGTTTCTCTGCATAAACATGTATGAATGTTTACATTTTCCAGCAATTGTTGGTTTCCGCATTAACATAAATCCTTCAATTTCGGTTGCGATTTTAAATCATTTGTATATTTTTTACAGGATTGTGGTTTTAATTCACTTTACATTCGTTACATGTACATAAATATGCATTAATGTGTTTTATACGAAATAATCAGACTGTTGATATTGTCTGTAATTTTACATATTTATTACAATCATTTAATGCATCGTCGCTGTTGCTTGTTTTTTACAAATCCCCTAGATTCTATTTAAAATTTTATATTTGAAAAAATAAAATTAGATTCACAAAATGCTTTTAGGCAAGCTTTAATTATTGATGTGTGCATAAAAGCGTTTTAACCATTTGTAAATCCTATACATTTGAAAAATATTCCGGATTAGCTACCCTGCCGGTGAACACTGATGCGTATGATTTATGAACTGTGATTTGCTACACATACGTTTTTGCATTAGGGTTACACTATGCAACACTGAAAATGCAAACAACTTCTAGTATGCATTTTTTGAAAGTACATATTGAGACTACAAAAACCCTAGTAGGGTTTTCTCCTGTCAGATCCAGTTCGGATTTTATGCCCTCATCTAAACCGGGCTAAAACTACAGTTTTTGCAATTATCCGGCCTTTATCTCAGAAACGATTAAGAATTTGGCCTTGCTGTCTTTGGCAATATTGTAGCCCTAAACTGGTAGAACTTATCTTTTGAACATACCACATAAGAAAAACTCCATCTAGGGCATCAAAATCTATAAAATATAGAACATTTTACATAATTGCTGAAATTCTGGTCAGTATCGGCTAATCTATTGGGAGCTGAACCAAGTATCCTGTTGCAAAAATCTTCCAAATAAAGTTCCCAACAATTCTTTAGAACATTCTGAAACTCATGTTGTTTCAGCGGTATTTTGCATCATATTGTTTACAACACGTATTTCAAACACAGTTCACACCAACAGTTTATTCTCGCATTTCGGATTTCACTACTTTATTGCCATTTTTATTAAATCGTCGTTGAAAAAAGTACTGAAAACAACGGCATAGAGGCATTTTACAACAATGACATTTTCTGAAGAGTTGTGTATTACATTCCGGGGAACATTCAGAAAAAATTAACGGTTTTGGAGATACGGTGCGAAATGTATAAAAATTGTGGGATTTTTCATATATTTTGAAATTTGAGGCAATAAATAGTTTTTCGAGTTCATTATTTCTCCAAATATTTTATTCTTGTCCTTATCTACAAATTTGATTCAGAGGTCAGAAGAAGATTCGCATTGATTTCAGAGATATTGCCCCGAATTTCTTTAAAAACTCAATATTTAACCAAGTTTAGATGGGGCCATAAAATCCGAGCTGGATCTGACACAACAAAACCCAACTAGGGTTTCTCGTCGTTTGGGTCTGTACTTTCAAAAAATCCTCAGTTCGAATTGTTTGCACAAGATCACCTTAAAAATGTTGCACAGTGATATCGAATTATTTCTAGTTCGGGTAAAAATTATAGCTAAAACTCTAAAAATATCGAAAATCGGGAGGTACCGTTATAGCCCCCATATAGCTAAACATGGACCTATGTGAACAGTTTTTAGGGGATTTTAGTTGTGATCCTTAAGAATATGAAATGTCAAATTACAGCTAGTTCGGTTACAAATTACAGTTAAGCCCTCAAAATGCCGAAAATTGGGAGGTACTGTTGTATGGGAGCTATACCAAAATATTGGGGATACCATTACATGGAATTTATGTCAAAACATTGATTTATATTATGAAGTTTCTAGAGGGATGCCTAATTATGGCTGTATCAATACTGGATTGATATCTAAAGTTTACACGGAGAACCCAAACAACGGGCCAGCAACGCGGACCGGGTCAGCTAGTTAAATATATATAAAGGCAATGTGTGTATGTTAGTATGTTTGTTTGTTTGTATGTTCCGAATAGACTGAAAAACGGCTGAATAGATTTTCTTGAAATTTTCAGATAATGTACTGGGAACACCGGTGGTGAAAATAGGCTATATATTTTTTTGCATTTCGGAGGGGGCGGGGTACCTCCCCTATGCCCTATTATTTAAAAACGCTATTTTAGAAAACTGACGAACGTATCGGAGAGAAAATTAATTTACGAGACAACGGTTGTTTTTTCTCTGATCCTAGGTACTAATTTGGGGCCTAAAGGCCCGACCACGCCCACCTTTTTAAATAGCTTATATATCAAAAACTGCTTAACCGATTTTCTTGAAAATTTCAGAGAATCTTCTGGGAGGACCCGTGGTGATATTAGGGTATATAATTTGTTGAATTTCGGAGGGGCGGGGTAACTCCCCCATGCCCTATTTTTTAAAAACTATATTTTTACAAAATTGACGGACGTATCGGAGAGAAAATTAATTTGCGAGACAATGGTTGTTGTGTCTCCGACCCTAGGTACTAATTTGGGGCCTAAAGGCCCGACCACGCCCACTTTTTAAATAGCTTATATATCAAAAATTGCTTAACCGATTTTCTTAAAAATGTCAGAGAATCTACTGGGAGAACCCGTGTTGAAAACAGATTATATATTTTGTTGAACCCGGGGTGGGGGGAGGGTGGAACCTACCCCATGCCCTATTTCTTTGAAAACGATATTTTAACAAAACTGAAGAACGTATCGGTGAAAAAAAAAATAATTTAGGGACAATGGTGGTTGTGTCTCCGACCCTATGTACTCATTTGGAACCAGGCCACGCCCACCTTTTAAATTTCGTATATATCCAAAACTACTAAACCGTTTTTCTTGAAAATTTCAGAGAATGGATAGTGATAACCCCTGGTGAAAATAGGCTATATATTTTGTTGTATTTCTGCGGGGGCGGGGTACCTCCCCTTTGACCTATTTTATTAAAACTCTGTCTTTGCAATAAAACATACTAACGTATGACTTAGAAAATAAATTTGCCATACAACGGTGGTTGAATCTGCGACCCTAGGTACTTATTTAGGGCTTAAAGACCCTACCATGCCCACTTTGTTAAGTATGTTATATCTCTGAAAGTACTGAGCCCATTTTCTTTAAAATTTCCGAGAATATACAGCGATGACCCACCATGAACACCTGTGGTGAAAATAGGCTATAAATTTTTTTGAATTGAATCGGTGTGGACGGGTTACCTCCCCATGCCCTCCTTATTTTAAAACACTTTTAGTACGCCCATTTTTTAAATAAGATACATCTCCAAAACTTCTGAATCGATTTCCAATTCATTTTCAGATGATGTACAGGGTTGGCCACTGGCGGAAATAGGCTATAGAAATTTACGAACGTGTCCGTTTTCCCAACCCGTGTTACATATTTAACATTAAGACCCGATCACTCCCAATTTTTGAAATATGTTACAAATCAATGGAAATACCAGATATTATGCATAACGAAGCTTTGATCTTATTGGAAAGCAAGTCTTTAAATTAGAAGGTAACATATCGATAGCTATAGCTTTATCAGGTATACATTATAAGAAGGTACAAGGACGACACATTCGACCCTTAAGCTTCCACTGGACATTATTTTGCTTGAATTGAACACATGCAATATTAAATAGAAGTTATCATCTGGAACGAATGTACGATGGAACATAAAAATTCCAATTAGATTTCAGACAAACACTTTCAGTTATACTATTCCAGCAGATGAAATAAATGCATGCCTCAAGTCATCAGTTACCATAACGCCAAAATTTCATATAGACACCAACATTTCTGAAGATGTTTTATTTATTGTCACTAATTTGCGATGCAAGAAAAATATAATTTACTTAAGAAAAGGTAACATAAAACTGTTTCAAGGGCCAGCAAGGCGGACCGGGCCGGCTAGTATTATATAATAATTGTTGCTTAAACATTCCAGAAGGGACAAGGGACAATGAGCGCACTCCGATTCATATTAGCTCAATGATATGGGACCTACTGCTTATCGCCGAGTACGAACGGCGTGTTTAAGACACCACTTAAAGAGAAGTTTTACATGGCTGAAATACTCAAGAAATGTCGTCAACATTACTGAGGGGTATTTTGCAACCGTTGAAAAATATTTGATGTTGCCTGTCGTGGGAATCGAACCCACGACCTTCAGCGTGCAAGGCGGTTTTGCATACCATTGCACCACGATGGAACCCATTACAAATGTTGAACCAAATTGTTTGATTATCGTGTGTATCGGTTATCGTGCGCACCAGCCAGTCAGACAGACGGACAGACATGACTAAATCGACTCCAAAGTGTCTGAAGCCGATTTCGTTCAAACATACTTGAGGTCTAAAAACAGTATTTCGATTAGACAGATTTCTGTTCGTATCAAGGTTAGAATAAGGCTTAGGGCATAAAAGCGAATAAAACTTAGGGCGAACTTTCGAAAAAATAACATGTGATAGATGTGATCAGTTATGGGAATTTATTCTCGAATGTTGGACCATAATAGCAGTCCTTGAGCAACAATATTTGAGGTCTCATATGGTGAGGAATGTTGCCAGTGTTTCGAAATGTAAAGAAATGTAATCCGGGTTTTTGTCTATACGTCGTAAAAATCGTTCTATATAATATAAATGATCCACAAACATTCTAGATGGGACAAGGGAGACTATTTTCATATCAGTGAGTGCACCCCGATTTATATTAGCTCAATGATATGCAACCTACTGTTTGTTGCCGAGTCCGAAGGGCATGTCCTAAGACACCACTTGTAGAGAAGTTTTACATGGCTTAAATAGTCAGAAAATGTCGCCAACATCACTTTTGTTGAAATGTTCGTCATAACCCAACTTAGCAAAGCAAAGAAAATTTGTACAGGCAAGGCCCCCGGTGAAAAAAGGTTTTGTTGAATTTCGGAAGGAACGGTGTACTTCCCTTATACCCTATTTCTTTAAAAATGCTATCTTTATAATAATTACGAATTTGTAGGTTTAAAAATTATTTCGTTAGACAGTTGTGGTTGTGTGTCCTACTTACTTATTTACTTACTTATTTGGGGCCTAAAGACGCGACCACGACCAATGCTAAACTCTATATAAACAAAAATAAAATGTCATTCGATGGTAATTGTTGAATCAGTTGAGAATGGGCGGAACGATTTGGATTATTTTTTTTTTTTTTAATATTCGTCATTGCCGAACATACGGGATTATTAAATTTATTTTATAAGTAAATGGTAAACTTAAGGTGTATCTTTGAGTTTTCTAGTTTTATGAACATGTATGAATGTCATCGCTTGGCGATTTTTGGCCATTTTCCAGCATTTGTTGGTTTCCGCATTAACACATATACTTTCATTTCGGTTACGATTTAAAATAATTTTACAGGATTGTGGTTTTAATTCACTTTACATTCATTACATGTACATAAATTTACATTAAATAATCAGATTGTTGATATTCTGTGGTATTTTACATATTTATTACAATGATTTAATGCATTGTCGCTGTTGTTTGTTTTTTACAAATCCCCATCGATTCTATTTAAAATGTTATATTGAAAAAAAAGTAAAATTAGATTCACAAAACGCTTTTAGACAAGCTTTAATTATTGATGTGTGCATAAAAGCGTTTTAACCATTTGTAAATCCCATACATTTGAAAAATATTCTGGATTAGCTAGCTACCTTGCCGATGAACACTGATGCGTATGATTTATGAACTGTGAATAGCTACACATACGTTTTTGCATTAGGGTTATATATTTTTTTAAAACTGTTGAAATCAAGATACACTCGCAATTTTTAAGATAGAGATTTGTAATTTGGTAAAGAAGTTTCTATTACTCCTAGGATGTTTGGTATTGCAAATGGGCTATATCGGTCCACGTTCTGATATAGCAACCACCCGATTTTCGATATTTTTAAGGTTTTAGACTCACGCAATTGGCTCAAAGAATTCTGATGGAGAACGATTTGTTATGTTTTGTCAGACACTCAACCTGGTAATCGGCGGGCCAATTTTCCCCCACAAAACTATTCATAAATATACATGGACCTCATTTAATTGAACAAGAAACCAGATCGACCATATATGCATCAGTGGAAAGTGAAGAAGGAGTTTAGAGGATGTGCGATGCAAAAGGGGAGCAGATATCGACAGCGATCATGAGCTAGTGGTAACTACAATAAAACTAAAACTAGAAAATATCCACAAAATCAAAAAGGCAAGCGGTAAAAAGCGACTTAATGTAGCAGCGCTACGAAATTTAGAAACCAAAAATGAGGTCGGACAAAGATTAAATACACTTTTTCGCTTAAACAATATAACCTGGGAAGAAACCTGGAGCCGACTATATGAACTGGGAGAAAATTTCATAGGATACACCCAAACAAGCAAGCAAGGATATTAAACGAAACACGGAAACTGATAGAGAAGAGAAGCCTGCTCAACCCACAACAAATATACAATCCTGTCAGAAAAGAACAATATGAAAATGTAGCAAAGAAGTTCAAAATATCAGCACGAACAGACAAAAGAGCAGACTTCGATAACCTAACATGAAAGAGTTATATGAAATCATCAAACAATTATCAAACCAAAAGAAATCCCACAACCATTTAATTAAGGACAGTAATGGTCAATTTCTTACCACAACTGAAGAACAAAATGGAAACAACATATCAAGAACATAAGTTACGATACTGGAGATTTAACACATCTATCCATATTTGAAAGATCCCCGATCGACCAAAGAATTAATGTTTCCGAAAGCTGCAATTCTAAAGCTAAAGAGAAACAAGTTCCCTGGAGATGACGGTATACCCGCATTCAAATCCGGTAGCTGCTGTAGAGACATGCCACCATATATTCAACAAGCGTGGATAGATGAGAGGCTGCCTGAAAATTGGACGAAAGGAATAATCATAAAACTTCCAAAGAAAAACGATCTGGCGGGGCATTAACCTCCGCAATACCATATATAAAATACTTGCAACAATAATAAATCACAGGCTAAAGATCGTAGAAATGGGACTAAGACTAACAAGCTGTAGCTTTTATACCCTACATCACTCTGTGGAAAGGGTATTATAGGTTTGTTTTGGTAAAAATTCATGTAACACCGCGAAATATTCGTCGGAGATCCCCAATGTGGTATACCAATTTTCATATCTCGACGAGATAAAGCTATTTTGAAATGTGTGTCCGTCTGTCCGTCCGTCTGTCCATTATAAATTGTAATCAAGCTCCAGGCCGCAATTGTAGACCGATCGTCACGAAATTTTGTATGGAGGTCGATTTCAGACCAGAATAAATACCTATTTTTATCGTGAAATATTAAGCGGGTGAAATGTACCAAAAACATAATATTTATCCAATTTTGTAGCGGCTCTGTTGGTCGCAATCACAGTCAGATTAACGCGAAATTTTAAATAAGGTAAAATATATGACAAAGAAGAAGCTTGCAATTTTAGATGGCGATCAAATAATATTTAGAGGGTTAAATGGACCACAACTTTTGTGTGAAAATTGTGAAAGTTTTTAATATAGAGCTTTTATCTTTATTCCTAGAAGAGACATTCTGGGCAAGTAAGTTATACTTGGAAGAGGAACGCTTTCTACTGATGTCTATTGTTTTGATGTAAATGATAAGATAACAGATTTATAGCCCAATATACCCAGTTATTTCTTTGTAGTGTAATCATAAACACGCTAGAAGTCGCAATTATAGCTCAATAATCACGAAATTTTGCTCGGTAAGGGTTTAGGAAGAAGAAGATGCCTATAACTTTGGATTATGATTATCTTTTTTGTATGAAAAATTAAAAAATATATTTTTGGTCTATATTTTATTTCTTGGAGGGCATATACCGGCAAAGTAGCCTACGTATGGAAAAATAACTACTGACATTTCCCCCTGATTAAAATTGCAATAACGTGTCTACTAGATAACGGTCCTACTACCTAATATATAATGTGTTTTGTGAAGAGAACCACATTTTCCCATTCCCAGTTTTTGCATTATTGCAAATTACATGGCGCCCAGGCGTATCAATTGTCCAATTGGATTTTTATACATACATGGCAGCATTGGCTTAGCCCCTTTTTTTGAAAACGACTCCCAGCCAGGCATTATAACATTTTCAACGGTGGCAAACTCCCCTTCAGTAATGTTGGCGCCATTTTCTGAGTATTTCAGCCATGGAAAACTTCTCTACAAGTGGTGTCTTAGAACACACCGTTCGGACTCGGAGAAAAGCTGTGGGCTGTGGGGAAGAAAGGCCCTGGTAAGTATATTAAGCGCCCCGGTAGGTACGGCTCTCATTGACAACTAATCGATTATTTCGCGTTGTTATAGTCATTTTTGACATTTACCCCAGTTTGCACAGAAAAAAAACTGTGTTTTGTGTTTTTGTCTTTTTATAGTCTTTTTCTGAACAAAAACATGGTAAATGCACAAAACGACCACGAAAACGCAACAAAATCGATTAGTTGTCGATGAGAGCCGTACCTAAAATTTTCTAGGCGACATTTTTGCAGAACATTTCGAAGCTGAAAAACGTCATCTTGTGGTACTTTTATAGCGGCTCTTAAAATAAAGGACGAAAAGGACATTGAAGGAAGCGAGTTAGAAGGTCGAAGTGCTCTACGAAAATAATCCTCATTCGATTTGACTGCAGATATGTCATCTCAAAAAAAGCTTAAGCAACAGTGAACAAAGATATAAAGCTAATTCCTGATCCTCATTCGATTTGACTGCAGATATGTCATCTCAAAAAAAGCTAAAGCAACAGTGAACAAAGATATAACGCTAACTCCTGATGGCTTACAGGGTCTCTAGCAAAAACTTCATCACGCCATAACGCGGAATTTCGACTCACGGCGGATCTGTTCTTCGGGGTTATTAATATACTCACCAAGGGCTTTCATCCCCATAAGGAATTATCGCTGCGCCAAAATTTGTGTTCACAGTGTTATTTAAGCATGGTGTGATACGGTGCCAGAATCCACAGAGATATTTCTTAAAAGAAGTTTATTTGTTCCATAAAGAAATTTTGATTTGTGGAAAGCTAATTCCCAGGGGTAGTGGTGTAGGGTATCACATGGTCGGTCCCGTCCGGCTATAGCCTTGGCTTACTTGATTAAAATAAAATTGAGTAATGATTTACCTCTGGCGTGGGTATCACTACTCCCCCAGTGAAAATAGTGGACATGGACGTAGGCCTATACCGACATATTTATACCCCCAACGAAGACCAAATACCCAAATTTCAGCCATTTCGGTGGGATTTGGAGAAAAAAATTTTCGAAATGCCGAAAATCGGGAGGTACACTTCTACGGGTACGAGGACGCGGACCTGGAAAGTTTTATCTTAATACCAAATGTTAGCCATTTTGGTGGGATATTGAGGTCACAATCTTCAAAATACCGAAAATCGGGAGGTATCTTTCCATGGGGACTATATGAAGACGTCGACGTTTACCGACAAATTTCAGGTGGAAAATCGTATACTCTCTAAATACCAAAATTCAGTCAAATCGAAAGGTATCGTTCGATGGGGGCTATATGAAAAAGTGGACCTATACCAACAAATTTCAGTTGCAAAGTTTTGTATCTCCAACAAAGAGTGCATACCAAATTTCAGCCATTTTGGTGTGATAGTGAGGCTAAAACATTCAAAATATCGAAAATCGGGAGAGAAAGTTCTATGGGGGCTATATCAAGACGTGGACCGGTATAGCCATTTCAAATACCAAACATTGTAGGAGTAACAGAAACTTTTATAACAAATTACAAAGCTCTATCTTAAAAACTTAGAAGTTTATGCTGATTTATTTTTTTGCTGATATATACTTTATAAGGTCTCCAAGGAATATTTCGAGGTGTTACAAACGGAATGGACAATTTAGTAATACTCTCCATATTATGGTGGAGGGTATAAAAAAATTATTAACGAATTGTAAAAAAATTAAGAAAAAAATAGTAATCATTTGAATCCCACTACCAAATAGGAAATTTTAAGAAAATCGAAGAGTACAGTCATTGATAAAAATTTATTTTGATTGCATCCAGACCACTGCACTATAGGTAATTTGGACAGGTTTTTAGACAAAAAGTCGATTTTTGCACTTTTAATAACGCGAGTTTTCTAATTTGATTGGTTCTGTTTAATTTTCTGGTCACTCTTATTGACCTGTTTATCGATACAGAGTCAGCGGTTAAAGTGAACTGATGAGGAAGTTTGGCTGCTTCCGAAACTATAGTCTTCTCTGCCTCCGCTCGTAGTAATCAATTTCATTACCCACTGTTAAACATTTTGTTTCTTCAAATTTTGAAGCAACAAAATATGGACTTTAGCTGAAATAAATACACAACAAGTATTATTTTGCAGTCCAACAATACAAAGCCAACAACATAATAAAAAATATTAAAACTCAGAGCAGAATTTAAACGCAATTTGTAAGAGTTTGGTAATAATCAAATACATAGATATGATATTCAGTGGAATGGTGACGGTGTGTACTTTCTGATTTAAAAAGTAATTTTCTTCAAAATGTTTGTTACAGCGGAAAAAATCGACATATAGGAAAAAACCTAAGAAAACAAAATTATAGTTTTTTATTATAGACTTTTACAAAATTGTCCAGCTTTGTCTGAAATTCTGACACCGCGAATATTTAAAAAAAAAAGGCTCTGAATCAACTACATAATATACCAAGATGCGATCTTTTGCGTATCATATCACCTTTTGCAGTTGCCCTCCTTACAAAAGATTTGCTGAAGAAAATATTAAACATAAAAAAGCATCCGATTTTAACTAAAAAATGCTTTAAAGAAATATTCACCATGTGTTATTAAAATTTACAGAGGTGTAGTGGTCAACATTAATGTTAATTATATCTGTAATACGTTTTAACTAGAGATCATGATTGCGCGGTTTACTTGGTCTTTAAAAAAAATAATATTTATAAATTTCTCTTCGCCAATCAATATTTTAAACATATCAAAGTTTATGAAAATTTGTTGGCGGATCAACATTTTAGTTCATTATAACCTTTTTTTTGGCTAAAACCGCGTTGATTGTATTGGAATGAGTAAAATAAGAATAGGGGGTAGGAACAAAAAAATTTGTTCTTTACCCGTTTGTGCCTTAAAGCTGACCTGTAAATCCCAACAGATTGTAAGAAACTCTACCCGCGGGGTGACAATTTTTGTTTGTTATAATCGTGGTCATTTTAAGAAGTTGAATATGTGTACAAATTTTAAGAAACATTCTTTGGGAACACAAAACTTTGTTCGTTCTACACGTAGTTTCTTATAACCGATTTTCGCTATATCCGAATTCTACTGTGTAATTCTTTGTTTTGGCTTACTTTTGCTATAAAACACTGTTACTTATTTTTTTTAATTATGTACTTATTTTCTAGTTTTTTAGTGCATTTAAAAATAGAACAATGAAATTTATTAATTTTATAATTATTTTTAATTTTTTTGTAAATAAATTTTTAAGAAAATTTTTATTTGTATATACTTGAGATTATAAATGATATTTAATGATGGGTTTGCATTTATTAATTAAATGTATAATGTTAGTAAAAATTTATTTAGGGTGGGAGTTTCTCATCCTATTGATTTCAGTTAACGCTTCGTTATTGCATGGCTTCTTTCCTGTTAGTTTCGAGCAATCCAGTTCTTTTATTCTTACTCCATCCAGCGATCTTACACGACTCAATGCCACATAACCAATTTAGGCCGAAAATGTAGATACAAACTTTAAAATGCCTGAAATTGGGTGGTACCATTTATAGGGGCTATATGAAAACCTGGACCTATGTCCAAAATTTTTGGTGGATAAGTTGGGAACTCAAAATCAAAGTTACAGCCATTTCGGGCAAAAATTTAAGACAAAAAACACTTGAAATCGGGTGGAGCCGTAATATGGGGGCTATACCAACACCTGGACCTATGTCACAATTTTTGGTGGAGAAATTTCTGTACCACTGGGATCTCCAAATGCAAAGTTACACTCAATTCGGTATAAAAATTAAGATAAAATCCTTAAAACACTTGAAATCGGGCGGTACCGCTATATGGGGGCTATACCAAAACCTAGACCTACATATGTCCATAATTTTTAATGGGTACGTTTCTGTACATTTGGAAACCCTAGTTGTCAAAAAACAGCCAATACGGGCATAAAATGACGATAAAATACTGTACGATCAGGAGGGTTTTCCTAACCGGTAGTGTAATTTAATTATTTTATTTAATCAAAACGCACTGCTGTAAAGTTCTTGGGCAGTGTAAAATGCGAAAACGATAAAAGGAGCGAAAAAAGAGAAACACAGATGTTGCTTCAATGCTTTAAATGACAATGTTTTATTGAACCCAACAGACAAAAAAGCCAGAGCGACAGACAACGAGACGAACAAAAACATAGAAAACGATATATACGTACGTACACATGTACGCATGCAGGTATATAACGATGCTTTTGGTTTCTAACTCTCGTTAGAAACCAAAGCAAAACAAACAAGTAAAAAGTCGTTAAGTTCGGCCGGGCCGAACTTTTTATACCCTCCACCATAAAATAGTCTTAATTAAAATGGAATAATTAGGGTCCTTTCACAATTTTAGGTGGAACAACAATGGATAGACTCTTACCGCCTCCCACTATTGCTTAAATTACACTGTGAACACAAATGTTGGGGCAGAGATAATTCCTTTTGGAGATGAAAGCCCGTGGTGTGTGTATATTAAAAACCCCGAAGGACAGATGCGCCGTGAGTCGAACTTCCGCGTTATGGCGTGATGAAGTTTTTGCAAGAGACCCTGTAAGCCATCATGAATTAGCATTATATCTTTGTTTGTTGTTTTTGTAGAGCACTTAAGCAACAGTGAGCAAAGATATAACGCTAATTCCTGATGGCCCACAGGGTCTCTAACAAAAATTTCATCACACCATAACGCGGAAGTTGGACTCACGGCGCATCTGTCCTTCGGGGTTCATAATATACTCACCACGGCCTTTTTTCCCCAAGAGGAATTTTCCGTGCCCCAGACTTTCACCTCTATTTTGTTGCACAGTGTTATCTAATCTAATCTAATCTAAAAAATGTGTACAGCTAGGTGAAAGGTACCACCTACGGGGCTATATCAAAGAGTCAACTGATCTTTCAATTTTTTGGCGGAAAAGTTTTATAGCTGCAGGGAACTTCAAGAGTCAAATTGAGGGTAGTTTCATCAAAACAATTTTGACCCTCAAAAATGGACCCATGTTGACGAATTTTAGTAAAGAAATTTCATGACCATTGAAAATTCCCGAAAATCGGGAGGTACAGTTATATGGGGGGATATACCAAAACATGGACCTATGTATATTGACGATTATTTTTGAATAGACAAAATTGTAGTTAAAATTCTCAAAATACCGATCATTACAGCTAGTTCGGTTAAAATTGCAGCTAAAATTCTCAAAATACCGCAAATCGGGAGATACCGTTATATGGGGGATATACCAAAAAATGGACCTATGTTGACGATGTTTCATTGGAGATGTTTTATGACCACTGAGAACTTCAAATGTCAAATTACAGCTATTTCGGTTAAAAACTGTAGCTAAAATTCTCAAAATACCGAAAATCGGGAGGTACCGCTATATGGGGGCTATACCAAAACATGGACCTATGTTGACGATGTTTGGTGGAGATGTTTCATGAGCACTGAGAACCTCAAATGGCAAATTACAGCTAGTTCGGTTAAAAATGGTAGCTAAAATTCTCAAAATACCGAAAATCGGGAGGTACCGATATACGGGGCTATACCAAAATATGGACCTATGTTGACGATGTTTCGTGGAGATGTTTCATGACCATTGAGAACCTCAACTGTCAAATTACAGCTAGTTCAGTTAAAAATTGTAACTAAATGCTCAAAATACCGAAAACCGGGAGGTACGGTTATAAGGGGGCCATACCAAAACATGAACCTATGTTGACGATGTTTGGTGGAGATGTTTCATGACCACTGAAAACCTCAAATGTCAAATTGCAGATAGTTCTGTTAAAAATTGTAACTAAAATGCTCAAAATACCGAAAATCAGGAGGTACGGTTATAAGGGGGCCATACCAAAACATGGACCTATGTTGACGATGTTTGGTGGAGATGTTTCATGACCACTGAGAACCTCAAATGTCAAATTGCAGATAGTTCGGTTACAAATTGTGGCTATAATTCTCAAAATACCGAAAATCGGGAGGTACCGTTATATGGGGGCTATACCAAAACATGGACCTATGTTGACGATGTTTGGTGGAGATATTTCATGGCCACTGAGAACCTCAAATGGCAAATTACAGCTAGTTCTGTTAAAAATTGTAGCTAAAATTCTCAAAATACCGACAATCGGGAGGTACCGATATATGGGCGCTATACCAAAACATGGACCTATGTTGACGATGTTTTGTGGAGATGTTTCATGACCACTGAGAACCTCAAATGTCAAATTGCAGATAGTTCGGTTAAAAATTGTGGCTAAAATTCTCAAAATTCCGAAAATCGGGAGGTACCGTTATATGGGGACTATACCAAAACATGGACCTATGCCCATATCCTTTGGAATATAAGTTTGTTGATCACTAGGAACCCTAAGTGCAAAATTATAGCTTATTCGGTCTGAAAATGTGGCGAATAACGTCAAAATACCTCAAATCCGGAGGTACAGTTATATTTGGCTATACCAAAGAGTGGACCGATATAGCCCATCTTCGAACTTGACCTGCCTATGGAAAAAAGACCCTCGGGTGCAAAATTTCAGCGCTCTATCTCAATTATTGCGGACGCTAGAGTGATTACAACAGACGGACAGACGGACATGGCTAGATCGTCTTAGAATTTTATCCTGATCAAAAATATATATACTTTATAGGGTCGCAAATGATTAGTTCGATGTGTTACAAACGGAATGACAAACTTAATATACCCTCCATACTATGGTGGAGGGTATAGAAATGTGTACAGCTAGGTGAAAGGTACTACCTACGGGGCTATATCAAAGAGTCAACTGATCTTTCAATTTTTTGGCGGAAAAGTTTTATAGCTGCAGGGAACTTCAAGGGTCAAATTGAGGGTAGTTTCATCAAAACAATTTTGACCCTCAAAAATGGACCCTTGTTGACGAATTTTAGTAAAGAAATTTCATGACCACTGAAAATTCCCGAAAATCGGGAGGTACAGTTATATGGGGGGATATACCAAAACATGGACCTATGTATATTGACGATTATTTTTGAATAGACAAAATTGTAGTTAAAATTCTCAAAATACCGATCATTACAGCTAGTTCGGTTAAAATTGCAGCTAAAATTCTCAAAATACCGCAAATCGGGAGATACCGTTATATGGGGGATATACCAAAACATGGACCTATGTTGACGATGTTTCGTTGGAGATGTTTTATGACCGCTGAGAACTTCAAATGTCAAATTACAGCTATTTCGGTTAAAAACTGTAGCTAAAATTCTCAAAATACCGAAAATCGGGAGGTACCGCTATATGGGGGCTATACCAAAACATGGACCTATGTTGACGATGTTTTGTGGAGATGTTTCATGAGCACTGAGAACCTCAAATGGCAAATTACAGCTAGTTCGGTTAAATATGGTAGCTAAAATTCTCAAAATACCGAAAATCGGGAGGTACCGATATACGGGGCTGTACCAAAATATGGACCTATGTTGACGATGTTTCGTGGAGATGTTTCATGACCATTGAGAACCTCAAATGTCAAATTACAGCTAGTTCAGATAAAAATTGTAACAAAAATGCTCAAAATACCGAAAATCGGGAGGTACGGTTATAAGGGGGCCATACCAAAACATGAACCTATGTTGACGATGTTTGGTGGAGATGTTTCATGACTACTGAAAACCTCAAATGTCAAATTGCAAATAGTTCTGTTAAAAATTGGAACTAAAATGCTCAAAATACCGAAAATCAGGAGGTACGGTTATAAGGGGGCCATACCAAAACATGGACCTATGCTGACGATGTTTGGTAGAGATATTTCATGACCACTGAGAACCTCAAATGTCAAATTGCAGATAGTTCGGTTACAAATTGTGGCTATAATTCTCAAAATACCGAAAATCGGGAGGTACCGTTATATGGGGGCTATATCAAAACATGGACCTGTGTTGACGATGTTTGGTGGAGATATTTTATGGCCACTGAGAACCTCAAATGGCAAATTACAGCAAGTTCTGTTAAAAAGTTGTGTCTAAAATTCTCAAAATTCCGAAAATCGGGAGGTACCGTTATATGGGGACTATACCAAAACATGGACCTATGCCCATATCCTTTGGGATATAAGTTTGTTGATCACTAGGAACCCTAAGTGCAAAATTATAGCTAATTCGGTCTGCAAATGTGGCGAATAACGTTAAAATACCTCAAATCCGGATGTACCGTTATATGGGGGCTATACCAAAGAGTGGACCGATATAGCCCATCTTCGAACTTGACCTGCAAATGGAAAAAAGACCCTCGGGTGCAAAATTTCAGCACTCTATCTCAATTATTGCGGACGCTAGAGTGATTACAACAGACGGACATGGCTAGATCGTCTTAGAATTTTATCCTGATCAAGAATATATATACTTTATAGGGTCGCAAATGATTAGTTCGATGTGTTACAAACGGAATGACAAACTTAATATACCCTCCATACTATGGTGGAGGGTATAAAAACACTCATTCCCTATTGAATGCTTTGTTATGCTTATGATCGTTACAAGCATAGAAAGCATCGATAGGGCGGCAGCGAAGAAACGAGAAATAGACAAACAAAGCGGCAGACAGACAGACAAGTACAGTGGAACAACGATAAAAACACAATAATAAATGAAATTAAATAAAGTAAAATTTAAGTGAATATTACATTAAATAGATAAAAAAGGAATAAATCAATACTATTTTAAATGCAAATTAATACGAAATAAAACATAATGAATAAATTAAACAGTAAAAATTAATAATAATACAATTTAAATTAAAATCGAGAATAAAACAAAAACAACTAAATTTAAAAGAATAAAAGTGTTGACACGCTGACCCAACAAATACCTTAAATCGAGTGGTACCGCTGGATGGGAGCTACAGGAAAAAATGGATCCATATTGGTTTTGGTTTCATATTCATGTATTGTCATCCAAATCTGAAAAGTGTGCAAAGTTTTACTTCGATTGGTCAACTGCTACCGTTTTAAAAATCGATTACCAGATTTGAAAGGGGGTTAAGTTACACACCGCAAAAACACTGTAAGAATTGACGAATATTGGTTTTGATTTCATGTTCGTGTATTGTCATCCAAATCTGAAATGAGTCCAAATTTTAAGTTCGATTGGTCAACTGCAACTGTGTGAAAAATTAGTTACCAGATTTGAAAAGCAAATTAGATAAAACACTGTAAAACAGTGTAAAAATGGACCAATATTGGTTTTGATTTCATATTCGTGTATTGTTATCCAAATCTGAAACGTGTGCAAAGGTTTAGTTAGATTGGTCAACTGCAACCGTTTTAAAAATGAGTTACCAGATTTGAACTAAACACACACCAAAGCAAGTTAAATAAAACACAAGATGTTTCAACTTGGACCAATATTGAAGAAGTTATGAGTATTACTTTGTACATCGTTTTCACAGAATTCGACTTTTTTAAGACGCGATATCTCTGAAACCGTTAATCAAAAATCTAAAAATGTACTGAAATGGTCACGTTTAAAGAAAAAAGAAATAAAGAAAATAAAAATCCACTTTTTGAAAAATGTTCCGATTTCACTCAGAAATCCCCATACACTATATTTTAAAAACATTTAACATTTTAATTTAATATAATTAGAGTGATTCATTTATATATTATTTAAGTGGGAGTAGCTAGGCGCACCGGCTTCAGTTAGTTAACTATAAAATCAATCAGTATCTGCAAACCACACTAATAGTGTCCAATTCAATCAGGCTGCCTCTTTACTTCAATATATGCTTATATTCGATTGTTTAATTAATTTTGGCAGGTTTCCTAATTTCATTTTACACTTTTCCTATGAAAGAAGACCATTTAATATAATTATAATAATTTTAGCAATACGTAACAAAGCTCCTTTGAAATTTAGGAAATTATTATAAAAACTGCTTATGCCACAGCTTAGACTACTCTGTGTCTATTCTACTTCGTTCATTAGTTCCCTCATTATTCTACACCATATACTTCGAAAAGAATTCACCACCACCAAAAACAATTTAATTCGATTTATCAAATATTTGGCTTCCTAAACAATTTCAAAGCTTCCTTTTGCAAGATGCTACTGGTAGATAAGTAGCTTACAATCAGTATAATGTTGAGCGAACAGTAGCAATTAACACGAAGCCATCTTACTTTCCCATCGCCTCGATTTATTGAACGTTTACGATCTTAAAAGTTAATAGCTACTTTGGTTAAATAGCCTAAATGGTTTCCGACCGGATTTCGTTTTATTTAATGAGTAGTCTTTATGCTGCTGCAGATACTTGGACTCATTGTTGTTGTTGCTACAGTTGTTTGTGTTTGACGACCAGCCAACCAAAACTTTATCCTTAATAAATTTTATAGAAATAGGGAAATTTATTACGGAGAAAATTTTCTGTAAGATTTTAACAGCAACTCATGGTCGTAATGATGGTTAATGTGGTAAATTATTTTTCAAGATTTTTTTTGTGGGAAATATTATTTTGTTGTGTGAAAATGTGGTTGATCTAAGCAAAACTTTCTGTTGGTTTCACTTTCTAGCTAATTTACCATGTAAACACACAAAGAATAATGAATATCATAATTTAGGAGGAACTAAATGGGGGTTATTTTGTTTTATTTGGGATAACATTTTTGAGGCATATTATAGGGCAGCGTAACAATTTAATGATTGGTTTTGTTGATGTTGTTGATGTTGAGTTTAAATTAAATGTAACATTATTTTAGATAGTAGCATTTTTGAAATTTGGATACATTATGTATACCAGATGCTTAGCAAATGACGGCATAATTAAAATTAATCGCATTAGGAAGCCATATTGCAATTTTTGCCAAGAAGAAATTCTTTAATATCTTCTATCAATTTGGTTAGATGCGGTATTATAAATTTATTGAAAAGTATTTGAAAAATCGAAAAGTAATCACGGTGGGCCTTAACTAACTTTAAGTGGAATGTGCTTACACTGGATTCTGAAACTACAATGTTAATAGATGAGAAAATAAAAAAAAGAAATCGTCGGAGGTATTTTTAAATAAATCGCGATAAAACATTCTTAGGGGTCTTTAGGTTTTCGTGAGTTTGCTTGGAAACAGCAAGTCCTATCGAAATGGGATTAGAGTAAATTCTGCAGCAGTCAAAATTCTCTACAAATTGATCTTTATGATATTTTCGTAGGTTTTACCCTTTTCATACCCTCAGCATTTATGCTAACGAGGGTATATATATATACGGGCAAAATGTGCCTCATCGAAATAATGGTTTTAGACCCCAAGTATGTTTGGACGAAATGTGTTTCAGACAATTTGGAGTCGATTTAGCAATGTCCGTCCGTCTGCCTGTCTGTCTGGCTGGTGCGCATGATAACTCTCGAACGTATGAACCGATTTGGTCCAAAATTTGGCTTTCGCAATATTTTGTCCAAACTTAGTTTAAGTTCGAAGATGGGTTATATCGGTCCACTCCTTCCGGTACCTCCCCCACAAAAGTTCGAAAATGTTCGGAAAATTTGTGCGCACGATAACTCATGAAGGG
This sequence comes from Musca autumnalis, assembly GCF_047663935.1. Taxonomy (NCBI): domain Eukaryota; kingdom Metazoa; phylum Arthropoda; class Insecta; order Diptera; family Muscidae; genus Musca; species Musca autumnalis. The sequence goes on from NW_027411755.1 coordinate 222,045,305, forward strand.
AGTAACCGATTTGATCCAAAGTTTGCACATCGTGGAAGTTCTACCAAACATAGATGAGGTTCCAATATGGGCTCAATCGGTAAACGCCTTTGGGTACTTCCCACACAAAATTTCGGATAATTTCAGAATAGGACCTGCTCTCGAATCGCTTCGACTTTTGTTGTTGTATTCACTGCCCTCCATACGACGGTACAAATTCATGAGGGGCAAGTCCATAGTTCCTGAGCAAATAGCCTGAAAGATGCAAAAAGCCTCTATGACACCGTGTGTAGTGGTTGGAGTGCAAGATAATTCTCGAAGGGATTTGCCGATTCGGTCCAACATTTGGCCTTCGTAATATTTTGTCCAAACATAGTTTAAATTCGAAGATATGCCATATCGGTCCACTCCTTCAGGTACCTCCCCCACAAAAGTTCAAAAATGTTCGGAAAAATTGGGCGCACGATAACTCTCCAAGGGGTGTGACCGATGTTATCCATACTTTGCACATCCTAATGTATCTACCAGATATAGATCAGGTTCGAATATGTACTAAATTTGTCTACTCCTTCTGGTACCTCCAACACAAAATTTCGGATAAGTTCACTATAGGACCAGCTCTCGAATCAATTTGATTTTTGTTGAAGCGATTTGCATTCGCTACCTCCATTACGACGGTAAAAGTTTTTTCAGGGGCAAGTACAAATTTCTTGGGAAAACTGCCCGAAAGATGTAAAAAAACCCTACGTCACCCTATCACACAGTGTTGCCGCTTCCATACAAAAGTGGACGAAAATAGAAGGAGTTGACCTAGGTTGATGAATTTTTGCACAAGTACTTATAAGGTCATCGGAATGAAAAATTTCAACTTTGGTCCATATCGTTTCAGATTTGGATATAGCACCCATGTATCTTTCCTCGATTTTGCTATAACTCGGTCAATTTTGATCGAATAGCCTTCAAATTTAATATGTGTTATTTTCTTAGCTACACCGATTTTCACAAAAATCGGTTCAGATTTCGATATAGCCCCCATATATATCTTCTCCCGATTTTGCTATAACTCGGACAATTTTAATCGAATAGCCATCAAATTTTATATGTGATATTTTCTTAGGCCCCTGAGTAGTTTCACCGATTTTCGTAAAAATCAGTACAGTTTTGGATATAGCTCCCATATATATATCTTTCCCCGATTTTGCAATAAATCGCTCAATTTTTGATGAATAGCCTTCAAATTTAACATGGGATGTTTCCTCAGACCACTGTTCAGTTTTACCGATTTTGATTTGATTTCGGAAAATCCGGTACAGATTTTGACATAGGCTCCATATATCTTTCACCGATTTTGCTATAAATCGGTCAATTTTTGGAAAATAGCCTTCAAATTTAATATGGGATGTTTTCTTAAGCCCTTTTTGAAAAAAATCGGTTTAGATTTGTGTATTCGATGCACTAAACACGCAATGTATGTGAGATATTGATTAAATTAGGAAAATATGACGTAATTATCCGTAATTGAGTGACATCGGGCGAAATTATATATGGATACCATATTCAAACCTGAACCGATATGGACCAAATTTGATATTTTTCATTCCAGTGCCCTCATAAGTACCTGTGCAAGCATTCATCAACCTATGTCAACGGTAAAACAGGGGCCTGAGGAACCTCCTATCTTAAATTTGAAGGCTATTCGTAAAAAATTGAGCGAAATTTAGCAAAATCGGGGGAAGATATATATGGGGACTATATCCAAATCTGAACCGATTTTTATGAAAATCGTTGAATCTAGTCATGGTCCTAAGAAAATATCACGTATAAAATTTGAAGGCTTTCCGACTAAAATTGACAGAGTTATAGCAAAATCGGGGAAAGATATATATGGGGGCTATATCCAAATCTGAACCGATTTTTGTGAAAATCGGTGTATCTATTCAGGGGCCTAAGAAAATAACACATATTCAATTTGAAGGCTATTCGATCAAAATTGGCACAATCGGCTAAAGATATATATGAGGGCTATATAAAATCTGAACCGATATACCTCAGCAGGTTGCAGGGATGGGCAGAATGTTTTTACACATATCGCTTCGGAAGAGATGTCCAATTAACGGAAATCAAGAGCCAAGGTGGCAATAGGTGGCAATCAAAAGATATACTCTACAAAATATTAAGAATTTATATTTTTTTATCAAATTTAAATTTTTAATTCTTGGTAACGGTACTTTGCCCATGTGCAGTTGATGTCAACTTTTTGTACTAAAATTTTATATTTATAGCCCACCCATCAGATCCCCATCCAAAACTTTTAATATTATCAACAAATGTTATTTTTAATGTCGTCTAATTTTCATATGATTATTGCTTTAGATATCCTGGGAAATATTTTTCATATTTAAAGAGCTATAAATTCATTATGGATGCACATATCGACAAAATTCTTTCAGATTCGTTGTATCGGATGTGTTTACTGTAAGAAAAAATATAAACATACGTAAAAGTTAACATCACATTTTTTTGATTTTTGTCCACGCGGAAACACTGTGTGTCACCATATGTGGCGGTCGGAAAGCACTATAACTCTCGAACTGTTCAACCGATTTGGTCCAACATTGGATCTTCGTCATATTATATCTAAATTTAGTTTCATGGGGTTATGCCGGTCCACAACTTCCGGCACTTCTCCCCAATATTTAAAAAATGCCACTAAAATACTATGACGATATCACTTGAATGGGGCAACCAATTTGGTTCAAAACGTTGGATCTCCTTATACTTTTTCAAAATTTAGTTTATCTTCTAAAATGGCCCATATCGGTCCACCCTCAGGGTTCCTCACCCACAAAAGTTCAGCATTTGTGTCTTAGTGCAGTAAATTCCTAATCCAGATTTTTGTCGGCAGGTTCAAATGCCCAAAAAGGGCCACAAAAATTCTGATGAGACCTTAAATACATTCGATCTGTCCGTAGGTGAAAGTTTCACAAGGTATATATCTGTCGGCAAAGCCCGCTGACACTTTTTTACTTGTTGAGATATAGAATTTCAAATCAGGACAGTGCACTGACGGTATCGCCTCCTTATAAAACAATGTCATGCACGGTGCGAATTAACTATCTTTGAATAAAAACCGGGTACACCTAGGACGTTTTTGCGGCTTCTGAAACATCAATGTTCATAGGCGAGGAGAAGCCAAAAAGAAGAAAAAATTCCTGAAAGGATTTTTAAATAAATCGCGATCAAAGATCACATTTTTATACCCTCCACCATAATATGGAGGGTATAATTAAATATATCATTCCTTTCGTAACACATCGAAATATTTATCGGAGACCCTATAAAGTATTCTATTTGAAAAAAATTATAAATTTTTTTTGCGAGCACATCTACAATTTTTGGTATAGAGGTCAAGGAAAAAATTCTGGTTTCAAATCTGTTCGCGTTCACAAATATGGCCGCCGCGCGCAAAAGTTATAGTGGTTTTTATTCTCTTAGAAATAAAAAATATTTTAAAAATTCTTATTTGTTGTTTTTAGAAAATGTGTGCATATATCAGTAACAGCATCTGATATCCATCCGTGGATGCACCATAATCTATAAAATTTGTTTTTATTTTTGCGGAAAATCAAAAAAATTAAAAAATCTGGGAGAAAATCTTAATTATACTACCTCAAAGTCCGTATAAACCTCTAAAAAATAAATTTAAAATTGGTACAGAATCTAGACAACGTGCAAAAAAATATGAAACCAAAATTATAAACATTGGATTTATAAATAGCATATTAAGAACAACAAAAAAAAAACTTATTTTTTATTAATTTTCTCGTTTAGAGTTAAGCTTGATGATCGGAAATTATTTGCAAGTGAAAAAGGTAAGCCAAGGACTCGAAACCACATAGTCACCAAATTACGTTACCTGGTTTCATTGGTGGTAAAGCAAATCTTCGGCTATGAAATGGATTCTCTGTCCTAGAACTTATCGTTTTTCTAATGCAAATGTGTTTTTTACATTTACGCGGATACTTTGCCACAAAAATGTATTTTCTTCACGACAAACGCTTTTTTGCACTGCCTTTGAAGTTATGAGTTTTGGCTTTGAACGCTAACACGCCATGACAACATTTTTTGATATGTTTTCAAGGACGTGGGTTCAAATCCCAGCCGGGCTCAGCCTTTTTTTATACCCTCCACCATAGGATGGGGGTATATTAAGTTTGTCACTACGTTTGTAACTACTCGAAATAGTCATTGTAGACCCCACAAAGTATATTCTTTATCAGCGTGCAATTCTACATCGATACAGCCATGTCCGTCCGTCTGTCCGTCTGTGGAAATCACTCTAGCGTCCGAACGGATTGACGTAGGTTGATGAAATTTTGGGAAAATATGTTATATTTACGTAGGACTTTTGGTATTGAAAGCGGGCTATGTAGGTCGACGCTTTCGTGACAAACTGACGCGTGACGCGTCATCGTTTTATTTTAAGATATTTGTCCCATTTTACAACCGAATTGGTTGTAATTTGGTAATTTGTGTCTCCAGAGGCCAAAAAATATTCCTACCAAAGTTGGGTTATATAGGTCCACGTTTTGGTATAGCCCCAATATAAGGCCCCATATAAAGTACGCGTCATTTTAATATAATTTGAATGTATTAGACCCATTTGACCACAGAATTGGTTGTAATTTGGTATTTTGTGTCTTCAGAGGTCAGAAAACATTCCTACCAAAGTTGGGTTATATAGGTCCACGTTTTGGTATAGTCCCCACATAAGACCCCTTATAAAGTACGCATCATTGTAAAATATATTTTGAATGTATTACACCTATTTGACCAAAGAATCGGTTGTAACTTTGTATTTTGTGTTTCCAGAGGCTAAGAAACATTTCTACCATAAAATGTTTATATAGGTCCACGTGTTGATATAGCCCCCATAATTCAATATCTCCCGATTTTCGATATTTTGAACGTTTTAGCCTCATTATCACACCGATATGGCTGAAATTTGGTATTTAGTCTTCTTTAGGCGTATAAAACTTTCCCCCAGAAATTTGTAGGTATAGGTCCACGCCATCATATAGCCCCCATAGAACGGTACCTTCCGAATTTCGGTATTTTGAAGGTTGTGGCCACATTAATCCACCGAAATGGCTGAAATTTGTGGTGGAGGGTATAAAAAGTTCGGCCCGACCGAACTTAAAGCTTTTCTTACTTGTTATTTTTTGAAATTTTCCCTGTAAGGGCGAAGATCATTTTTAATGATTTTTTATTGATTTTCTCGTTTAGAGTTAAGCTTGATGATCGGGCTCAGCCTGTTTTTTTTAGCGAAATTGCTGGAACTTGGTATTTAGTCTTCTTCATAAGCGAAAGGAAATTAATTGTTCAGTTTTACTTCAACACAACGCATGGTGGAGGGTATACAAAGCTTGGCCGGGCCGAACTTAACGCCGTTCTTACCTGTTAGGATATTTTTGGTTTTCACGGTTTTGCTTGGAAACCGCAAGTCCTATCGCAATGGGAAAATGTTGATGAGAGCTTCCACTGCTACAACATTTTCTTAGGTCCCATTTTAATACGTTTCAAGCCATTTGTATAACCTCCACTATAGTATGGACGGTACATTAAATTTGTTTTTGGTTTGTAAGGCATTGGAATAATGATTTCCGCCCATTAATTATTATGGACTCTGGAGTGATTACAACAGACGGATAAACGGACATTTCTAGATCGACACAGAATTTTACAGAGCTCATATAAGCCAAGGTTTACCCTTTTATAGCCCGTGAATTATGATTGGATATAATACAAGTTAAATGCTTTTGGATTGATTGAAATATTGTTGGGGCTGTATTTTCTTGTTTTCTACACCGCACTTTTCAGGATTTTCCTGTCAAAGTAAAAGTGGAAGCAACCTAAATAAGTATCATCTCACTAATGTATAACATTTCAAAATTTGATCTGCGTTTACCACTAAATGATGCTGACATTTTGAAGCCAGATTTTAATTGCTTTTTTTTTATATTTTCTTTTTATATTTTCTTCCAGTCGCATTCCGCAATCAGGTTTTTAAAAAAATGATTTGTACGATTGTAGTACTCGCGATTATCAGTTATTTATTATTTATATCGTGAATGTAGTTTGCTCAGCTTCAAAGAAATCTGCATCCAAATGCCGGAATTTTTCTAGAAAATATTTTCAAAATTGCCACGTGTTCAATTGAAAACTTAATAATGTAAAAATAATACAAAACTTTTTTAATGGGACTGAAGTTAACGTGTGATGTCTGCATATGTACTTTAAAGAAGAAGAAAAGGTTTTATGTTCAGGCCGAAATGTTTATCTCTATTCGACATATTCGCGAATGTAATACCAGTATTCGAACACGGATCTATCTTGACCACTTTCTGTACCAAATGGATTTCCAAAATTCATATTACAGACAATATTTTTAAAAATTACGCCTTCGAAATACTGAACATCTTTCGAGAACAAAAAAAGCTGTATCAGCAATTCTCTGCGGGAATTAGAACTCAAAAGTGTCAAATAAGACATAATGTGTTGAAAATTCTGGGATCTGCCAAAACTTAATTCTACATTGGTAATATTAATTTGAAATATTTTTTAGTTATTGCGTCAATTCAGTTGGAGAATTTGGTTAAAAACTTCAAAATACCGTACGGAACTTTTGTGCCGAACGTGGACTGATACGGTTCATTTTCAATTAATTAAATTAATTAAATTAAACATCCAAAGACTAATATGTTATACTCTGTACCAAATTTTAAACTTGTATCTAAAATATTGTAAACTCCCTATATTGAATGTATATGTTTTGAATATATATTTTATATAAAATCAACTAAAAACCTTGAAAATAGCTTTACGTAAGGCTGCGTACGTCCCTGATTATAATGTATGCTTGTAAAAATATGGCAATATACGTCCAAGTTTTGTTATGGGGGCCACGCCATATCGCCTTATTTAAAGTTTTTCGAACAGAAATTATTTTAAACTTCAAGTTTGTGTTCTCAGAGAATAGAAACACCAGTGGAGGATATTTTACTTATCTTAACTTTGTAAGTTTGCGCCATGGTTGGGAATACATGTTGCTAAGGAATTTTTGTTATGACTTTTCAGGTATTCTTTTTTCAAAGAGCAACATTTCAATTTTACTTTTAATTAACTTTATAGCACAAACCTATAAATGAACTGCTTTGTAACAAACTGAAACTAGTTGACAGTTCTCAGCACTTAACATTTTCGTGCCATAAACGGTAGTGCGTCGACATAACTACACACAATGACCGACATTTGAATAGGAATATAAACAGAAAACAAAGGATTTCACAAATGTTGGCACTGAGATTTGACAACAAAAATATGTATGTATTTTAAATAAGACAATGTTTGCTGGCCTGTTCACATCTCCTGCAATCATAAAAAGTAACTGTGTGAAAGTACATGCATACTCAATATGTATGTATGTCTGCGTATTGGATGTAATGTTTGTTAACACAATTGTTCAATTGTTTTGCAAGTGTGAAGACATACACGACATTCTTTTGCTTTGTGTATTATTTGACATTTATTTTGTTAACGTTTATGTGGTACACAATAACCGAAATATGGTAAACGTTTGCAGACAACACACATGAAGACCTTAATATTCATGAATAACAATGAGCACATTAATACATTTATGTTCATATGAATGATAAACATATTTATAATAATGTTTTACATTTTCTTGTGGAATAATATTTCGCAATTGTGATTCACATTTCAATAATTGTACATGTTTTTAGAAATTAGGTGTTTGTACTATATTGCGTACATTTGATGGCAATTTTTGAAAGTAGCACTCATACGATCCATAAGGTAAGGTTTGAAATAAGATATGAAACGATTTAGCCATTAAAACTAGAGTTGGACTGTTGAACGACCTAGTTCAAAAACGTATGAAAAATATCATGCAAACTAACGTGAGATATTAAGTATATGCATTTTGTTTATACAAACGATCGGTGTCCATCGAATTAGATTGTGAACTAGGTCGTTCAATTGCCCAACTCTAATTAAAACGTTGAATATAGTACCACATACTAATATACATATGAAGTTCCGAGGCGGACTATTCCGACCCATTCCTTCAGGTTTAAGGACACTTATTAAAATGTTAATAGCGAAAATATTCGTGCGGAAATATATTTGTTATAAGGTAAAATGTTCTTGAGACTTAAAAACTTAAAAAAATATATTCACATTTTTCTGTAAACTGTATATGGGGATTTCTGAGTTAAATCCGATATTATTACGACTTATTTCCTTTATTTTTTTGTTGTATTGATGAAAAAGGGAGAAAAAGTGGCAAGAAATGGCTTCCAAAATCTATTTGGCGGTGGTCATTTTTTAAGTTTAAATATATTAAAAAAAATACTTCTAAAAATAATTTTCAATATACATAAAAACATTGATTTTACTGCGCTAGTTTTACAAATACTTTTGTTCTCTTTTTATACCCTACTCCACAATGTGGGAAGGGTATTATAAGTTTGTTTTGCTAAAAATTCATGTAACACCGCTAAATATTCGTCGTAGACCCCCAATGTTATATACCATTTTTCCGTCCGTCCGTCCGTGTGTTTGTCTGTCCATTATAAATTGTAATCAAACTCCTGCCCGCAATTATGGACCGATCGTCACGAAATTTGGTATGAAGGTCGATTTCACATCAGAATATATCGTTATTTTTTTGGCGATGATTGTGAAATATTTAGGGCGTAAAATGGACCAAAAACTTTTTTATAAGAATTTGTGTCTGCTCTGTAGGTCGCAATCATAGTCCGATCAGCGCGAAATTGCAAAAAAATTAGTTGTGAGCTTATGACGCAAAAGAAACTTGCAATTTTACATGATGATCCTATAGTTTTTAGCGGGTGAAATGGACCGAAACTTTTGTGTAAAAATTGGAAAACATTTTAATATATATCTTATACCTTGTTGGCGTTTTTATTGTTGGACTGCAGAATTTTACATCTTTGTGTTTATTTCAGCTTTAGTCCATATTTTGTTGTATTCAAGTATTTGAATAACAACAAAATGTTTTACAGTGGATATGAAATTGATTAGTTGCGGGCGGAGGGTCGGGAATACTATAGTTTCAGTTGTCACCAAACAACTTCATCAGTTCCCTTTTCCGCCGACTCTGTATCGATAAACAGGTCAATAAGCCCATCCAGCAAATTAAACAAAATGAGAAATTTGCTATATGGCCCTAAAACTGATTACCCTACAATTTGAGTCGAACTAAAGAATTTTATATCCACCACTGTTTTTATGTCGTCTTTGCATTGCAAAGAATACGAACATAGTGTGTTGCTTCAATAAGCGGGGGTAAAACAACGAGAAAGTTGTTGTTTTTGCATTACGCATTGATCAACAAGGCCGTGCTGATGCCTATTATTGTTGTTGGCGTTTTAATTGTTGGACTGCAGAATTTTACATCTTTGTGTTTATTTCAGCTTTAGTCCATATTTTGTTGTATTCAAGTATTTGAATAACAACAAAATGTTTTACAGTGGATATGAAATTGATTAGTTGCGGGCGGAGGGTCGGGAATACTATAGTTTCAGTTGTCACCAAACAACTTCATCAATTCCCTTTTCCGCCGACTCTGTATCGATAAACAGGTCAATAAGCCCATCCAGCAAATTAAACAAAATGAGAAATTTGCTATATGGCCCTAAAACTGATTACCCTACAATTTGAGTCGAACTAAAGAATTTTATATCCACCACTGTTTTTATGTCGTCTTTGCATTGCAAAGAATACGAACATAGTGTGTTGCTTCAATAAGCGGGGGTAAAACAACGAGAAAGTTGTTGTTTTTGCATTACGCATTGATCAACAAGGCCGTGCTGATGCCTATTATTGTTGTTGGCGTTTTTATTGTTGGACTGCAGAATTTTACATCTTTGTGTTTATTTCAGCTTTAGTCCATATTTTGTTGTATTCAAGTATTTGAATAACAACAAAATGTTTTACAGTGGATATGAAATTGATTAGTTGCGGGCGGAGGGTCGGGAATACTATAGTTTCAGTTGTCACCAAACAACTTCATCAGTTCCCTTTTCCGCCGACTCTGTATCGATAAACAGGTCAATAAGCCCATCCAGCAAATTAAACAAAATGAGAAATTTGCTATATGGCCCTAAAACTGATTACCCTACAATTTGAGTCGAACTAAAGAATTTTATATCCACCACTGTTTTTATGTCGTCTTTGCATTGCAAAGAATACGAACATAGTGTGTTGCTTCAATAAGCGGGGGTAAAACAACGAGAAAGTTGTTGTTTTTGCATTACGCATTGATCAACAAGGCCGTGCTGATGCCTATTATTGTTGTTGGCGTTTTTATTGTTGGACTGCAGAATTTTACATCTTTGTGTTTATTTCAGCTTTAGTCCATATTGACCTGTTTATCGATACAGAGTCGGCGGAAAAGGGAACTGATGAAGTTGTTTGGTGACAACTGAAACTATAGTATTCCCGACCCTCCGCCCGCAACTAATCAATTTCATATCCACTGTAAAACATTTTGTTGTTATTCAAATACTTGAATACAACAAAATATGGACTAAAGCTGAAATAAACACAAAGATGTAAAATTCTGCAGTCCAACAATAAAAACGCCAACAACAATAATAGGCATCAGCACGGCCTTGTTGATCAATGCGTAATGCAAAAACAACAACTTTCTCGTTGTTTTACCCCCGCTTATTGAAGCAACACACTATGTTCGTATTCTTTGCAATGCAAAGACGACATAAAAACAGTGGTGGATATAAAATTCTTTAGTTCGACTCAAATTGTAGGGTAATCAGTTTTAGGGCCATATAGCAAATTTCTCATTTTGTTTAATTTGCTGGATGGGCTTATTGACCTGTTTATCGATACAGAGTCGGCGGAAAAGGGAACTGATGAAGTTGTTTGGTGACAACTGAAACTATAGTATTCCCGACCCTCCGCCCGCAACTAATCAATTTCATATCCACTGTAAAACATTTTGTTGTTATTCAAATACTTGAATACAACAAAATATGGACTAAAGCTGAAATAAACACAAAGATATATCTTATACCTTTATTCCTGGTAGGCACATTCCGCCCACGTGAGTTATTTGTGAAAGACGATCTCTCGACCTTTCCATAGATGCCAATTATGTTGATGTACATGCTCAGATAACAGAGTTACAGAAATTCCTCAGTTCGCAGTTATAGTTTAATACTGACAAATTTTTACACAAGCTAAGAGTTTTGGTTAAGGAAGATACCAAAAATTTGGGATAATGAGCGGATAGTTCTTAGCGGGTGAACTTTTGTTGGAAACATATCCAAATTCAATTTTTTGTATATATTTTATTTCTAGGCAATCTTCGAAAATGAAGTTGAAAACCAACATGAATATATCGGTTAGATAACAGAACTACTGCCTAACGTATAAGTGGGTTTTTTATTTTTGTTATTTTCTTGCATAGAACTATATTTACATTCAATATTACAAAATGTCCCAATCATAAAAAATATTTAAAATCATGAAAGAAGGATTCCCAGGTCTTAAAATTTTTACATATTACAATGTTGTACGGGTCTTGAAGTTTTTATGATACCTTTCGTAAAAAGTAATGTAATAGTACATCGAAATATTTTTTCTTTAATTAATTCTCTTTCGAGTTGAGCTTATTGAACCTATTATATACATTGAAAAATTAGGAGTCTACCGAAGTCCCACGCATTCAACCATTACGCTACGTTTCACGGGTGGTTAAGCCGATCTTCAGGCGTATTGAATGTTGTTTTTGTGGTAGACGAAGGCAAAGCTTGGGAACTAGTATATATATCGCACTCCATTAGATAAATGCATATGCGAAATTATGTCAGTTAATTGAAACTCCAAACTTTTCCTCTAGTCCTGCTTGGTAATCCCATTTTTCAATGTTCACAAATACTATTGTAAGTTTTATTCCTACGTCATTAGTAATTGCTCTTCTATATCAGAAGATTTTTGATCATCAACTATTGTCTACTAAAGTTTTGACAAGTTGATGGTGGCTCAGAATGCTAAGACGCCGGCAACATTGACACTCAGTTGTCGGAGACCCAGGTTCGAATCCCAGCCTGGCTCATGCTGAAATTATTTTTTATTTTTGCCTTATTAAGGCGAAGGTCATTTATAGTAATACTTAATTAATTCTCATTCGAGTTGAGCTTATTAGACCTATTATATGAAAAAAAATAGGAGTCTACCGAAGTCCCACGCATTCAACCATTACGCTACGTTATTTTCATTGATCGATTCGACAAGAATCACCGAAAACTATTTCTAAAATTATTTTAATATTTGTTTATGCCCTCACATTTAGGCCAACGAAATTATCGAAATAATGATTTTAGACCCCAAGTATGTTTGGACGAAATCCATTTCACAAAATGTCCGTCCATCTGTCTGGCTGGCTGGTGCGCACGAGAAACTCTCGAAGAATCAACCTATTTGGTTCAAATTTTAGGTCTCGTAAATTTTTTCCAAACTTAATTTAAATTCGAAGATGGACCATATCGGTCTACCCCTTCCGTTAATAACTCCCACAAAAGTTCACAATTTTTCGCTAAGATTATTCACACGGTAGTTCCAGAAGGGACTAACCGCATTGTTCCAAACTAGGGATGTGGAAATATAACGTCCATGCGTATATCAAGTTCGAATATGGACTATATCAGCCCACTCCTTTGGGAAAAGTATAGTTTAACAGCTCTTTTCGAACCATTTTGAATTTTTCAATAAACCTCGAGGGGAGAAACCTGTTTGGTCTTAATTTTGTACATGGTATTATTTCTTAGAGACTTGGATTACCTCCGAATATGGACTACATCGGAAAACTCCTTCGGGTGCCCCCCACACAAATTTTGGAAAGAGCTTCTTTATTCATAATAACTTTTGTCTCTTACTTACTTACTTAGCTGGCCCATTACAGAACATTTGTTCTATAGGCCGAACTAAGAAAAGATCTCAATTTCTCTCTGTCTATTGTTTCTCTTTCTGGAATACTACGGCTGTTCATCTCTTCAGCCACTTGTTTGCGCCATCTATTCCTTGGCCTACCAAATCTGCGTGCACCGCCAAGCGTTTCATATTTATACCCTTTTTAGCGGGTTCATCATCGCTCATTCTTATTATATGACCTAGCCAACGCAATAGTTGCATCTCAATACGTTTTACTATATTAATGTCGTTGTATAGCAGATATAGCTCGTGGTTCATACGACTTCGATATTCACAGTCAACGGAGATTGGTCCATAGATTTTTCGAAGAATTTTTCTCTCAAACATACCAAGCACTGCCTTGTCTGCTTGTGCAAGTACCAGGCTTCGGAACCATACATCAGCACGGGTAGTATCAGAATGTTGTAAAGCGTTGTTTTTGTTTGACGAGATGTGGCTTTATTCCCAAACAGCTTACTCAGACCGAAGTAGCATCTGTTGGCCAACACAATTCTTTTTTTATTTCACAACTGATGTCGTTAGTTGTATTTACGGCGGTGCCGAGGTAGACGAAGTCTTTTACTACCTCAAAATTATAGGAACCAACGTCAACAGTTGGTCCGAGCTCAATGGACGCATTGCGCGTCGACACCATTAAATTGGTCTTCTCCCCGTTTACCGCCAGACGCACTTTAGCAGATTCTCCTTCGACCTTCATAAAGGTATCAGTTACTTCTTTTACTGATCGTCCCATGATGTCTATATCATCAGCATAAGCAAGTAACATGTGGCTATTGGTGTAGATTGTGCCACTTTTTTGACTTTTGCCTCTCGAATAACCTTTTCCAGCAGGATGTTGAAAAGATCACACGAGAGGCTGTCTCCTTGCCTGAAACCTCTTTTGGTACAAAATTCTTCGGAGAGGTTCTATCCAATTTTAACTGAGGATCTCGTGTCAGTTAAAGCCATTTTACAAAGCCGGATGAGCTTTTCGGGGATATCAAATTCTGACATGGCTTGGAATACCTTCGAACGCAGCGGGCTGTCGAAGGCTGCATTATAATCGATAAAAAGGTGGTAGGTGTCGATCGAATATAATCGACCATTTTCGTTGATGCGATCCGTAATGGTTGTATGTATAAAAAAGTTCCGTTGATTACGCGGTTTTAGCACAACCAATAGTCAACTACGACTTATAGTCGACTTCGTTTAATAGTAGACTACGAATAATAATAGAATACGACTGACGGTTGACTACGAATAATAGTTGACTCCGTCTTCCGAAAGTCGACTTAGAATAATCGATTATCCGGTTTTCGCACATTCAATAGTCGACTACGACTTTTAGAAATTTTACGGCTAATAACCGATTAATCGATTAACCGAAATCGATTTTACGTATCCCTAGGCAAGTATACTCAGGTTCCAATCGTCAGGTACTCGTTCTTCCTCTGAGATGGTGCTAACTAGCTGATGAATACACCTTATCAGCGAGTCGCTTCCGCCTTTGAACAGCTCGGCTGGCAAGCCATCGGCTCCTGCTGCCTTATTATTCTTCAGCCGATTTATTGCTATCTTTACCTCATCTTGGCTGGGCGGTATACATTCAATATCATCTTCTGGGATTGGGTCTGTGGTATCTTCGTCGTCTTCGCTGCTATTGGATACCAACAGTTTTGAAAAATGTTTTTTTTTTCCATATCCTGAGCACACTATCTGTATCAGTTACCAAAATACCTTGCTGGTCTCTACAGGAGGATGTGCCTGTATCAAAGCCATCAGTTTGATGCTTGACTCTTTGGTAGAATTTTCGGACTTCATTCTGGCTCCTGTACATCTTGATTTTTTCACACTCCCGCTTTTCCTTCTCTCTCTTTTTCCTGCGGAAAAGACGTTTCTCCCCTCTCCTTTTCTCCCTGTATCTCTCTCGCGCGCTACGCGTTGCTACGAATTGTAAAGTAGCCCTATATGCCGCATTTAATTTAACATTTAGGGTTCTTAAGTGTCAATAAACTTATATAACAAAAGTTGTGGACATAGGTCCACGTTTTGGTATAGCCCCCATATAACGGTACCCTCCAATTTGCGGTATTTTGACGTTTTTAGCTACATTTTCAGACCGATGTAGCTATAATTTTACATTTAGGGTTCTTAAATGTTAATAAACTTATATAACAAAAGTTGTGGACATAGGTCCACGTTTCGGTATAGCCCCCATATAACGGTACCCCCCGATTTACGGTATTTTGACAGTTTTAGCTACATTTTCAGACCGATGTAGTTATAATTTGACATTTAAAGTTCTTAAATGTCAATAAACTTATATGACAAAACTTGTGGACATAGGTCCACGTTTTGGTATAGCCCCCATATAGTGGTTCATTTAAGTTCATATTTTCGTATAGCCCAGATACCTCCGAACTAGCTGTTAATGACATTTGAAGTTCCCACGTAATGTACCGATTTTCGATTTTTTGAAGATTCTAGCTAATTTTTTTAACCGAATTAGGAGTTATTTGACATTAAAGGCTCCCATCAAAAACTGTCAACGTAGGCCCATGTTTTATTATAACCCCTATATAACAGTACCTCCCAATTTCTAGCCCACCAAAAATTGTCAACATACATAGTTAGATATAGGCACCATAAAAAAGGGCCTCCCGAATGAAGCATAAATGTACATAAACATTATCTGACATTTTAACGTACCCACTTAAAGTTGGGGACAGGAATGAAAAGTAATTATTCCATTTTAGTTCAGAATATTTTATGGTGGAGGGTATGAAAAGTTCGGCCCGGCCGAACTTAATGCTTTTTTACTTGTTTTTTTTTTTTTTTTTTTTTTTTTTAAAAAAAAGGGGCAAAAAGTGGCAAGATGTTTCTACTCAATTTGTTAGTACAGAGCCCCTGCTGCCTTCCAAAATCGATTTGGCGGTGGTCATTTTTTAAGTTTAAATATATTAAAAAAAAACTTTTGTTTTTTACCAAAAAAAAAGTTAGATTTTTAGCATTTGGTTTGTTGTTTTATTTACGAATTTATCTTAAACATCTTAAAAACGTTTTCATTTTTCGATTTTGAAAATGGTTTCGCCTTGATGATAAAATAACTACAGTTTAGGCATTTATATGAACGTGCATCCGAGTCAAATAATCTACCAAATATTACAGTGATATTTTCTCCAGAAAATGATTATTTAAATTATTTAAAAAACACAATTCAATAATACACACTAATGCTGGTACAATAATCGCTAATCCATTTTCAAAATCGAAAAATGAAGAAGTTTTTCAGATGAATCCCTAATTAAAATAAATGTTAATGTTATTGATAAAATAACAAATTTTGCACAGTGGCATATATAAAAAACTTTATTGACAAATGTACAAAAAAAAAAATAATACAGAAGAAAATTCGACATTCGATTCGAATCGAAGAGTACAATCATTGATAAAAATTGATTTTAAATACTAAATTGCGTAAATTGCATATAAGCCCACTATGCAAAAATATTTTCTATTTGTTATTAGATAGCTGAAAAGACAACAAAAAATACAGAAAAAGTTTTTTTTTTAAATTGGGCCAATATTAAAGTAGTTATGAGTATTTATTTGCATATAGGTTTTACAGAATTCGAATTCGCGATATGTCTGGAACCGTTTTGCTTGTGAGCAGCATCAACACAGCAAAAAATAAACGGAATCAAAAACCCCTTTTGGAAAAAGCGTCCGATTTTACTCAGAAATCCCCATATGTAGAAATACCTTCTTACTGTCTTGAATATATGTTTCAAATTTTTCTCATATTCCCCTGAGGATCTCACGAGAGAATTGCATATTCTGAAATACAAAATCCTACCCACAAATTTAACAAAAGCCTTCGAATAAGCTTTTAGCCCACTGAACTTATAATCCCACAGTCTTTAGCATAACTTTAAAGTCATAACCATATCCGTAGAATATTTCTGTTTAATACTAAAAATCTATCTGATGTGCAATATCATCTAAGTGTGAAGGTGTTGCAATTTAGAAAATTGCTTTTACACGTGTTGTGCACGTTGTTCTTTTTTTCCATTACATGGACCTTGAAGTGTCTTGCTGCACATTTTCGCAGAACATATCCATCTAATTTTTCAAAGTAATCTTTTCAAATGTTGAAACAAGTAGAGAAGACTTCTCAACTTGTTCTAACTCTACTTTCAAATGTGTATATTTGTGGCCAATGTACATATATATAGATGTAGCACAACAGAAAAAAACGACCATCATCATAAAATACCGAATGATATGTCTGTATTGTTTGTTGGCACCATGGTAAGTTCCACAAGACATACCAAGTCATCCATGGCAATTGCGTAAAAAGTGTAAAATATCATTTCAGTCAGAAAGAAAAAGAACAAATGACTTGTTGTAAGTGTCCATTTAAATTGGACACTACAAACTTTGAAAATATAAAAAAACAATTGTTGTTGTTTTGTTGTACTAATATATATTTTCGTTTCTTTGATTGTAAGTATGGGTTTCAACCATTGAAGTTGACAATTTTATAGCAATTTAATGACAGTAATAGACATGAGAATATATATAAAACAATTGCTAGTATGTTTAGACAAAGACATCGTTAGGAATAACAAGTAAGAACGGCGATAATTTCGGCCGGGCCGAACTTTTTATACCCTCCACCACGAAATGTATTGAAATATATATAAACAATTAGTAATTATTAAGCTCTTCCTCTATGTTAAGTATAAATCCTTTGAAGAGAAAAATATCTTAATTGGCGATAATACTTTATACTGATAAGCTACATCCACTTCATAAAGAAAATGTAGCAACACTATTTAAAAGAGCTCACATGGAGTGTCTTCGTTTTTCTTCCTATCCTCTGACCAAATAACATCTGTTGGAAAATTTTACTAAAAAAACCCTCGGAATACATAATCGGTAGGAAAATGCGAGTAAAATCTTCAAAAAGTGTCTGATTTTTTGTAAGGATGTTTTGTACCTATTGTAATATTTTGCACCCCTGGCTTAAACTTTCAAAATATCTAAAATACACTCCACGTCAGTAGAATAGAACACCTAAATTTTTGTTTATGTTAGCTTATTTATCCCAAAACGAATGAATCTACGTTTTTAATCTTGTAGGGATTTAAAGTCTATGATGTTCCGTATCAAACACAGAAAAAATTATGTTTCTAGCTGTTCGCGAAATGATTTTCTGATCCATTTTCCGATAGTACTATAAAAAATAGGCATTTATTTTTGGTCATCAGGATAGAACAGTCATTTTATTTTCGCGAATTTTTGAGATATTAACGCCGAATTTTCTTTCAGTCGATAAAGCGGGGCTTTCTAATAATTTTTCACCAATAAAACCATATAAATAATTCCGCGGACGCCGAAATAACAGCGTAAACGGGTTTAAATTGACAGATAATAGAAACATCTCGGAATATCAATAAGAGTCGCGCAGCTATGTCATATTTCTTCACAATAAAATAGAATATGACACAGACAACCTCGACGGATACAATCGAGTGCTTCGGATGCTGAAAAGATGGAACATTTTCAAAATAAGTATGAATAACGTCAAAATTTCTTATAAAAACCTTGATTTTTCTTCAATAAAATGATTTTTCCGAGAACAAGTCTGCCGTTTAAAGGTTTGGACATGTGCTCCACATTTAGAGGAACATAATCTGATATGAAAACATCCGCTATTTTAATACACTGAGGGAAATTTTAGCACATTTTTCAAACTGAACACACTCTTTGGACTTTGCATTTTATATGTGTTCTAATTTCGGCGTCCGCAACTGTTCTCAAAATTGTTATGTTACAATAATAATGGACCAGGTTATGCTCTCCATACCGGATTTTACGAATTAGTATTTTTTTTTAACTGAACTCGCATATGTAAAAGCCCCGTCTCCACGGGAAAACACAGTCATGGAAATTGAGGTTTTATGTTGCGTAAGTTGCTTTTAAAAAGTACTAAAATTTCGCTCAGTGTATTAAAATAGAGGTTATTTTCATATCAGATTATCTTCTTCTAAATATGGAGCATATTTCCATACCTTTAAACGGCAGACTTGTTCGCGGAAAAATCATTTTATTGAACAAAACATCAAGGATTTTATAAGAAATATTAATGTTTTTCATAATTATTTTGAAAATGTTCCATCCTATCAGCATCCGAAGCACATGATTGTATCCGTCGAGGTTGTCTGTGTCATATTCTATCTTATTGTGAAGAAATATGACATAACTGCGCGACTCTTATGTATATTCCGAGATGTTTCAATTATCTGTCAATTTAAACCCGTTTACGCTGTTATTTCGGCGTCCGCGGAATTATTTATATGTTTTATTGGTGAAAAATTATTAGAAAGCCCCGCTTTATCGACTGAAAGAAAATTCGGCGTTAATATCTCCACAATTCGCGAAAATAAAATGACTGTTCTATCCTAATGACCAAAAATAAATGCCTATTTTTCATAGTACTATCGGAAAAAATTATCAGAAAATCATTTCGCGAAAAGCTAGAAACATAATTTTTTCTGCGTTTGATACGGAACATCATAGGCTTTAAAACCCTACAAGATTAAAAGCGTAGATTCATTCGCTTCGGGATAAATAAGCTAACATTACCAGAAATTTAGGTGTTCTATTCTACTGACGTGGAGTGTATGTGATTGTCGTTCTATGGGAGCACCATGAAGACCTATACTGACAAATTTCTGGTGGAAATTTTATACCCCAAACAATTTTGATGTGGAAAGTGTTATACCCCCTGCGAAGACTAAGTACCAAATTTCAGTCATTTTGGTGGGATATTGAAGACACAACCTTCCAAATACCGAGAAGTGGGAGGTACCGTTCATGTGGAAAGTATTACATCCCCAAAGAAGAATGAATACCAAATTTCAGCCATTTCGGTTGGATATTGAAGACACACCCTTCAAAATGCAGAAAATCGGGAGGTACCGTTCTAGGGGGGATATATGAAGGCGTGGACCAATACCGAAAAATTGCATGTGGAAAGTGTTATACCCCCAAAAGATGACTGAATACCAAATTTCAGCCATCCCTGTGGGATATTGAAGTCTTACTTACTTACTTAGCTGGCCCATTACAGAACATTTGTTCCATAGGCTGCACCAATTTTCTCTATTTGTTGCTTCGCACTCTTGAATACCGCGCCTTTTCATCTCTTCATCCACTTGTTTGCGCCATTTATTTCTTGGCCAATACAATTCTTATTTTTATTTCACAACTGATGTCGTTTGTTGTGTTTACGGAGGTGCCGAGGTAGACGAAGTCTTTTACTACCTCAAAATTATAGGAACAAACTGTTCCGATCTCAATGCACGCATTGCATTAACTTGCTCTTCTCACCGTTTACCGCCAGACCCACTTTAGCAGATTCTCCTTCGACCTTCATAAAAGTATTAGATACTTCTTTTACTGATCGTCCCATGATGTCTATATCATCAGCATAAGCAAGTAACATGTGACTATTGGTGTAGATTGAGCCACTTCTTTTGACGTTTGCCTCTCGTATAACCTTTTCCAGCAGGATGTTGAAGAGTTCACACGAAAGGCTGTCTCCTTGTCTGAAACCTCTTTTGGTACAAAACTCATCGAAGAGGTTCTTTCCTTTTTTAACTGAGGATCTCGTGTCAGTTAAAGCCATTTTACAAAGCCGGATGAGCTTTGCGGGGATACCAAATTCAGACATGGCAGGCTGCCTTATAATCGATAAAAAGGTGGTAGGTGTCGATCTACATCTCATGGGTCTTTTCCAGGATATGCCGCAGGGTAAATATCAGGTCAATGCTAGGTCTAAAGCCGCATTGGTATGGTCCAATTATCTCGTTGACCATACGCTTTAGTCGTTCGCACAATAACCCTGACACGATCTTGTAGGCAATAGAGTATACAGTCTTATCTCCTTTCTTGTGGACGGGGCCAGTATGCTCAGGTTTCAATTGTCGGGTACTCGTTCTTCGTGCCAGATGGTGCTAACTAGCTCATGAATACACCTTATCAGGGTGTCGGCTTCGGTTTTGAACAGCTCGGCTGGTAAGCCATCGGCTCCTGCTGCCTTATTATTTTTCAGCCGATTTATTGCTGTCTTTACCTCATCTTGGCTGGGCGGTATACATTAAATACCATCTTCTGGGATTGGATCTATGATATCTTCGTCGTCTTCACTGCTATTGGATACCAACAGTTATGAAAAATTTTCTTTTCATATCCTGAGCACACTATCTGTATCAGTTACCAAAATACCTTGCTGGTCTCTACAGGAGGATGTGCCTGTATCAAAGCCATCAGTTTGATGCTTGACTCTTTGGTAGAATTTTCGGACTTCATTCTGGTTTCTGTACATCTCGATTTTTTCACACTCCCGCTTTTCCATCTCCCTCTTTTTCCTGCGGAAAAGACGTTTCTCCTCTCTTCTTTTCTCCCGATATCTCTATCGTGCGCTACGCGTTGCTACGGATTGAAGTAGTAGCACGACACTCCTGATCATACCATGGATTCCTTGGTGGAGGTATCTGGTATCCAAGTATGGATTTTGCGGCTGTTTGCATGGAGTGGGCAATACTTTGCCATTGCGCGGATATGTTATCGGGATGAGGAGTGCTTTGATTAAGCAATTGGGCTAGATGAGTGGAATATGCTTTGGCTATCTGTTGTGATTGCAGCTTACCGATGTCTAACTTTCGTGTTGTGTCTGTTCGTACTTTATTTGCAACGTTTAACGGGTACGTAGCGTTGCTGCAACGAGGTAGTGGTCTTCCATCTATCACAACGTGATCAATTTGATTTCTTGTTTTTTGATCTGGAGACAGCCAGGTGCCCTTATGGATGTCGAGATGTTGAAATCTGGTGCTGCTAACTACCATGTTTTTTGCCGCTGCGAAGTCTATCAGCCTCATACCATTGTCAGATGTTTCACTGTGGAGACTGAATTTTCCGACTGTTGGGCCAAAGATATTTTCCCTTCCAATTTTGACATTAAAATCCCTTTCCTGATCTGGAGACAGCCAGGTGCCCTTATGGGTGTCGAGATGTTGAAATGTGGTGCTGCTAACTACCATGTTTTTTGCCGCTGCGAAGTCCATCAGCCTCATACCATTGTCAGATATTTCACTGTGGAGACAGAATTTTCCGACTGTTGGGCCAAAGATATCTTCATTAAAATCGCCTAAAATAATTTTAATGTCATGAGCAGGACAACGGTCATATGTTTCTTCTAAGCTCTTATAAAATATATCTTTGGTCAGTTCGTCCTTGTATTCAGTGGGAGCATGAGCGCAAATAAAGCTGATGTTGAAGAATTTTGCTTTTATTCGAATTGTAGCAAGTTTTTCATTCACTGGTGTGAAGCTGGATACCAGGTGTTTTAACCTCCGACCAAACTCATGCTTTATGTCATGGCAGCTATAATACAGTGCGTCACCTTTAGGTGTTGTTGCGACGCCTTTCCCATTCCATCGTATTTCCTGTATGGTAGTAATGTCGCCCTTGTACCTTTCAAGTACATCTGCAAATGCGTAAACTGCACCTTCTCTATAAAGAGTGCTAACATTCCAGGTGCAGATTCGCAGATCATGATCCTTAAAACGTTTGCGATGGTCTCCAACTTTTGAGGGATTTGTTTTTCTTTTCTTTTGTTTTTTCATATTAGGCTGCTTTTTCTAGGTGAGGGTTAGTAATCCTGGGCCCAAACTCAAGGTTTTAACGTTCTTATGGGTGAACGCGCGGAACATTTTAGCTCACTACCTTTAACGGGTGTTATGACGGCGTGGACCTATACGGAGAAATTTCAAATGGAAAGTGTTATACCCCTAAAGAAGACTAAATGCCAAATTTCAGCCGTTTCGGTGTGATAATCAGGTTAAAAGCTTCAAAATACCGAAAATCGGGAGGTACCGATCTATGGGGTTATATCAAAACGTGGACCGATACAGCCATCTTCAATACCAAACATCCTAGGAGTAAGCGAAACATCTATACCAAATTTTAAAAAATCTATCTTAAAATTTGCGACCTCCGGACAGACGGACGAACGGATGGACAGACAGACAAGTTATTTCGACTCGAATTTCATGCTGATCAAGAACATATAACAAAGACATAGAAAATGTTGTACCAATTGGTAAAATTTCTAACATAATGAGTATCGGGTTTTTTTGTTTGGAAGTCATATTTTGCCCCCTTGCGTAACTGTTTACTTTTCCATTGTTGATGTACGTGGTCAGATAACAGAGTTACAGCCTAATATATACGGGGATCCCACAGTCGTGCGTGAACGGATTTTGCAAATCCAACGAATGTTGTTCATGGAAGAAGCACTTCGAAGCTAATGGTCGCCGGTTTCATCGGGTAAAGTGACCATATAACTAATATACGGCTTTTCGTCGCCGGAAATTGCTGTTGATGCGTTCAAAACCCAGGTTTGGAGGTATCTCAATCGGAGTGGAAAAAGTGCTTCAACAATGGTTTGAACGCATGAAAAAGTGTATTGATCATGCTGGGGACTACTTAAGAAATCAATGAAACTATTTTTGATGGTAAATATTCGCGTTTTCGTTAGGTCAGAAACTTTTCTAGTTCCCCTTGTATAATTTCAACAGGTACACTAACTACCGTCGCAACATTTGCCTGAATCCACCATTCTCTTTAAGTATTAAAAAAGATCAACCATATTAGCTAATTTACTCTGGTTTTTTACCAGACAAAAACAGAAAAGAAGAAAACTTTTGAATGTTGCATGCATTATTTGTATACAAAACAAATGCCGCGATGTGTAATAGCATCAACAAATTTTAATTAATTAAATACGACTTTCATACAACATTATTATTTGTTATAATGTACTACAACGAAAAAAAAAAAACACGAATAAGGGATTAATCTCATCATTTCAATGAATGAAACGTCACAATACTAAAATGTTGGCTACATATTTTACAAAAGTATTTTTATTTAATTAGATTTCGAAAAAAAATTCACAAATGTAAAAGCCGTGGATTATGTGGAAAACGGCTTTTGTAAAAATTGACTATTCATACAAAGAAAAAATTTAAAAAAATTTGTGCTCGTATTGTCGAACCAGGAGAAATAAAGAATATTAACATTGTTTGGAAACAAAACCTGGCTTTTGTTCGTAATCTTATTTGGCGTCTGTACCATGTGATTACATTAAGTTTAATGTATCAAACAAAAACGTTTTCAATTCATAGCTGAATACACAGTTTACGACAAATCGGCTGACAAAAATGTTTGCGGGGGTTAATAATGCGAAATGTGTAGAGATGGTGTCCGCCCTTCACTATGACACATTCAAAAACGAAATTACACTGAAATCATGTTACACTCTTGCGCTGAGGTCACACAGTTGATGAATTTTTGTAAAAGAACAATTAAATGAAAAATTCCAACTTTGATCCATAACGGTTCAGATTTAGGTATAGCACATATATGTGGTTTTGCCATAATTCGATAAATTTTAATTGAATAGCTTTAATTTTTATTGCGACATTCGATAAATTTTAATTGAATAGCTTTAATTTTTATTGCGACATTTTCTTAGGTTCCTGATCAGTTTTACATATTTTGTTATAGCTCCCATGGATATAGCTCCCATATATATTTTTGAGCGATTTCGTGTATTTGATGCATTAAACATGCAATGCATGTCAAATATTGATGAAATTTGGAATGTGAGACGGAATTCTGACGAGAAATAAGTTTACCAAATAATATTGATATCGGTTCAGATTTAGATTTACAAAACTCACAAAATTTTATTCTACCAAATTCGAATATTTGCAATTCATTTACCTTACATTTACCAAATGTCATCAATATTTTACAAGCATTGATTGTTTCTTTTTTATTTCCAACTAACTCCTTGGGGCCTTTACACAATTTTTCCAAGCTATTCTATCATTCCAGGTAGTACCGCTGCTTATTACTTCCTTCATCAGACTCCTTTTTCAAGCGGTCTTTGGCCGACACTCCCTTCTGTGCTCTGGTGATTCCATTATACCCACCACCATAATGTGTATTTTTTTAACTTAAATATAGTTACAGCTTCCACGCAACTTATATTTAAAGGCCAATATTTTTTGCCAGGTCCAAAAATATTTAATTTGTATAATATACAATCACAAGTCGCGTGTTCTAGAAGGGTAAACCTTGGCTTCAGCTATTTTAAATTTTCAAAAATATTGGTGATATATATTCTTGATCAGTGTAAAATTATAAGTCGATATAATCATGTCCGACAGTCCATCCGTCCGTCCGTCTGTTGAAATCAAAATACAGCTCGCAATTTTTTAAATAGAGCTTTGTAATTTGGAATAGCAGTTTCTATTACTCCTAGGATATTTGGTATTGTAAATGGGCTATATCGGTCCACGTTTTGATATAGCCCCCATATAACAGTACCACCCAATTTTCGGTATTTTGAAGGTTTTAGCTTCATTATCACAACGAAATTAAATTTTGGTACATAGTCTTCGCTGGGGGTATTAAACTTTCCCCAGAATTTTGTCGGTAGATGTCCACGCCTTAATATAGCACCCATATTACGGTACCTCCCGATTTTCGGTATTTTCAAGGTTATGGATACAATACTCCATCGAAAAGGCAAAAACTTGGTATTTAGTCTTCGTTGGGGTTATACAAATTTCCCCTCTAAATACGTCGGTATAGGTCTACCTTTCATATAGCCCCCATAGAACGCACATCTCAGTTTTTGGTATTTTGAAGGTTGTGGGCTCAATATTCCACCGAAATGCTGAAATTTGGTATTTAGTATGGAATGTTATCATGTATATCAACTTATGGATGTAAAGGGTGTTTTTTTAAGCCCGATAGAACTTGAAATTGTAAAAAATAACACAAAAAATTAAATTGTAATCAAATTTTTTTTATTCGAAAGATCAATACGTGACATTAACATGTGAAAATGATTTCGGGCATATGGGCACCGCGGCTGTTCTTGACGAAGTGCATTCTGGACGTCCAATTTTTGGCCACATTTTCGAGCACTGCTGGCCGTATGTCACGAATAACACGAACAATGCTGGCCTCCAAGGCATCAATTGTTGCTGGTTTATCAGCATAAACCAGTGACTTCACGTAGCCCCCCAGGAAATAATCGAGAGGTGTCAAATCGCACGACCTTGGAGCAGTGTTGCCGAATTTGCTGATTTATCGTCATTTTGACGATTTTTTGGCCCAAAATTGAAAAATGACGATTTGACGATTTTATGGTCCAAAATGACGATTTTTCACCTAAGCCAGAAATGCATGAAATAAAAGACGATAACTACATTTTGACCAAAGTTTCACGAAAGATTTTAAGGAAAGCAATGTTCCAAACTTGATTTTTGAGCTTTTTTAATGTTTTATAGCAATTTCCAGACGGATTGGCTATATTAGGCACATATCTGGCATATCTAGGCACAGGTATTTCATAGTTTTTGCCCCACATTCAAATTACATGAGCTGAAAATTTTCCTTTAGTTTTAGTAATAGATGAAAATCTTCCTTAAAAAGTTTTCGAGATAAAATATTACTTATATATATTTTGTTATAAAAAATATGAGTCCAGCTTTATTAACTTCCTACAAATGCCCTCTTTAAGTTGTCAGTTGTCAGCCAGTTTTGAATGAAAATTTGTATCGATTTTCGACTGCCCAACAACCAAAATGTACGTGTACGGACACACACTGTCAAGCAAGCGATATTTGAGCTATGCTACCATTTAAAATGGCAATGTGAACCCAGCTTTACCATACTGCATTGCTTCAAACTCGATAACCATAGGAAAACTATCATCTTCTGAAAGCTGTTTTTATAGCAGTATTTAAGTGATATTGGGTTAGATTTATTGCTGTGGGTTGTATATCTTATGTTGTCAGTCTCATTCACAAAAATAGCAGCGAAAAATCGCATTAAACGGTAACCAAACCGAATTTTGGACCATGTTGACGATTTTTTGACGATTTTTCAAATATTGTTGAGGATTTGATTTTTTTGACGATTTCTGATCAAAAACTGTCGGTAACGCTGCCTTGGAGGCCAATTGACAGATCCACTTCTCGAAATCAACTTATCGCCAAATTTTTATTTCAATAAGTCGATAGTTGCGTTCGCCATATGGCACGTAGCGCCATCCTGTTGAAACCTCATCTCCTCCGGATCAATGTCATCCATATTTTCAAACAAAAAATCATTGATCATGGTGCGGTAACGATCTCCATTGACCGTAACGCGAGCTCCGGCCTCATTTTTGAAGAAATAAGGTCCGATGATGCCACCAGCGTGAAAACCGCACCATACGGTGCATTTTTCTGGATGTAATGGAGTCTGTAGGGTCTCTTGTGGATTGGTCTCACTCCATATGCGGCAATTTTGCTTATTAACAAACCCGTTAAGCCAAAAATGCGCCTCAACGCTGAACACATTATGTACGCCATACAAATGACGAAGTCGTCTATAAGTTGCGCGAATCGACGACTGATTTTCAAAGTAAATTTGGATAATTTCGTAGCGTTGTTCAAGCGTGAGTATATTCATGATGATTTGTGAGAGTATACTGAAACAAATAAAAAAAAAAGTTTCATCAAAATTTAATTTTTTGTGTTACTTTTTACAATTTAAAGTTCTATCTAGCTTAAAAAACACCCTTTATGATTGGAGGTCAAAATATGTCACAATCATATACAAGAAATTCCGTAGAAAACAATGTTGGCCTTGTTCGACTATAGCTCTCTCTTTCTTGTTTTAAGAATAAACAAATGTTTTTATGCTGCTTCTATCAGAAAATACCGTTATAAGTTGTCAAAACATTAGTGAATTTTGATATGTTTATAATAATTTTACTCTCATAGCAGTTGCCTACGCATTCATAATATTTTTCATAGATGTTTTGAAGCCATTACAGCGGATAACATCTGCTATTTATGAAGCAATGAACTTCAAAATATCTTGTATGCTTTACCAAGGAGAACTAAAGAAGACGAATGGGTATGTTTACGCATCCGGAAAGAAAGCCAGGCCTTCTATATCACGAAATCTAACAGCGGTAAGATATTAGGTGAACAGGCTCCATTCGATATCTTTTTCAATTTTCCCAATTTCTTGTGGCCCTCTTGTGGCTTTGACATTTCAGTTCTACGTAAAGCACACCTTTGGCAGTTTCTATACCCTACACCACACGGTGGTAAGGGGTATTATGTCTTTGTGCATTTGTATGTAACATACAAAAGGAAACGAAATAGACCCATAGTTCCTTCTGGGGATATGCATATAATAACTTTCTGAGTCGATTTATGCATGTCCGTCCGTCTGTCCATGTATTTTTGTTCGCAACGTACAGGTCGCATTTTTTGTCCGATTCAGCTGAAAATTGGGGACTACAATTTTTTAGCCATAGGAAGAACGCTATTGCTTTTGGTGAAAATCTATTCAGATTTGGATATAGCTCTCATATATATTTTCGCCCGATTTCACGTATTTGCTGCTATATACGTCCAATTTCTAGAAATTAATGTGCCAAATTATATCGAAATCGGTTCAGATTTGGATATAGCTCCCATATATATTTTCGCCCCATTTCAGTATTAGCTGCCAAAAACACGCTATATACGTCCGATTTTGATAAAATTTGGAATGTTTGACTGAATTCGGTCTAGAAATAAGTGTGCCAAATTATATCGAAATCGGTTCAGATTTGGATATAGCTCCCATATATGTTTTCGGCCGATTTCACGTATTTTCTGTACCACATACGCTATATCTGTCCGATTTCGATTAAATTTGGAATGTGTGACTCAATTCGGTCTAGAAATACATGTGCTAAATTATATCGAAATCTGTTGAGATTTGGATATAGCTCCCATATATATTTTCGCCCGATTTCAGTATTTGCTGCACCAAACACGCTATATACGTCCGATTTTGATGAAATTTGGAATGTTTGACTGAATTTGGTCTAGAAATAAGTGTGGGGGCGATACAGTCAGTGCATTGTCCCTATTTGAACTTCTATATATCACAATTGGTAATGTGGAGTCGATTTAGCAATGTCCGTCCGTCTGTCTGAATGGCTGGTGCGCACGATAACTCTCGAACGGATCAAAATTTGGCTTTCGCAATATTTGTTTTTTCAAACTTAGTTTAAGTTCGAAGATGGGTTATATCGGTCCACTCCTTCCGGTACCTTCCCCCACAAAAGTTCAAAAATGTTCGGCAAATTTGTGCACACGATAACTTTGGAAGGGAGTAACCGATTTGGACCATAGTTTGCACATTGTGAAATTTCTACCAAGCTTAGATGAGGTTCCAATATCGACATAATCGGTCCACTACTTCATGTACATCCACACAAAATTTCAGAAAAGTTCAGTTTAGGACCTGCTCTCCAATCGTTTTGATTTTTGTAGTAACAACTTGTATTTACGGCCCCCCATACTGCGTACTATAGACCCAATGCACGATGGGGCCAATAGCAGGTTTTGGAGGCAAAAAGTCAATTTTTGAAGTGAACAATTTGAAAAAAATAATAACGGATTTCGATTGCCAACACTCCGAATCACTAACAATAAAAAAATAAATCAATCTGGTAACATCACATAGCGACATACTGATCTGGCAATGGTGACATATTTTCTTATGCATCATTTTCCGACATTCATTATAAATAAGTAGTGAAAGCATTTTAGGCGCCAAAAAGAACATTTCAACATTTTTATATTTTTTAAACATGGAAAGCTCTTCAATGGGTGTGTAAAATAAGATAGTGGTAACAAATAATAAAAATGTTATGTGTGGTAAATGTATTTTTGAGTTAAGAGGCTATGTCTTGTTTGGAGTATTTTGCTTTGTTATCCATGTGTTCTCTGGAGTATAACTTTTGAGATCTAGGTAGATCTAGGATATTATATATATGTGGTGAAAGGTATTAATGTGTACTATCATTTTGTGAAAAAATTAGCTGCGCCTATCTGCGCCTTTTCATAAAAAGCTGATTTCAGATGTCGTAATACTTAAAAATATGGACATTTTTATGTTTTGTTTGGCGAATAATCGGAAACCCATTAATGTTACCAATTGGATTTCGGAAAAATTTAATAGACGTATATAATAATATATAATTTCAAAGATATCGCAAACATTGGCTTTTGAGGCGGAATCTTAGCCGATTTTTACTAAATTTGGAACCTTTTTTATACCCTCAGCCTTTAGGCTAAGGAGGGTATATACACTTTGATACGACGAAAATGTACCTCATCGAAATAATGGTTTTAGACCCCAAGTATGTTTGGACGAAATGTGTTTCAGACAATTTGGAGTCGATCTAGCCATGTCCGTCCGTCTGTCTGTCTGTCCTGCTGGCTGGAGCGCACGATAACTCTCGAATGGATGAACCGATTCGGTTCTAATTTTGGCTTTCGTAATATT
Organism: Musca autumnalis; assembly: GCF_047663935.1. NCBI lineage: Eukaryota > Metazoa > Arthropoda > Insecta > Diptera > Muscidae > Musca > Musca autumnalis. The sequence goes on from NW_027411755.1 coordinate 222,075,815, forward strand.
TTGCCCAAACTTAGTTTAAGTTCGAAGATGAGCTACATCGGTCCACTCCTTCCGGTACCTCCCGCACAAAAGTTCGAAAATGTTCGGAAAGTTTGTGCGCACGATTACTCTTGAAGGGAGTGACCGATTTGGTCCATACTTTGTATAGCGTAAACTTACTATCAGAGTAATATTAGGTTCCAATATGGTCTCAATAGGTCCACTCCGTCGGGTACCTGCCACACAACATTTCGGAGAAGTTCAGTTTAGGGCCATCTCTCGCGTCGCTTTGATTTTTGTTTTAACAACTTGTATTCACTGCCCTCTATACGACGGTACAAGTTTCATCAAGGGCAAGTCCGTACTTCCTGAGAAAATAGCACGAAAGTTGCAAAAAACCCCTATGACACCGTGTGAGGTGGTTGGAGCGCAAGATAACTCTTGAACGAATCTGCCGATTCGGTCCAAAATATGGTCTTAGTAATATTTTGTTCAAACATAGTTTAAGTTTGAAGATAAGCCATATCGGTCCACTCCTTCAGGTACCTCCCCCACAAAAGTTCAAAAATGTTCGGAAAAATTGTTGGTACGGTAACTCATGAAGGGAGTGGCCGAATTGGTCTACACTTTACACATCCTAATATATCTACCAGATATAGATCAGGTTCAAATATGGACTATATTTGTCAACTCCATCCGGTCCACACAAAATTTCGGATAAGTTCACTTTAAGACCTACTCTCGAATCACTTTGATTTTTGTTGCAGCAACTTGCATTCGCTGCATCAATTACGATGGTAAAAGTTTTTTTAGGGGCAAGTCCATACTTCTTGAGCAAACAGCCCGAATAGTGTAAAATAGTGAGATCCACTTCCATAACGGTCAATGTCGATCCATTCCTTTTAGTATATCCTCCGCAAAACTTTTGATCTTTAATCCTAATCAACATTTTTGTCGGTTCAAACGTTCAAAGTTTTAAAACCCCCTAAATACATACGTATTTTGGGAAAAAAAATTGTTTCATTATACACAAGCTGAGGGTATATCTCTGTCGGCAAAGCCGACTGATACTTTTTTACTTGTTATTAACTTATAACAAACCACAGACAAAACCATGAAATTTGAACATATGTATATAGGGGAGCTATTTCTATATTTGAACCGATTTCAATATAACTTGACAAACTTATTTGTAGTTCGAATTCCGTAACATTTTCCAAATATTATTGTAATCTGATGGAATTTGCATGCTTGGTAAATCATTTTCCTGAAATCGGGCGAACATATATATGGGAGCTATATCCAATTATGAACCGATTTCAATATGATTTGCCAAAAATGTTTCTAGACCAAAATCCGTCACACATTTCAAATTTCATCAAGATTGGACATACATAGCGGGATTGGTGCACCAAATACCTAAAATCGGACGAAAATATATATGGGAGTAATATCAAAATTTGAACCGATTTCAATATAACTTGGCAAACTTATTTGTAGTCCTAATTCCGTGGTATTTTCCAAATCGCATGAAAATTGGGCAGAATTTGCGTGTTTGGTCCATCAATTGCTTGAAATCGGGCGAACATATATACGGCAGCTATATGTATATATGAACCGATATGAACCAAATTTGGCATATTAGTTTCTAAGCCCATTATAAACATCTGTACAAAATTTGGAAGGTCTAGCTTGCCCCAGTGATTTGTTGCCTCGAAAACCTGTCATTGGCCCCATCGTGCAATGGCTGGTTTCTGAGTCAAAAAGTCTATTTTTGAAGTCATATATTTGGATATAATAGTAACGGGGTTAGATTCTTAACACTTTGAGCCACTTAGAAACAAAATGATTTCAACCTGGCAACGCTTCATGACCACATACCGGACTGTCAAATATATTGCATCTTACATTGTAAAATTTTAGAAAAATCTATCAAAGGAAGAACAAATTTGTTTCGCTCGACAATTAAAAACCGCTAACATAATAAACATTTTTTTTAATGGATAACAAGTGTAAAGGTATGTAAATTAATATTCTGATTAAGAATTAAAAAAGTTAGATTTGGTAAGGAATATTTGATGTAGACTTGTGGTGTTTTTTTTTTTTTTTTTGCGTAGTTTATATGTATTTTAGTTTATATGGTTTTTGGAATAGAACTCTCGGTATTGCGACGTATTGGCGAAACTATATACATATATGTGATAGAAGGTAATAGTGAGTACCAGGGACGTACGCAGGGGGGGGGCACAGGGGGCCCGGGCCCCCCCCGAAATGGTTTGGTCTAACAAAATTTGTTAAGCTACTGAAACTACTTATTATATTTTTTTCTCATAAAAACGTTTGTATGTTTGAAGATTTCAAATTAAAACATATACTTTTCTTAAGTTTCTGAACAGAAAATGTTCATCATTAACAAGTTTTGTAAGAAAATATTTGAAAAATTTTTGTTTGTATGCTGTTTTTGAGAGAAACTTCCAATGAAATCTGAATTACTTCTTTATGTCATATCACTCCACTATCAAATGCTAATTCCTTAATGAATATACTCCATGTTTATTATATATTCGAACTATATAGAGCTCTCGAGGCTTAAAACTCATCCTGTTATAACAAAAATAACGAGTTCAGTATTGTGGGAATGGAAATATATAAAAAATGTCTATTGGATAAAATGTATGAAGAGTCGGTCCTTCGTGGACTACATCATGAAAGCCATTTAGAAATTTGTTTTACTGGCATCGCCAAAATTTTGTTATCCTATTTTAGAAAAATTAGCTGCTAAACAGTATGAGAAAATAATGAAGACAAATGAATTTTTGTGCGTCACTTTATTTTTTTCCTTATCATCACCGAAGTATAATTGTAGCCTCAGACTTTAAGGTTACGAGATTATATACACAAGGATACGAAACAAATAGGTTTCATCAAAATAATGATTTTAGACTCCACATATGTATGTATGTTTGGACGATATTCGTTTCAGACAAGATGGAAGTACTTACCACCGTCCGTCCGTCTGTATCTCTGTTTGTCTGGCAGGTTGGAACTCATGATAAATTAAATTTAAGTTATATCGGTACCTCTGCCATAAAAGTTAAAAAATGTTAACTAAAATGGTCGAAGGGACTAACCGATTCAGTCTAAAATCGAGCCTAGTATGGACTACCTAGATCCACTCGCAAATTTACTTCCAAAAGTACATCAAGTTCCAAGAGAATTTTTTTGGACAACATCTTCAGGTCAATCACACAAGTCTAACATAACTGCAGTTTAAAGACTGTTCGAAGATCCTTTGGACATATTGTAGTCTTGTTTACAGCGATATCCTATTTTTCGTGGACAAGTTCAAGCTTCCTGACAAAAATGTAAATACTACGGTGACCAACTAAAATAGCTTATGGGCGCGGTAACTATCGAGAGGAGTGTCTCTCAAAATAAGATCCGTTTCCAAAATTAATTATATTATTATTAGCGAATAATTATGTGGGGTTGAATAAGGATCGATTGTTATTTGTCAAAACTATATAGAACTAAGTCCATCAAAGTATTTGTCATCGAGTCCAAAAACTTCTAATCGTACAATTAAGAAGAACAAAAATTATAACGCTTCTTTTGTAACATTATATTAAAAGTAAAAATAATCCTGGAATCAGACTCTATCTCCTCCGGTAAATAACATTGTGCAACATTTTTAAGGTAATCTTGTGCAAAAAATTTGAAGTGAGGATTTTGTGAAAGTACAGACCCAAAATACAAAAGCCCTAGTTGCGTTTTGTTGAGTCAGATCCAGCTCGGATTTGTTTGGATAACATTGTTAAACATTGACTTTTTAAAGCAACTCGGGGCTATATCTCTGAAACCAATGAAAATCTTCTTCTGACCTCTGAAGCAAATTTGTAGATAAGGGCCAGACCAAGGCAAATTTATATAAGGTATATGCATGAATTACAACAACTAACAAATTTACAAAAACAACATTGTTGTTATTGAAAATTAATCGTCAAAAATAAATATTGAATAATAGGGTCGTTCCAAAATTTTTTTCAGGAAAGACATAAATATATTTTGAAAATCCTCTAAAATAGAACAAATTTGAATCAAAATGTAAATATAAGGCATACAGAACTGTCGTAATTCATTGTTATTAAACGTTTACGGTGAAAATAATAATTTTATGGTAGCAAATTTCGAAGTTTCAAATTTCATGAGTAGACCCTATTACTTTTTGAAAACTAAATTTACAAAAAAAGTAAGAATACAGCAGGTTGTCACTTCTACCTTGTATAAATATGCCTTGGGCCAGACTAAAATATGTATTTGGAGAAATAATGAACTGGAAAAAGTACATTTATTGCCTCAAATGTTATAATATATCTAAAAATTCCATAATTTGTATACATTTCGCACCAAATCTCCAAAACTGTTAAATTTTTCTTATTGTTTTCATTTGGAAACATATCAACGACAGACGATACTCGTAAAAATTAACACGTTCGCGGACGCAAGCAAATTTAGAGAGGTGAAAAAAATGACACCCAATTATTTTCGAAATTAGTTTTTTTGTTTTTATTTATTAATTATTGAATATTATTATTATTTTTTATTTATTATAGAATGTATCTTGTTCAAATAAATCGTATTATGTATATTAAACACCAAAACTTAAGATTGTATACAAGTAAATTAACAAAAATTGGCTGACAATGTGAATGCTATAGCATTCACGTCGTTTTGCATCGGAATGCTATAGCATTCACGTCCGCGAACGTGTTAAGCTAAGATCATAGAAATAGTGAAAATCTTGCTATAGCAGAGATAACGGCAATTCTTTGTGTTTGTAAAATTTTGCGATAAACCATAACGTGGACCTATATGATTATATTCTATTTTCAATTCTAAATATCGTACTCTGTAAATATTTAAAATTGTATCCTAAATATTATGAATTCTTTCTATTGAATTTATATACTTTGTACCATTATTTCATATAAAATTCGAAAAATCGAAATTTTTTGGCTCATTTTAAAGTACATGTAGAATAGAATATGTGTCAAAATCTCCAGTCCATCGGACAAAAATTTACCGCGATATGAGCTTTCGAAGGGAAACATTTACTGAGTTTTGTATGTATCATAGAAACTAAAAACGTATTTTCCTAGAAGAGGCACTTTTGAAAGCGGTGCCCACTGTAGCTCGAAAACGGATGCTCCGGTCTTTATATGTTTTTTGTGATTAACCGAGAGAGTCTTTAAAAAACTGCTGACGGAGTCCAACAAAAATATCAATTTTTTACAGTTTTTTATTTTTGTTAATATCGAAATTTCGATTTTAACTTTTCAAAATTTTTAAAAATTGTTTTTTTTTTTAATTCCTTTTCGATAATGGACAAGATTATTAGGTTCGTAATGATCCCACAAAAATATATGCTGACCGGTTTATTCTTTTTCAAACTACAGTGGGTACCGTAAACTGCTTTAGTAAAAACAGTGCTTTATAGGCGGGCATTTGTCAGAAAGATAAAAAAAAATAGGTTTAATAGATTTCTTAAACAAATGCATGAAAATGGATTCTTATAAGTGGCCATAGCCCATTAAAATAGCTTTACGTAACGCTACACAACATTTTTTAATTTCTTGATTTTTGGTAAAGTTGGCCCCCCCCCGAAATGAAATCCTGCGTACGTCCCTGGTGAGTACTATATGTGTAGAAAATTTTATCCCCGTATGGACCGAAAACTTTAAAAAAAAAATACTTACAGATAGCGTGACACTTAAAAATTTGGATATTTTAAAGTAGCTGGGCTGGACTGGGAGTGGGGCTTGTCAATATGACACACGTCGCGAAATTTGATAGTTATCTTAATCGAGTTATGCCAAGCATTGAAATCTTTTATGTTCAAGATCTCCTAATTTAGTAATTGGGACTACAAAAACGTACTAAATTTAAAAATCTTGACCTGTAATTATAAAGTATTCAAAAATTGAACGCGATCGCGGTATTCTACTTCCAAATCATCAATTAATGATGGAGGTAACAATTACTATTGTATTGTATCCCAATACGTCAAATGATCTCTGAGATTTCGCGTTTGGCTAAACCCCGTTGTGGGGGAGGTCCACCGCCCCTCCATTTTTATACCCTCCACCATAGTATGGAGGGTATATTAAGTTTGTCATTCCGTTTGTAACACATCGAACTAATCATTTGCGACCCTATAAAGTATATATATTCTTGATCAGGATAAAATTCTAAGACGATCTGGCCATGTCCGTCTGTCCGTCTGTTGTAATCACTCTAGCGTCCGCAATAATTGAGATAGAGCGCTGAAAATTTGCACTTGAGGGTCTTTTTACCATAGGCAGGTCAAGTTCGAAGATGGGCTATATCGGTCCACTCTTTGGTATAGCCCCCATATAACGGTACCTCCGGATTTGAGGTATTTTGACGTTCTTCGCCACATTTGCAGACCGAATTAGCTATAATTTGGCACTTAGGGCTCCTAGTGATCAACAAACTTATATCCAAAAGGATATGGGCATAGGTCCATGTTTTGGTATAGTCCCCATATAACGGTACCTCCCCATTTTCGGTATTTTGAGAATTTTAGCCACTATTTTTAACCGAAATCTGCAATCTGACATTTGAGGTTCTCAGCGGTCATGAAACATCTCAACGAAAGATCGTCAACATAGGTCCATGTTTTGGTATAGCCCCCATATATCGGTACCTCCCGATTTTCGGTATTTTGAGAATTTTAGCTACAATTTTTAACTGAACTAGCTGTAATTTGCCATTTGAGGTTCTCAGTGGTCATGAAATATCTCCACCAAACATCGTCAACATAGGTCCATGTTTTGGAATAGCTCCCATATAACGGTACCTCCCGATTTTCGGTATATTGAGAATTTTAGCCACAATTTGAAACCGAACTCTTTGCAATTTGACATTTGAGGTTCACAGTGGTCATGAAACATCTCCACCAAACATCGTCAACATAGGTCCATGTTTTGGTATGGCCCCCTTATAACCGTACCTCCCGATTTTTGGTATTTTGAGCATTTTAGTTAAAATTTTTAACGGAACTAGCTGCAATTTGACATTTGAGGTTCTCAGTGGTCATGAAACATCTCCACGAAACATCGTCAACATAGGTCCATGTTTTGGTATAGCCCCCATATATCGGTACCTCCCGATTTTCGGTATTTTGAGAATTTTAGCTACAATTTTTAACTGAACTAGCTGTAATTTGCTATTTGAGGTTCTCAAAGTTCATGAAATATCTCCACCAAACATCCTCAACATAGGTCCATGGTTTGGAATAGCCCCCATATAACGGTACCTCCCGGTTTTGGGTATTTTGAGAATTTCAGCTACAGTTTTTAACCGAAATAACTGTAATTTAACATTTGAAGTTCTCAGTGGTCATAGAACATCTCCACGAAACATCGTCAACATAGGTCCACGTTTTGGTATAGCCCCCATATATCGGTACCTCCCGATTTTCGGTGTTTTGAGAATTTTAGCTAAAATTTTTAACCGAACTAGCTGTAATTTGCAATTTGAGGCTCTCAATGGTCATGAAACATCTCCACCAAATATCGTCAACATAGGTCCATGTTTTGGTATAGTCCCCATATAACGGTACCTCCCGATTTTCGGTATTTTGAGAGTTTTAGCTACAGTTTTTAACCAAAATAGCTGTAATTGGACATTTGAAGTTCTCAGCGGTCATAAAACATCTCCAATGAAACATCGTCAACACAGGTCCATGTTTTGGTATAGCCCCCATATAACGGTATCTCCCGATTTTTGGTATTTTGAGATTTTTTGCTGAAATTTTTAACCGAACTAGATGTAATGATCGGTATTTTGAGAATTTTAGCTACAATTTTGTCTATTCAAAAATAATCGTCAATATACATATGTCCACGTTTTGGTATATCCACCCATATGACAGATCCGCCGTGAGTCGAACTTCCGCATTATGGCGTGATGAAATTTTTGTTAGAGACCCTGCGGGCCATCAGAATTAGCGTTATATCTTTGTTCACGGTTGCTTAAGTGATCTACAAAAACAACAAACAAAGATATACTGCTTAACGACTTTTTACTTGTTTGGTATAAAAACTACCTTACAAATCTATTCTAAGACCGGTGGATTTATATTTCGAACATCATGTCAGACCTGAATAATTTTCTATATATATGTAGATATATATGTATACCTGAACCGATCAGAACCAAATTTTCTGGACGTGATTCTTAATTGATCAGGATGTACCATATCAAATTTTAAAGTCATCGGATGCAAATTGTGACCTTAGTGGGGCTTAAATATAAAATCGGTTGAACCATATACATATATGAAAGCTATATCTATATCTGAACCGACTCCTTCCAAATTTTGCAGATATATTTTGATGCTTACTATAAACATCAGTACGAAATTTGAAAGGTCCAGCCGCTTCCATTGACTTGTTGCCTCAAAAGCCTGTCATTGGGCCCATAGTGCGGCGGTACAAATTTCATCAGGGGCAAAAACATACTTCCTGAGAAAATAGACTGAAAGTTTCAAAAAACCCCTATGACACCGAGTGTAGTGGTTGGAGCGCATGATAACCCTCGAACGGATCTTCCGATTTGATCCTAAATTTTGGCTTCATAATATTTTGTCCAAACTTAGTTTAAGTTCGAAGATAAGCCATTTCGGTTCACTCCTACAGGTACCTCCACCACAAAATTTCAAAAATGTTCGGAAAAAATGAGCGCACGATAACTCTTGAAGGAAAGGACCGATTTGGTAAATACTATACGCATCCAAATATATCTACCAGATGTAGATCAGGTTTGAATATGAACTATATTTGTCCATTCCTTCGGGTACCTCCCATACAAAATTTCGGATAAGTTCACTTTAAGACCTGCTCTTGACTAACTTTGATTTCTGTTGAAGCAACTTATAATCGCTGTCTCAATTACGACGGTAAAAGTTTTTTCAGTGACAAGTCCATACTTCTTGGGAAAACAGCACGAAAGTTGTAAAAAACCTCCATGGCGCCATATGTAGTAGCTGTAGAGCACAATAACTCTCGAACTGATAAACCGATTTGGTCCAATATTTGGCCTTCGTCATATTTTGTCCAAACATAGTTTAACTTCTGAAATGGCCCATATCGGTCCTCTCTTTAGGATACCTCCCCCACAAAAGTTCAACATTTGTGTCCAAGTGCAGTTTAGTTTCTGTTCGAAGATCCTTTGGAAATTTATACCGATGATGTTCTGTTTACGGTCATATCTGTGGTTTTCAAACAAAACGACATAAGTCGACTTATGTAAATTTTGTGCTATTAATGCCACGTAATTGTACTTTTTGAGAGCTGTCCATATCACCTTTCGGTTTTTGAAAAAAATGTTCCGTTACTGATATATTTTTTTGGAAAAACTACTTAAGTTGACTTTTTAATAATATAATTTTCAAATAAACTTATTATCTGGACATAAACAGCTGTAAATTGCAAACATATTCATTAAAGAAACACTCAGGTCATTTTGTATGAAAATAAAATTAAAATATTTATTGATTCTCTTTCATATGAAAAAGACGTAAAACTAAATGTGTTCTTTTGCATGCTATTTTATATTACTTTTCCGTTTTTATGTAGTTTACTCCCAGACACAAGTCCCGTTGGGCAGTTTTTATGAAAAAAATATATCCACGGCCCAATAAGCAGCAAGAACTGCTGATCGAATGAATACTAAAGTACAAATTGTGATGTTATAGGAGTACAACAAAAATAAAAAAATCGTCAAATTTTAAAAGCGTATTATATATCTATATAAAATAATTTCTAATATAGCCCACTATTTTTAAAAATATTGGTATGAAAAATATTTTTATTTTTTTTTTCTTCGTCTTCGATCATTATTTGGCAGTTGCCTGCAGAAACTAATAACAATTTTGAAATACAAGTTGGGTAATATTTTGTAAAATAAATTTCGCCGAAAAACAACACAGGTGTACATGAGTTTTCCATTTCCCCCGCTGTTTTTCCCAAAAAAAAAGAAAAACATAAATATAAGTATGTCATCTTTTTGTGCAAAAAATAAAACGCACACGCAAAGATACGTTTTTAAAAATGTTTAATAATTCTTTTTTATACCCTATACCACAATGTGGAAAAGGGTATTATAAGTTTGTTTTGTTAAAAATTCATGTAACACCGCGAAATATTCGTCGGAGACCCCCAATGTGGTATACCATTCTTCATGTCTCGACGAGATAAAGCGATTTTGAGATGTGTGTCCGTCCGTCAGTCCGTCCGTCCGTCTGTCCATTATAAATGTAAACACGCTCCAGGCCGCAATTATGGACCGATCATCACGAAATTTTGTATGGAGGTCGGGTTTAGATCAGAATAGATCCCTATTCTTATTGGTGATGATCGTGAAATATTTAGCAGGTGAAATGGACCAAAAACATAATATTTATCTAATTTTGTAGCGGCTCTGTAGGTCTCAATAATAGTTCGATAAACGCGTAACTTTAAATAAGGTAAGAGTATATCGCAAAGGAGAAGCTTGAAATTTGAGATGGCGATCGGATAATATTTATAGGGTTAAATGGACCAAAACTTTTGTGTGAAAATTGTGAAAAATTTTAATATACAGCTTATATCTTAATTCCTGGAAGTGACATTCCGGACAAGTGAGATATACTTGAAAGTGGAACGCTTGACCTTTCAATTGATGCCAATTATGTTGGTGTGCATGATTAGATAACAGAGTTACAGTCTAATATATCCCGTTATTTGTTTGTAGTGTAATAATAAACTCGCTAGAAGTCGCACTTATACATCAATAGTCACGAAATTTTGCACCGGGAAGAGTATAGGTCAAAAAAGATGCCTACAATTTTGAATGATGATCTGATATTCTTTAGCGGGTGAAATGGACCATTACTTTTGTATGAAAAATATAAAAATTTTATTTTTGGTTGATATTTGAATTCCTTGAGGACATATATATTTCGCAAAGTAGCCTACATATGGAAAAAAACTACTGACCTTTCCTCTGATGTAACGGGCCTACTGCCTAATATATAATGGGTTCTGTGTAGAGAACCACATTTTTATCCCATTGTACATATTGTCTCTCCAAAAGTTTATGTAACACCACGAAATATTCGTTCTAGACTCCTTATTTGGTATGTCAAAATTCATATCTCGACGAGAAAAAGCGATTTAGTGATGTGTGTCCGTCCATTAAAAATTGTAAACAAGCTTTTAAGGTCGCAATTATGGACCGATTGTAACAAACTTTTTAAGGAGATTGGGTCCGGGCCAGAATAGAAATGATTAGTTTTTGGTGATGGTTTTGGTCATAAGTATTATACATTACATCTCTGGTATTTGATAATAAAATTTTCACAATCATTGAAAAGAAGTTCCGCGGAGAGCGTTTGTCCAGGGATAGTGGTATAGGGTATCCCATGGTCGGCTCCGTCCGACTATAGACTTTTCTTACTTGTTTTGTATTGATTTTAGTTGACCTCTGGACTCAGTATTCCTTTTTAGTTTGGTTTGGCTCGAGGCCATTAGAATAAAAAAACAATTTTCGGTTTTTTATATAATTTTTTTCCAATATTTCCATCAACATCGTCGATCATTATCAGGGATTGTGCTTTAAAAGAACAAATAACATTGCTTTTCTAATTTTAACAATAATTTACTTTTTAAATGGTTTCATTTAGCTCACCCCGTTTGTTTTATTTATTATTTATTCTTGGGTCAAATTTAGTCATTCAAATTTCACCCTCTTCCTGTCAACCGATTAATCTGAAATTTTGTATACACTTTGGATTTTGGTGACAATACAATTATGTTTATTCATTATCATTACAAATTCAAGATGGCCGCCGCTACACAATGGGGGATAACGTAGGTTTTATCAATCCCATCAATATAGGTATTAAATGAAAGGGCTCAACAAGCACAATATAATCTACTATAAAAAATTGAAATCCAAGATGGCGGCCGCTACAAAATAGCGGATAACGTAGGTTTTATCAATCCCATCAATATGGGTATCAAATGAAAGGTCTCTACAAGTAGAATACAATTTACTATGCAAAATTGAAATCTAAGATGGCGGCCTCTACAAAATGGCGGCCACTACACAATGGGGGATAACGTAAGTTTTTTTTTCAATCCCATCAACATGGGTATCAAATGAAAGGTCTCAACAAGTAGAATACAATTTACTATGCAAAACTTAAATCTAAGATGGCCGACGCTACAAAATGGCTGATAACAATTTTATATCAATCCCACCAATATGGGTATCAAATAAAAGGGCTTGACAAGAAGAATACAGTGCACTATACAACCTCAATATTTATGATGGGCGCAGCCACTAAATGGCGTATAATTAAGATTTAAATTTAGAAATTGAATCTGTAATTTAGGTATCTGATTAATCCAGCCTGAATCCACCACCCAAGTCAAGATTTTTTATCGTGTTGAGGACTGTGTGGCGTTAGGGTGGCTAAAAATGATACGTCGTTAGCGGTACACCACCCAAGTTAAGGTGAAAGGTTAAAACGCGCCGAGAACTGTATGGCATTAGGGTGGATAAAAATGATATGTCGTTAGCGTTTTCCCCTCAAGACTCAGGCGCATCTTGTTGTACATAGCCTTGCCCCTTTATTGGACCTCTGGGGGGTCGACCGTTTAAATGTCCATTACTCGTGGGAACAAAATATTAAAACAATATAAACAAGTAAGAAAAGTCTATAGTCGGACGGAGCCGACCATGGGATACCCTATACCACTATCCCTGGACAATCGCTCTCCACGGAACTTCTTTTCAATGATTGTGAAAATTTAATTATCAAATATCAGAGATGTAATGTATAATACTTTATAATAAAGAAAAAATATTTAAAAATATCTTATTTGTTGTTATGAGAAAATGTATGCATTAACAGCATTCCATATCTATTCGTAGATGTTTAAATAGTTATTAAATCTATTATTATTTTCGCGGAAAATCAACAAATAGTACAAAAAATTTTAAGAAAATCCAAATTATCCTGTCCCTGAGTCCGTACAAACACTTAAAAATAAATTAAAAAATATATGCGGAATCTAGACAATGCGTATAACAATATGATACCAAATTTATAGAGATTGGGTACATAAATTGCATATTAAAGCAACAACAAAAGAGAAAAACTTATTGTTGAAAAGTATTGTTGCAAATATTTTTTTTGGTTTGATTCGAAAAATTAAAAAAATATTTAGGAGTTCTCCAACTATTTCGCTAAAATCCCATACAATAATTAATATGTACTACTAAAACTTCATCAAGAAATATGGTTTACCATCGTGAAAGCTTATTTGCTTACTGTGATAACTTATAAGGATAGGAAATTAAGAGTAATATTGACATTACAATCATTCAAAAAATGTGTAAATTAAAAAGCCTATTATTCGCGAATAAGTTAAAATCAGTTGATGCGCATCCGTTTTTGGATACAGCGAATCAATCTCTTTCAATATTTATGCATATTTAGATGTTTCACTCTGCGGTCAAAGTGTGCCGCCAGTTGCATCACACAATGCAAAAAACATTAAAGTGGGTAAAAATCGCGCAATTTGCATGCGATTTTGATGCGCATCCGGTTTCAGTAGCACCCATCAAAAATATGTTTATCTACACATATTTCAATCAGATTCTTCAAGAACCGCGGATGTGCCTCCACTTTCTATTTTTGGTAAAAATCCTATATTACTCGCGAATCTCTGTAATTTATGACACGCGTTTTCGCAAATATTGTAATCGCGTATAAAGGATTCCATTTACGTAAAAAAATTTAAAGAAAATCGCGGTTTGGTACGCGGATTTGTCAAAATAAATTTTTGCTGATATTCCTATTTTCAGGGTATCTATATCCGAGGTTTTAGTGAATGGATTCGATCGCGGATGGGCTCATTAGATCCGTCGAGTAAAAAAACTAAATTCACGCGGGGTACAAAGGAAATTGAATGACACTTGTAAATTTTAAACGCTAAAAATAAGTTTTTTTAAAAAAATCACACATCAAATATTGGACTTTAGACTCAAATTACTAGGATGCTGTAAGGAGCACACTCATGAGATAAGCCATAAACAACGTAAAATCACGATTATAAAACCTATTATGAGTTTGGAATATTATCTTGTTGCGCGTCCGGATTATTAAAAAAATTCAAAAAACCCCGAAATTCCGGCTTCAAAATGTCAGCATCAATTTTAGGTGGATGTAGTGGATATATCGAAAAATGATACACTAGTATCATATTGCCCATGAAGTATTCTTTGAGTCTTTCTTTGGGCATATGTCTATAAAATGTAAGGTTAAGCCAGAAATCGGAATGGAGCATAAAAAAACTTGTTGGCTTCAACCCATTTTTACCTATTTTTCTACATTGATGCCAACACAGCTTCCACGTAAATTAATTTTAATGGTCGATATTATGGGATCCCTCCTAAAACACTTCATTTTAAAGAATGTTTATCATACTATATAGAATATGCTAACATTCCGCGAATTCTGAATGGGTGAAACTCGGATTCATCGATTGTAAAACATTTTTGTTTTTCGCCATATATGTCCTCAAGGATTTAAAATATCGACCAAAAATAAAATTTTTATATTTTTCATACAAAAGTAATGGTCCATTCACCCGCTAAAGAATATCAGATCATCATTCAAAATTTTAGGTATATTTTTCGACCTATACTCTTACCCGGTGCAAAATTTCGTGACTATGGATGTATAATTGCGACTTCTAGCGAGCTTATTATTACACTACAAACAAATAACGGAATATATTACACTGTAACTCTGTTATCTGATCATGCACACCAACATAATCGGCATCAATTGAAAGTCAAGCGTTCCACTTTCAAATGTATCTCACTTGTCCGGAATGTCACTTCCAGGAATTAAGATATAAGCTGTATATTAAAAATTTTCACAATTTTCACACAAAAGTTTTGGTACATTTAACCCTCTAAATATTATCCGATCGCCATCTCAAATTGCAAGCTTCTCCTTTGTGATATACTCTTACCTTATTTAAAATTACGCGTTGATCGGACTATTACTGAGACCTACAGAGCTGCTAGAAAATTGGATAATTACTATGTTTTTGGTCCATTCCACCAACTAAATATTTTACGATCATCACCAATAAGAAAAGGGATCTATTCTGATCTGAACTCGACCTCCATACAAAATTTCGTGACGATCGGTCCATAATTGCGGCCTGGAGCGTGTTTACAATTTATAATGGACAGACGGACGGACGGACTGGCGGACGGACACACATCTCAAAATCGCTTTATCTCGTCGAGATATGAAGATTGGTATACCACATTGGGGGTCTCCGACAAATATTTCGCGGTGTTACATGAATTTTTACCAAAACAAACTTATAATACCCTTTTCCACATTGTGGTATGGGGTATAAAAATACAAACACAAATAAAACAGAAACTGCTTCAAAAAGCGAAAGAAAAGTATAAAGCGAAACGAGCTAAAGAAAGTGAAGGTGATAGAAATAGTCGATAGTCGCCTGAAGAATATGAAGCCAGGTTAACAAAACAACGGGAGCGATACACACAGATGTGTGTTGCCTTTAATACTATCATGCGCTTCTACAATACATAAAATGCAGGGCAGCACTGTGGATCACACAGTCGTATACTTAGGTGCGAAACTGTTTGAAGAAGGTCAAGCCTACGTGGCTCTTAGTAGAGTAAGATCTTTGCAGGGACTACGTATAGAGGAGGAAACCTTGCAATAATGAAGCACTAAATGAATTAAACAGAATGCGAAATAAAAACTAGAAAATAAAAATAGGTAAAACAACTTTTTAAGTTAAACGGTTTTATGTTAAAGATACATTGCAATGTTTAAGATAAATGTACTAAAAAGCAAAAAATAATAAAATAGATACAGTCGTGGGAATTATAAACATATGCATGGACTAGACTAAAATAAAACCGTGGGGCACTTCAATTGTGTACAAATTATCGACTTAATGTGCGATAGAAGAATCGTTTAATTCGTCGTTAGGCAGTTGGCCCGCAGACGGTGAGGAAATTACTTATTATTTTCTTGCTCATGGAAATTCCAATAGTTATACACTCCATGTAAATAAAAGAGATGTTTCAACTAGTTTATCGTTGGACATTCACACTGCTGGCTGGCGAGGAATCGTTTCACTGCTCGTAGTTTGTCTTTAATCGACAAAGTACTACTCGCTCACCACTATGAAACCCTAAAACTCGCTTATATTCGAGCTTGCTAGCTTGTTTCCACATTCTAGCCCTACTTACCACACGTCCATCGTTGTCGGTTGAACAACTGCCTAATTATAATGTAACATTACAAAACAAACATTTTAATCAACGATTGTAGACAATTGACGTGCCCCACGGTTACATTTTAGTCTAGTCTATGCATATGTTTATAATTCCCACGACTGTATCTATTTTACTATTTTTTGCTTTTTAGTACATTTATCTTAAACATTGCAATGTATGTTTAACATAAAACCGTTTAACTTAAAAAGTTTTTTTACCTATTTTTATTATGACAATAAATACGTTTCGTTTTAATTTCGAACAACAATGTTTACTTCCACACAATTCGCAAGTATTTTCCAACAAAACTTTTCTATGTTTCTCCACAATATTTCTATAAATTTGAGCACAGTGTTCTGTGTCAGATTTAAAATTCATTCTATTTTTTTGCTGAAACATTAATAATATGGAGCATTTCCAACATATATCTACGCTTGTAATTGTTCTCTTGAGTCAAAATATCAACGTTTTTAAAGATAGGTGCATGTTCTGTTGTTGCACAGTGTGCTGCAAGTGCTGTTTTTTGTTCCAAAGGTTTGCCTTTAGCTTTCTGGTCAGATTTGTGGGCGCTTAACCTGGTTTTAAGTTTGGATTTTGTTGTCCCAACATATACTTTTTGGCATATGTTGGTGGTGACGGGTCCAACATTCTTCCGCACCGTGCTCTATTTTTACATGTTTTGCATTTAACCAAATTGTCGCTATATCCAAGTTCAATTGAAGCGATTTAACAACAAAAACACACACACTCAAACAAAATACAGCGTTGGGTAAACAAAACACCTACGCTTAGTTATTTGCAGTTTAGAGAACGTGTTTACAGCAATGCATGTTCATTCTTCTACTTGACTATGAAATTGTTACTTGATAATGCCAACAGCAACAACAAATGTAAACAGGCAAACTGAAGGTCCAACGTACGTTCGTTCGTTTATATATATCGCTCATTTACTCAAAGAGTGACATAACTTAATAAATGCGTTTTCCGAGTTAGCAATTTCTAATTTTTCTACGACTTCTACTTTATATTGTGTAAAATGTTCATGCTGATATCCCTAAATCTCGAGGAGTTACAGCTTATTTACTAGGAATTTGGCATAATACAGTAAACAATTTTTTTGAGTTTATGAACCACTAAAACACTTCATATCATGATTGATCTTGCACAGAAATTTAGCACTGATATCTCTTTACTAAAGATGGTCCAAGTAGTTATTTTAGTTTTTGTGTAATAATCATTTGAAGTTGGTAAGTCGAATTTCAATCGCCAACTTTAAACGCGTTTCTCTCGAAACTCAATTTTTTGAGATGTGTCACTCTTTGAATAAATAAGCGATATGTACGAGTACCCACTTGTAGTTTACATTTTCTCCACTTGTCGTATTCATTCTTATTTTCTTCTCTTATGTGTATGTCGGTCGATGAATGGATGGATGCATCCATCCATTTGGCGTTTTATGTTTAGGGTTTGTGTTTAATATTACGTTATTGTCGATTTGTTGTTGTTGTTGCTGTTGTTCTTCTTCAAGTAGTTTGTTCTCAATACCTATTTGGTGGGAGTGTGTTTCAGTACAGTAAATGTATTCTTTCAGACATACACTGTACTTAGAAGTATGTTTGTCATGTTTGTATGTATTGGAATTTCTAGCTTTAAGGTAAACATCTACATTGCTTTCACAGCTTACCCTACATTACTGCACTCGAAATGTTCCTTTGCATGACATTTAGCAATTTCGTACAAGTGTATGTATTTTACATAAACACAAAAACATGCATATTCATGCCAAATGAAACTAGATCTGCATCCTTGAAATGACCTTTGAATGCATATGAACTGACAAATACCAAAAACAAAAATTTGGAAATGGGTTTTAATTGCACATATGGATATTTTCACTATTGTTTAGATAGTCCACAATTGCTTTGGAATGCAAAAATTGCCGTTGAAGCGGCAGGGTGCTTTAAGGTATAAACAATCATTGTAATTAAAATATTGGTATGTCTGTCTTAAACAAAGAGGTCGTGGGTTCAAATCACTAACCAGCAACCATATTTGCTGTTCTTATTTACCTGCTTATTACATATACAAATATTTGAGACCAATGAAAGAAAAATCAAAAGACGTCTTACTGTCTCGATTATATGAATAAATTATCCATTATATGGATAAATTATCTCTAAAGCAAAAAACGTTATAATATGAAAAACTATTTTATAAAATCATGCACGAATGGGAGTAAGGAAGCAAGTAAAAGACGCTTGAATTGGATAATTAGTTTTGAACGCAGAAACTTGAAATTTAGCAAGGGTATGTATTTTAGTTTTATGTATTAGATTATATTAAAAAGTAATTTTTATTTTATGTATTTTTTGTGTTACGTCTTTGCGCATCTGTTGTGATTGATGCTGTTCCTATTGCCGCGGCGGTGCAATAATCCAAATTCAGCAACAACTTCAGTTGACAGCGTTGTGATGTTAACAATGTACTGAGGAAGGGTTGCACCAGAAGTGAAAGTGGGACACTAGCTTCCTGTTATCTCAGTTTGTTTCATACAGACTTATCTCGCTAAGGCCTGGTTCTAATGACTCCTACAGGGAATGTATGGGTGTAGCAGTCAGGCGTGTAACTTCCATGGTATAGTTGCGCAAACATCCCGCCCATTGATAGCTGTACTCCAGGTTATAAGCCCAACATTATTGCCCTTTTAAAGGTCAAGAATTTAATGCTCACCATGAGTTGTTGCATTCTGTCCTAGGTAATAGCCAAAGGGTAATGGTCAGAGAGGTATGTAATTCAGCCAAGGTGAATCGTACAGATCGATTGCACTTTTCTCGCCCTAAAATAAATAACTATCTAGATGCTGCATATTATATCCAACTGGCCCAATTGCTTATTTAAAACCCTTCTCGTCCCGATAATATATCAGCACAATGGCAAAATATTGGCCACTCCATGTAAACAGCCGCAAAGTCAGTTGTATACCAGAGACTTCCACCAGGGAATCCATGGTATGACCAGGAGTGTCGTGCTGCTACCGAAGAGAAAAATGCGGCATATAGGTCGCGTAGCGCACGAGAAAGGTATCGGGAGAAAAGGAGAGGGAGGAGAAACATCTATTCCACAGGAAAAAGAGAGAAATAGAAAAGCGGAGGAGTGAAAAAATCAAGATTACAGGAACCAGAATGATGTCGAAAGTTCTACCAAAGAATGATACATCAAACTGATGGCTTTGGTACAGGCACCTACTCCTGAAGAGACGAGCAAGGTAATTTGGTAACTGATACTGATAGGGTGCTAAAGATATGGCTATACCGGCTAAAGAATAAAAAGACTGGAGCCGATGGCCTACCAGCCGAGCTGTTCAAAACCGGAGACGATGGATAAGGTGTATAAACATATTGTGCGAACAACTAAAGCTTATGGTAAACGAAATAATAGGGCCATACCAATGCGGCCTTAGACCTGGGAAGTCAACCAATGAACACATATTTACCCTGTAGCAAATCCTAGAGAAGACCCAAATGATGGAGATCGACACCTTCCACCTTTTTGCCGATTATAAAGGAGCCTTCGACAGCCCCCTACTTTCAAAGGTATTCCAAGCCATGTCTGAATTTAGTATCCCCGCAAAGCTCATTCGGCTTTGTAAAATGACTTTAACTGACACTCGATCCTCAGTTAAAATAGGAAAGAACATCACCGAACAGTTTTGTAACAAAGGAGGTTTTAGGCAAAGAGATAGCCTTTCGTGTGATCTCTTCAAATGTGCCCGGACTTAACACCCACGGACATAACTCTCAAAATTATTTTGGGCGTTATGTCGGCTGCGCTTTGCGGACATAACGCCCAAAAAGCTCGCGGAAATAACTCCCAACGTTTTTGTTTTTCTTAATTTCAAAATTATTTCTTTGCTTAATTTTGCAATTTATATTTATAAAAATTTGTGTAAATTTTAGAGTAGAAGTTAGAATGTAAGCGGAGTTATACATTTGAGAAGGCCTAAGTGCCAACCAAATCCTCCTGATTTTCTAAAATCATTTAAAAACGAAATTATCCCCGAAATTACGTAAGTACCCAGCAAAAATTCGGATCCATTAGTCATAACGTAACCCATTACAAAGTAATGTAAACAAGCTTATTTTCCCATTACAAGTAATCCGAAAAGTAATGGGATACTTCTTAAAAAAAATACAAGGCAAACCTGCTTACTTTGCTCCTCACTAAGTAATGAAGACGGTGGCACAGTGAGTGTGTGTCCGACTATAAATCCTAGGACGGTGTGCGAGTTTTTTTTAATTAAAAAATAACAGTTCGTGGTGCACATGTGCACTGCACATTTAAGTTCTTAAGCAACCCTTAATGTTCGTGTGCGTGGCATAGTATGTTGTGTCTTTGGCTAGAAATCAGAGGGTTCGTGTGTTCAACTCGCACAGCGAGCGAAATAAAATAAAGTAAAATAAAAGTAAGAAGTGTGATGAAATTAAAAAAATCTCTACATCAATTGTTCTAAAAATAGAATTTTTTCAACTTACTTTTCAACTTCTAGTGGCCACAGAATAACTAGTTATTCTAGTGGTCATAAAATAACTGCAAACTGAGTGCGACATGCCGTTGTAAAAATAATGGGGAAGAAAGGGGGTTTGCTAGTAGTTACGGCTGCCAAAAATCCATTACAAAACCCATGATTTTGGGAGGACTTTTTTTGCTGGGTAGCTGTTTGGAGAAGTGTAACCATACTACAGTATTTCTTAAATTGTAAAAATATATGTTAAGAAAATCGGGAGAACTTTTTCAAAAATACTTAAGCCTGCGGTGCTTTTCGCATTTCAAAAAGTATTTGAATATTTTGACAAAAACTCGTTATCTTCTTAAATTGTTACAATATTTTTGTAAAAAATTGCGCAATTTTTTAAAAATATTTTCGCCTGTGGCGCTTCTCCTTTTTCAGAAAGTATTTGAATATTTTTACAAAAACTTTTTACATACTTAAATTCCAAAAATTTTTGTAAAAAATCGCGCGATTTTCTTCAAAAATATTTACGTCTGCGGCGATTTCGCTTTTCAGAAACTATTTGAATGTTTTTGCAACAACTTTTTATCTTTTTAAACTTTAAAAATATTTTTATAAAAAATCAAAAAATTTTTTTCAGAAAATATTTAAAAAATTTTTACAAAAACTTTTTACCTTGTTATATTGTGAAAATATTTTTTATATTATGAAATGAAAAATATATATCACGAATATTGTCAATTATTTCATATTCCATTTCAGAAAAAAAGGATAATTTTTTTTCGCGCTACATCAACGATTTTTGATATGTAGGTTAAGAAAAAAATTCCCAGTACGAATCTGGTCGCGAGCCAATTTTTGGTTGTTGCGGACAAAAGTTATAGCGGTTTTATTTCGCATTTTAAGATAGAAAATATTATAAAAACGCCAATTATTTTAATGAGCACAATTGTTACAAAAAAGTTCTCTCGAAGTGACTTCAGCGAGTAGATTGCATAATACCTGAAAAATGTTACACAGAATTCGCGGAATGTACATAAAATTGATAAATTATTGAATATAAGTCTACTTTTTTTCAAAATTAAGGCCCATTTAGTGGTCATAAAATTACATAAAAAATGTTTGTGGATCCAAACTTCACGGCAAATCAAATGAGACTACAATCATACAGATTGGTGTTATAGTTTGGATGTTACAGCCAAAATAAGCACATATTTTGGTCAAAAAAATAATTTTTTGTTTAAAAAAATATTTTTTCACATGCATTATGTAGTAGAAAATATTGTAAAAATTTATAGGAATACTTCCTTCATTTTGCTTAAATCTCCCAACAAAATAGACGTATTTTGCTTTATTGACATTCATATTAAAGCTCTCCCATTAGGGAAGCTAATTGGGGATATATGTCAAAGCTTCTGAAATGGAAATAGAGGTCAAATACCCCATTTTTATTTATATGCATTTTAAAATATGTGTAAATCGCGTAATTATCAAAATCAGTTTGTCCGCATGTGATTTTCACGTACAGCAATACCGTATCTTTTAATTTGAATATAGTTTTCGAAATTTAATTTGGTGGCTAAGATGTAGCATCACCTGCATCTTAGCATTAAAATACCTATAAAATATCGCTAATTTGCGCAAAGTACATACAATTTTTGTCCGCATCCGATTTCAATGTCCACCATGAAAATCTACATCGATATATATCTATTTCAAGGCCATCAATTAAGAACCGTGGATGTAGCATCACACACTATTTTTTGGGATAAAATCAATGTAGCTCCATTAACAGTGAAGTTTTCAAATCTCTGTTTCCGCTAAAACGAAGATGCTGTATTAGTTGTTTTATTGCAGTAGAAACGAACCGCAGAAAACGCGATAAAATACGCGATATTTCCAAAAACAATTTTAGGTGATTTTTCTACTTTGGACTTTCTTGTAACTCGCGTTTTAGTAGATGGATTTTTACGGGGAATGATTTATTAGATCCGGAACGTAAAAAACTAAAATGTGCAATCAAGTACGAGGAAATCGAATGACAATTGTAAAAATTAGGCCCGAAAAATATGTTTTTTACAAAAATGTTCACACAAAATTTCCGCATTTGGATTTAGATTTCTATGAAGCTGTGCAGACTACATTCACATTATTCGTATCAAATAACTCAGAATCGCAAGTACTACAATCCTATATATAATTTTTTGAAAAACCTGTTTGCGGAATGAAATTAGAAGAAAATGTCAAAAAACACTGTAAATCTGGCTTCAAAATGTCAGCATCATTTAATGGTAGAAGCAGTTCAAATTTTGAAAAGTAATGCATTAGTCGGATGATCCTTATTTAGTTTGCTTCTACTTTTACTTTGAGAGGAAAATCGAGAGAAGTGTGGTTTACTCACAAATCGAGAGAAAACAAAAAAAGACATGGTGGCTTCAACCCATTTTTACCCATTTTATAACATAAATATAGCCACAGCTTCCACCCAAATTATCTTTTAAGGCCAATATTTTTTGCCACGTCCAAAAACATTTCATTTCCAAAAATATTTAATTTGTATAATATAGAATCACAAGTCGCGTATTCTAAAAGGGTAAACCTTGGCTTCAGCTATGTTAAATTTTCAAAAATATTGGTGATATGAACTTAAAGTTAATTTTTAATTTTCTTATACATTTGAAATAAAAATTACGTCCGCAAGGGGGGTCGGACAAAGCTCCCAAAAAATTGGGTGTTATTTCCGCAATCCAAGGCGGACATAACTCCAAAAATCGTTTTGGGAGTTATGTCCGTTGGGAGTTATGTCACGGCACCCTCTTCAACATCTTGCTGGAAAAGGCTAGAGGCAAATGATAAAAGAAATTGCTCAATCTACACCAATAGCCAAATGTTACTTGCTTATGCTAATGATATAGACATCATGGGATTATCAGTAAAAGAAGTAATTGATAACTTTATGAAGGTCGAAGGAGAATCTACTAATGTGGGTCTGGCGGTAAACTGCGAGGAAACCAAATTGATGGTGTCGACTGGGTACTTACGCAAGAAGACAAGGCAGTGCTTGGTGTGTTTGAGAGAAAAATTCTTCTATATATCTACGGACCGGCCATATCATAAGAAGAAGCGATGATGAACTGGCAGGCCAGGGCTTCGAAGTCAAGTGGAAAAAGAGATCGAAAAACGTGGTATTTTTTTTTAGTTCGGCTTATGGAACAAATGTTCTGAAATGGTCCAGACAAGTAAGTAGTTTCCTAGATGCTGATCATCAGCAATCAGAACAAGCAATGCGATGTACTCTTATTTGATCGATCTTACAACCTCTTTTCGCACTAGGAATATCCAAATACTCAAAAATAAGTTAACTTCCACACTGTTCATCACATGTACTGCTAAGATGAGCGCAGATCTAGGGGTCACATTTCGCAGTATTGTCACGTCGTCAGCTATCTAGCGGACTTGTAGGAACACCGTCCTCAATTCCTTATCCGCCAGTACTTGTGGGAAAGTTTAAGAAACCATGCTGACCACATATAACACGATAGGTTGGTCTGTGGTGAATTATGCGACACCAAAATTTAAGTACATTGCGATGGATATATATTCAAAATTTTTAGAACGCCGTCCTGAGAACAGCAACGGAGTTTTCCCTCATGACACCAGCAGATCAACATCACGAATATTCGTCCAGTACCGCAGCACAACAGCATGTTATATTTGCAGTACTTGTTCTGATGTTACTCTGAATGTATTTGTAATCCCTGGCTGGGGAAGTTCTATCCACCATGTCTTCTAGATCTTCCACTGGTATTGGTCACCGCATAAGATATTTCGTTCCTTGTCAGCTCCCTTCATATTTCCAACGTAATGTTTTCCTTCTTAAAGATCCATTATTCACTTTTGGAATCTTCAGTCTTTTCAGAAGATTCAGCGGTCGGATCAGATTTTTCATTTTCGAGCTCTCTCACAGTGTTGCCTTCTGACAAACGATTCTTGGAATAGTCGACTTGGCTCTTTTTATTCTTCGGCGGATTCGCAGTCCTCTTCTATTTAGTCTTCTTCAAATCGTCTTCGCCGCTTGTGAATATCCTCTTGTTTGTTTAGCTGTGCCTTGCAATTTCGTTGTTGTGAAACTTTACAATGATGTCACTTCATGTAAACATTCGTCGTGGTTTTCACGACGGTTGTGTTTGTGTGTTCATTGCTGTCAGATTCGGAGTCGGAATCGCCAGGTCGGGTCAAGTTAAGAAAATGTTGTAGCAGTAAAAATTTTCTACAACATTTTTTGAAGTCCCATTTCAATAGGACTTGCGGTTTCCAAGCAAAATCGTGAAAACCGAAAAAACCCTAAAAATGTGAACTTTGACCGCCATTTAATTAAAAACCCCTTCGTTGATTTTTTTGCTTTTTTTAATTTTCTCATCTATGAACATTGTAGATTCAGAATCTGCAAAACCTTCTCAGGTGTAAGTACCTTCCATATAAAGTTTATTCAGGCGCACCGTGATTTTAAACAGTAATTTCTTTATCTAACTGCTACATTGATATAATTTGCATCAAATCTGAGGTTAAGAGTTTGTTTTCAATTTTAGTTTTCGTATGTTGCCGGGATTTGCACCAGAATTTAAATTACTGATTAAAAATTAATTTAGAATATTTTTCCCACAAAAGTTATGTTCAATTTTACACGCTAAATAATATCCGATCATTATTAACATTTATTGGCACTATCCTTGACTAAAACTTTTATCCATTACAAACATTTGTCAGTATTGAATTATAACTGCGATCTTTAGCGTGATCAATATTACACTACCCACGATTAAAACTGAGGGATCCCTGCATATACTAAGCTGTAAGTCTGTTATCTGACCACTTACATCAACATAATTAGCATCAGTGGAAAGGACAAGCGTTCCTCTTCTAAAAATAACTTACATTGGTTTAACATAGTGTCCAGGAATAAAGATATAGTCATTTCACTAACAACTTTACCAATTTTCAACAAAAGTTCTGGTCAATTTAACCCGATAAATATTATCTGATCATCACGTTAAATTGCAAGTTACTTCTCTGTCGTAAACTCAAACCTTACATAAAATTTCGCGCCAATCAGACTACCATTTCGACCTACAGCGCCGCTACAAAATTGGATAAAAATTTTGTTTTAGGACCATTTCGCCTCTTAAATATTTCACGATCATCGCAAAAACTAATCGTTTCTATTCTGGTCGAAACCCGACATCCACACAAAATTTCGTGAAGATTGGTCTGTAGTTGCCGTCTGTAGTTAAATTAAATTTTTTAATAGACACTTTACCAAGTCGAGATATGATATCTGGTATATCACACGGGGGTCTACGACGTATATTTTGCTGTTTTACTTGAATTTTTCGGAAAACAAATTTATAATACCCTTTACACATTGTGGTGTAGGGTATAATAAACAGGAAAGGAAAACGAACTTGAATGAATTTAGAAAATTCTACAGAGCAATTGTAGCTGTTTAAATAAATAACTGCGTAATATAAATTTAAGTTAATATTCAATTTTTCAAATTAACGGAAATTCATCTAAGCTAATTTTAACTTATCAGTTTCATTCGTTACAATACCTATATTTTCGGAAGTTTTAGGTATCGAGTTGTTTCGGATGTATTGAATATAGCACAACATTTTCCGTTTCTATTTTAGTTACTCCTCAATTATTTTCCACTACCGATATAATAGGTGTGTCCTTGTACTCGACAATTTTTAACTTTCCCAGTATACAACTGTCAATATTCAGAACATTTGTAATAATTATAAATAGCTACCTAACGCAACATCGTTTTGATTTCCTTGTATTTGTGTTATTCTATTCCAGTAGTTCAAATTCTTTTTACTTGTTTCCTTGTTTGAATAGTTTAATATTTACAGCTTAACCATCGAACAGCAGGCATATTTTAAAATTTGTCCAACGAATGACAGATTATGATAGGGTGTAGCAATTCATCTATATTCACATTATTATTGAAGTGTGCAATACCGTCTGAAAACTTTGTCTACTTCTGGTTACATGCCTCATTCATATTGAATTAGACAACTACCTATATTTGCAACTACACCTGCTGTTGCTACTACTTACAGATGCAGAAGGGACTTCAATAAGTGGTGGTTGATACAATTTCGAACTATTTTACCTTCGTTTTCTGTTTTTTACCTTTTGTTGATGACACTTATAGTGTCACTAACAAACAACTGTTACCAATGAGAGTACATACTTACTTTGCTTTGAATGATGTTGACTAGCATCAGTTACATACACATGTAAATAAATATGTATGATTTGTTTGACAAATAACCAACTAGAATGTATTCAAGTTTCCACTTGACGTTTCATATAATGACATTCTCTTCCATGGATTGGGAAACATTGTAAAAGAGAAGTAGACATACATTTTTGTAAGGATCAAAATCCTGTCTTTGCTCAATGTACTGGCAAAAAGCACGTACAACATGCGCCTCTACTATTTCTTTTTAATACAAAGCAAGTGAAATTTCTAATTAATTTGAGTTGTTTTAAAAGGAATATCTTTAATTAATTGTATGAGAAATGTAAAAAAGAATATTTTGTAAATTGTTCAAGTTAAAAGAAAATATACAAAACTATATGAAATTCAAATATCGAAAAGCAATCACATTGATAATCAGAATGATAAGAGACAATTATTATATACCCGTGTAGCAATGACTTTTCAGCGGTAGTTATGCCCCATGTGTGGAACGACATACATAAATTCAATTTTCCGATTTCATCATTCACAATTCACGAAAAGTGATGGCTTGCTTTTAATCGGGAGATTATTAAATTAACTAGTAACTTATGGTGCATACTACACACATTTTTTCTTACAATATTTCAAACATGTATATTTCATGCAATGGTTAGTGCATAACTTCACATTCTAAAACATGTGACTGTAATCTACTATTCCTGGCACATATATAAGGTTTCTGCATTCTACATATACAATCTGGCATGTAAAGTGATAGTTAGTGTCTTCCTTAGAAATTCTGAAACATGGTGGTTGACGGTTAAGCTGCTGCAAATGCATGTCTTTGATGGTTGATGTTGTTGTGTTTATTTTTTTCGTTTTCTTATACTAGATCCCCTCTTGAGATTCAACCAAAGAAAGAATATTAGCAAAAATAAAAACAAGTACGACGACTGACTTGTACACTATAAAAAATACACGCCTTGTTGCTCATTGAAAAAATATTGTAAAATAAATCCACACTTTGTTGCTCATTGAAAAAATATTGTAAAATAAATTCACACTTTGTTGGTCCTTGAAAAAATATTGTAAAATAAATCCACGCTTTGTTGGTCCTTGAAAAAATATTGTAAAATAAATTCACACTTTGTTGGTCCTTAAAAAAATATTGTAAAATAAATCCACGCCTTGTTGGTCCTTGAAAAAATATTGTAAAATAAATCCACGCTTTGTTGGTTCTTGAAAAAATATTGTGAAATAAATCCACGCTTTGCTGGTTCTTAAAAAAACATTGTAAATAAATCCACGCTTTGTTGGTTCTTGAAAAAATATTGTAAATAAATCCACGCTTTGTTGGTTCTTGAAAAGATATTGTAAAATAAATCCACGCTTAGTTTGTTCTAGAAAAGATATTGTAAAATAAATCCACGCTTTGTTTGTTCTTGAAAAGATATTGTAAAATAAATCCACGCCTTGTTGGTTCTTGAAAAGATATTGTAAAATAAATCCATGCTCTGTTGGTTCTTGAAAAAATATTGTAAAATAAATCCACGCTTTGTAGGTTCTTGAAAAAATATTGTAAAATAAATCCACGCTTTGTAGGTTCTTGAAAAAATATTGTAAAATAAATCCACGCTTTGTAGGTTCTTGAAAAAATATTGTAAAATAAATCCACGCTTTGTAGGTTCTTGAAAAAATATTGTAAAATAAATCCACGCTTTGTAGGTTCTTGAAAAATTATTGTAAAATAAATCCACGCTTTGTAGGTTCTTGAAAATTTATTGTAAAATAAATCCACGCTTTGTTGGTCCTTGAAAATGTATTGTAAAATAAATCCACGCTTTGTTGGTCCTTGAAAATTTATTGTAAAATAAATCCACGCTTTGTTGGTCCTTGAAAATTTATTGTAAAATAAATCCACGCTTTGTTGGTCCTTGAAAATTTATTGTAAAATAAATGCACGCTTTGTTGGTCCTTGAAAATTTATTGTAAAATAAATGCACGCTTTGTTGATTCTTGAAAAAATATTGTAAAATAAATGCACGCTTTGTTGCTCATTGAAAAAATATTGTAAAATAAATCCACGCTTTGTTGATTCTTGAAAAAATATTGTAAAATAAATCCACGCTTTGTTGATTCTTGAAAAAATATTGTAAAATAAATCCACGCTTTGTTGGTTCTTGAAAAAATATTGTAAAATAAATCCACGCTTTGTTGGTTCTTGAAAAAATATTGTAAAATAAATCCACGCTTTGTTGGTTCTTGAAAAAATATTGTAAAATAAATCCACGCTTTGTTGGTTCTTGAAAAAATATTGTAAAATAAATCCACGCTTTGTTGGTTCTTGAAAAAATATTGTAAAATAAATCCACGCTTTGTTGATTCTTGAAAAAATATTGTAAAATAAATCCACGCTTTGTTGATTTTTGAAAAAATATTGTAAAATAAATCCACGCTTTGTTGATTCTTGAAAAAATATTGTAAAATAAATCCACGCTTTGTTGGTTCTTGAAAAAATATTGTAAAATAAATCCACGCTTTGTTGGTTCTTGAAAAAATATTGTAAAATAAATCCACGCTTTGTTGGTTCTTGAAAAAATATTGTAAAATAAATCCACGCTTTGTTGGTTCTTGAAAAAATATTGTAAAATAAATCCACGCTTTGTTGGTTCTTGAAAAAATATTGTAAAATAAATCCACGCTTTGTTGGTTCTTGAAAAAATATTGTAAAATAAATCCACGCTTTGTTGGTTCTTGAAAAAATATTGTAAAATAAATCCACGCTTTGTTGATTCTTGAAAAAATATTGTAAAATAAATCCACGCTTTGTTGGTTCTTGAAAAAATATTGTAAAATAAATCCACGCTTTGTTGGTTCTTGAAAAAATATTGTAAAATAAATCCACGCTTTGTTGGTTCTTGAAAAAATATTGTAAAATAAATCCACGCTTTGTTGGTTCTTGAAAAAATATTGTAAAATAAATCCACGCTTTGTTGGTTCTTGAAAAAATATTGTAAAATAAATCCACGCTTTGTTGGTTCTTGAAAAAATATTGTAAAATAAATCCACGCTTTGTTGGTTCTTGAAAAAATATTGTAAAATAAATCCACGCTTTGTTGGTTCTTGAAAAAATATTGTAAAATAAATCCACGCTTTGTTGGTTCTTGAAAAAATATTGTAAAATAAATCCACGCTTTGTTGGTTCTTGAAAAAATATTGTAAAATAAATCCACGCTTTGTTGGTTCTTGAAAAAATATTGTAAAATAAACTCACGCTTTGTTGGTTCTTGAAAAAATATTGTAAAATAAATCCACGCTTTGTTGGTTCTTGAAAAAATATTGTAAAATAAATCCACGCTTTGTTGGTTCTTGAAAAAATATTGTAAAATAAATCCACGCTTTGTTGGTTCTTGAAAAAATATTGTAAAATAAATCCACGCTTTGTTGGTTCTTGAAAAAATATTGTAAAATAAACTCACGCTTTGTTGGTTCTTGAAAAAATATTTGTAAAATAAATCCACGCTTTGTTGGTTCTTGAAAAAATATTGTAAAATAAATCCACGCTTTGTTGGTTCTTGAAAAAATATTGTAAAATAAATCCACGCTTTGTAGGTTCTTGAAAAAATATTGTAAAATAAATCCACGCTTTGTAGGTTCTTGAAAAAATATTGTAAAATAAATCCACGCTTTGTTGGTTATTGAAAAAATATTGTAAAATAAATCCACGCTTTGTTAGTTATTGAAAAAATATTGTAAATAAATCCACGCTTTGTTGGTTATTGAAAAAATATTGTAAAATAAATCCACGCTTTGTTGGTTATTGAAAAAATATTGTAAAATAAATCCACGCCTTTGTTGGTTATTGAAAAATATTGTAAAATAAATCCACGCTTTGTTGGTTATTGAAAAAATATTGTAAAATAAATCCACGCTTTGTTGGTTATTGAAAAAATATTGTAAAATAAATCCACGCTTTGTTGGTTATTGAAAAAATATTGTAAAATAAATCCACGCTTTGTTGGTTATTGAAAAATATTGTAAAATAATCCACGCTTTGTTGGTTATTGAAAAAATATTGTAAAATAAATCCACGCTTTGTTGGTTATTTGAAAAAAATATTGTAAAATAAATCCACGCTTTGTTGGTTATTGAAAAAATATTGTAAATAAATCCACGCTTTGTTGGTTATTGAAAAAATATTGTAAAATAAATCCACGCTTTGTTGGTTATTGAAAAATATTGTAAAATAAAATCCACGCTTTGTTGGTTATTGAAAAATATTGTAAAATAAATCCACGCTTTGTTGGTTCTTGAAAAAATATTGTAAAATAAATCCATGCTTTGTTGGTTATTGAAAAAATATTGTAAAATAAATCCACGCTTTGTTGGTTCTTGAAAAAATATTGTAAAATAAATCCACGCTTTGTTGGTTATTGAAAAAATATTGTAAAATAAATCCACGCTTTGTTGGTTATTGAAAAAATATTGTAAAATAAATCCACGCTTTGTTGGTTATTGAAAAAATATTGTAAAATAAATCCAGCTTTGTTGGTTATTGAAAAATATTGTAAAATAAATCCACGCTTTGTTGGTTATTGAAAAATATTGTAAAATAAATCCACGCTTTGTTGGTTATTGAAAAAATATTGTAAAATAAATCCCACGCTTTGTTGGTTATTGAAAAAATATTGTAAAATAAATCCACGCTTTGTTGGTTATTGAAAAATATTGTAAAATAAATCACGCTTTGTTGGTTATTGAAAAATATTGTAAAATAAATCCACGCTTTGTTGGTTATTGAAAAAATATTGTAAAATAAATCCACGCTTTGTTGGTTATTGAAAAATATTGTAAAATAAATCCACGCTTTGTTGGTTATTGAAAAATATTGTAAAATAAATCCACGCTTTGTTGGTTATTGAAAAAATATTGTAAAAATAAATCCACGCTTTGTTGGTTATTGAAAAAATATTGTAAAATAAATCCACGCTTTGTTGGTTATTGAAAAAATATTGTAAAATAAATCCACGCTTTGTTGGTTATTGAAAAATATTGTAAAATAAATCCACGCTTTGTTGGTTCTTGAAAAAATATTGTAAAATAATCCATGCTTTGTTGGTTATTGAAAAAATATTGTAAAATAAATCCACGCTTTGTTGGTTCTTGAAAAATATTGTAAAATAAATCCACGCTTTGTTGGTTATTGAAAAAATATTGTAAAATAAATCCACGCTTTGTTGGTTATTGAAAAAATATTGTAAAATAAATCCACGCTTTGTTGGTTATTGAAAAATATTGGTAAAATAAAATCCACGCTTTGTTGGTTCTTGAAAAAATATTGTAAAATAAATCCACGCTTTGTTGGTTATTGAAAAAATATTGTAAAATAAATCCACGCTTTGTTGGTTATTGAAAAATATTGTAAAATAAATCCACGCTTTGTTGGTTATTGAAAAAATATTGTAAAATAAATCCACGCTTTGTTGGTTATTGAAAAAATATTGTAAAATAAATCCACGCTTTGTTGGTTATTGAAAAATATTGTAAAATAAATCCACGCTTTGTTGGTTATTTGAAAAAATATTTGTAAAATAAATCCACGCTTTGTTGGTTATTGAAAAAATATTGTAAAATAAATCCACGCTTTGTTGGTTATTGAAAAAATATTGTAAAATAAATCCACGCTTTGTTGGTTATTGAAAAAATATTGTAAAATAAATCCACGCTTTGTTGGTTATTGAAAAAATATTTAAAATAAATCCACGCTTTGTTGGTTATTGAAAAAATATTGTAAAATAAAATCCACGCTTTGTTGGTTATTGAAAAAATATTGTAAAATAAATCCACGCTTTGTTGGTTATTGAAAAAATATTGTAAAATAAATCCACGCTTTGTTGGTTATTGAAAAAATATTGTAAAATAAATCCACGCTTTGTTGGTTATTGAAAAAATATTGTAAAATAAATCCACGCTTTGTTGGTTCTTGAAAAAATATTGTAAAATAAATCCAGCTTTGTTGGTTATTGAAAAAATATTGTAAAATAAATCCACGCTTTGTTGGTTATTGAAAAAATATTGTAAAATAAATCCACGCTTTGTTGGTTATTGAAAAAATATTGTAAAATAAATCCACGCTTTGTTGTTATTTGAAAAAATATTGTAAAATAAATCCACGCTTTGTTGGTTATTGAAAAAATATTGTAAAATAAATCCACGCTTTGTTGGTTATTGAAAAAATATTGTAAAATAAATCCACGCTTTGTTGGTTATTGAAAAAATATTGTAAAATAAATCCACGCTTTGTTGGTTATTGAAAAATATTGTAAAATAAATCCACGCTTTGTTGGTTATTGAAAAAATATTGTAAAATAAATCCACGCTTTGTTGGTTATTGAAAAAATATTGTAAAATAAATCCACGCTTTGTTGGTTATTGAAAAAATATTGTAAAATAAATCCACGCTTTGTTGGTTATTGAAAAAATATTGTAAAATAAATCCACGCTTTGTTGGTTATTGAAAAAATATTGTAAAATAAATCCACGCTTTGTTGGTTATTGAAAAAATATTGTAAAATAAATCCACGCTTTGTTGGTTATTGAAAAAATATTGTAAAATAAATCCACGCTTTGTTGGTTATTGAAAAAATATTGTAAAATAAATCCACGCTTTGTTGGTTATTGAAAAAATATTGTAAAATAAATCCACGCTTTGTTGGTTATTGAAAAAATATTGTAAAATAAATCCACGCTTTGTTGGTTATTGAAAAAATATTGTAAAATAAATCCACGCTTTGTTGGTTATTGAAAAAATATTGTAAAATAAATCCACGCTTTGTTGGTTATTGAAAAAATATTGTAAAATAAATCCACGCTTTGTTGGTTATTGAAAAAATATTGTAAAATAAATCCACGCTTTGTTGGTTATTGAAAAAATATTGTAAAATAAATCCACGCTTTGTTGGTTATTGAAAAAATATTGTAAAATAAATCCACGCTTTGTTGGTTATTGAAAAAATATTGTAAAATAAATCCACGCTTTGTTGGTTCATGAAAAAAATATTGTATAATAAATCCACGCTTTGTTGGTTCTTGAAGAAATATTGTAAAATAAATCCACGCTTTGGTGGTTCTTGAAGAAATATTGTAAAATAAATCCACGCTTTGGTGGTTCTTGAAGAAATATTGTAAAATAAATCCACGCTTTGTTGGTTCTTGAAAAATATTGTAAAATAAATCCACGCTTTGTTGGTTCTTGAAAAAATATTGTAAAATAAATCCATGCTTTGTTGGTTATTGAAAAAATATTGTAAAATAAATCCACGCTTTGTTGGTTCTTGAAAAAATATTGTAAAATAAATCCACGCTTTGTTGGTTATTGAAAAAATATTGTAAAATATATCCACGCTTTGTTGGTTATTGAAAAAATATTGTAAAATAAATCCACGCTTTGTTGGTTATTGAAAAAATATTGTAAAATAAATCCACGCTTTGTTGGTTATTGAAAAAATATTGTAAAATAAATCCACGCTTTGTTGGTTATTGAAAAAATATTGTAAAATAAATCCACGCTTTGTTGGTTATTGAAAAAATATTGTAAAATAAATCCACGCTTTGTTGGTTATTGAAAAAATATTGTAAAATAAATCCACGCTTTGTTGGTTATTGAAAAAATATTGTAAAATAAATCCACGCTTTGTTGGTTATTGAAAAAATATTGTAAAATAAATCCACGCTTTGTTGGTTATTGAAAAAATATTGTAAAATAAATCCACGCTTTGTTGGTTATTGAAAAAATATTGTAAAATAAATCCACGCTTTGTTGGTTATTGAAAAAATATTGTAAAATAAATCCACGCTTTGTTGGTTATTGAAAAAATGTTGTAAAATAAATCCACGCTTTGTTGGTTATTGAAAAAATATTGTAAAATAAATCCACGCTTTGTTGGTTATTGAAAAAATATTGTAAAATAAATCCACGCTTTGTTGGTTATTGAAAAAATATTGTAAAATAAATCCACGCTTTGTTGGTTATTGAAAAAATATTGTAAAATAAATCCACGCTTTGTTGGTTATTGAAAAAATATTGTAAAATAAATCCACGCTTTGTTGGTTATTGAAAAAATATTGTAAAATAAATCCACGCTTTGTTGGTTATTGAAAAAATATTGTAAAATAAATCCACGCTTTGTTGGTTATTGAAAAAATATTGTAAAATAAATCCACGCTTTGTTGGTTATTGAAAAAATATTGTAAAATAAATCCACGCTTTGTTGGTTATTGAAAAAATATTGTAAAATAAATCCACGCTTTGTTGGTTATTGAAAAAATATTGTAAAATAAATCCACGCTTTGTTGGTCCTTGAAAATTTATTGTAAAATAAATCCACCCTTTGTTGGTCCTTGAAAATTTATTGTAAAATAAATCCACGCTTTTTTGGTCCTTGAAAATTTATTTTAAAATAAATCCACGCTTTGTTAGTCCTTGAAAATTTATTGTAAAATTAATCCACGCTTTGTTGGTCGTCGAAAAATATTGTAAAATAAATCCACGCTTTTTTGGTCCTTGAAAATTTATTGTAAAATAAATCCACGCTTTGTTGGTCGTCGAAAAATATTGTAAAATAAATCCACGCTTTTTTGGTCCTTGAAAATGTATTGTAAAATAAATCCACGCTTTGTTGGTCCTTGAAAATTTATTGTAAAATAAATCCACGCTTTGTTGGTCCTTGAAAATTTATTGTAAAATAAATCCACGCTTTGTTGGTCGTCGAAAAAATATTGTAAAATAAATCCACGCTTTGTTGGTCCTTGAAAAAATATTGTAAAATTAATCCCCGCTTTGTTGGTCCTTGAAAAAATATTGTAAAATTAATCCCCGCTTTGTTGGTCCATGGAAAAATATTGTAAAATAAATCCACGCTTTGCTGGTCCTTGAAAGCATTGTAAAATAAATCCACTCTTTGCTGGTCCTTGAAAAAACATTCTAAAATAAATCTACGCTTTGTTGGTCCTTGAACAAATATTTTAAAATAAATCCACACTTTGTTGGTCCTTGAAAAAACATTCTAAAATAAATCTACGCTTTGTTGGTCCTTGAACAAATATTTTAAAATAAATCCACACTTTGTTGGTCCTTGAAAAATATTGAAAAATAAAACCACGCTTTGCTGGTCCTTGAAAAAATATTGTAAAATAAATCCACACTTTGTTGGTCCTTGACATATTATTGTAAAATAAATCCACGCTTTGTTGGTCCTGAAAAAAATATTTTAAAATAAGTCCATGCTTTGTTAGTTCTTAACAAATATTATAAAATAAATCCATGCTTTGTTGGTTCTTGAAAAAAATATTGTAAAAGAAATCCACGCTTTGTTGGTCCTGAAAAAAATATTTTAAAATAATTCCACGCTTTGTTGGTCCTTGAAAAATATTGTAAAATTAATCCCCGCTTTGTTGGTCCATGGAAAAATATTGTAAAATAAATCCACGCTTTGCTGGTCCATGAAAAACATTGTAAAATAAATCTACGCTTTGTTGGTCCTTGAAAAAATATTTTAAAATAAATCCACGCTTTGGTGGTCCTTGAAAAATAAAACCACGCTTTGTTGGTTCTTTGAAAAATATTGTAAAATAAATCCTAGTTTTGTTGGTTCTTGAAAAAAATATTGTAAAATAAATCCACGCTTTGTTGGTTCTTTGAAAAATATTGTAAAATAAATCCTAGTTTTGTTGGTTCTTGAAAAAAATATTGTAAAATAAATCCACGCTTTGTTGGTCCTGAAAAAATATTATAAAATAATTCCACGCTTTGTTGTTCCTTTAAAAAATATTGCAAAATAAAATTTTAAAAGAAATCCACACTTTGTTTTTCCTTAAAAAGAATACTGTAAATAAATTAACCCTTTGCTGGTCCTAGAAAAAATGTTGTAAAATAAATCCATGCTTCGTTGGTACATGAAAAAATATTGTAAAATAAATCCACGTCCTTGAAAAAATCAAAGTCTTAAAAAATATAGTTAAAAAACTACGCTTTTTTCGTCCTTAAACAAAATATTCTTAAAAATCCAGGCGTTATTGGTAATTTGAAAAATATTCTTAAATAATAAACGCTTTGCTTGTTGCTTGTAAAATAAAATATAAAATAAATTTGTTTAAATATATACGAAATACATATCAAATGAAAGTATTAATTTGATGCTGTAGTGTACCTATAAAAGCAGACACATTAGTTAGTTTGGTTTTTCTTTCAATTGCCAACAAAAAGGATGACAACCTTTGTAGCGTGTATACTCATGTATGATGTATTCACTATGTTTTTGTGCTTATGCTTTTCTCTTTATTTGTTGTCTTTCGTTTGTTTGCATTTCTTTCTTTATTTCTTTTTACTGCTACTTATAGATGAAATCCCGCCAGCTATGCAAAAAACTAGAACAACCGTTCAAAAGGAGGCATTCATGCGCAACCACAGCCTCTGGTGTTATGGTGATATGTTGCTGTTTAGTCTGTGGTTGGTTGGTGGCTGCTGTCATCTTCAACCTCAGCCAAAGGAACGTCTTTGCCATCATCGTCATCATCATAATCAGTGATATCTATGTTTGTAGTTTCATGTTTATGCCATGTATTTAGAAGAATGTGATGCTGAAAAAAAGAAACTACGCTTCCAGGCAACGATTTTAAAATACAAGCAATCTAGAGCGCACACACCATAATATCTTACTTTTCGCATACAATATTTTGTCGTTCTTTTATTCAACTTCGTAAGCTAAGAAGTGTCTGCGAGTGAGTCTAGTTTGGCCTCTTCAAACGCTGTGATGATGATGATGTCGACAATGTGATGTTGGTGTATAGCAGTAATGGTTCTCGAGGTCGTTGGTAATGGTTGTGAAGAGCTTTAAGCAGGCAGTTAATATGGCGACATAATGTTCCATTTTCTGCCAACTTTTCTGCTGCGATGCAGTACTCAAGTCATGTACTAACCAGGATTTTCCTCCATAGAAATAGGTATTATGAAACAAAAAAGAGTTTCTTCTTTTTCCTTCATAGGACGTTACCATGGAAATTCAAATATCTAAAGTCTTGAGGTTTTCGTGATTTTTTTCGTTTACGCTGGCAAGTGCCACTATGATCGCTGCCAACATTATTATCACTGTCATAATCAGCCATAACAAAAGTGAAAACTTAGTGGGATTACTTTGTAGAAAGCATCTGCATCAGGCATCATAAGATTTGTGAAAATGTAATCGTAAAACAGGCATGGTATGCAGATATATACGTATATAATTTTATTGTTACAAGCTATGCTAATAAATGCTTACTTACTTAGCAACAGCCGAACGTTTGTTATTTTATTGATTTCCAAGGGCTTCAGACTTATGTGCAATTCCGACCAAGTGTTTTCCTTCACCATTTAATATTTTTAATGGCGCAACAAAGTGCGAATTTTTTAAACAATATTTTTAAGGATCAAAAACTTGAATTTTTTAAGAACATTTTTTCATGGAGCAACAAAGCATGGATTTTTATAACAGTATTTTTTCATGGAACAACAAGCGTGGTTTTTCTAAGAACATTTTTTTAAGGACCAACAAAGCATGGATTTCTTAAGAATGTTTTTCAAGGACCAACGAAGAGTGGATTTTTCAAACATATATTTTCAGCGAACAACAAAAAAAAAACCTGGATTTTTAAGAATATTTCTTTCAAGGAAAAACAAAAAAAGTTAATTTTTTAAGAAATATTTTTTCAAGGACCAACTAAGCGTGGATTTTTTAAGAATATTTTTTTAAGGACCAACAAAGCGGGGGATTTTTAAGAATACTTTTTTCAAGGACCAACAAAGCGGGTGATTTTTAAGAATACTTTTTTCAAGGACCAACAAAGCGGGCCAAGAAAACGTGGATTTTTAAGATTATTTTTTCAAGGACCAAAAAAAGAGGACAACGAAATCGTGGACTTTTAAGAATAGTTTTTCAAGGACCAACAAAGCGTGAAGTTTTAAGAATATTTTTTTAAGGACCAACAAAGCGTTGATTTTAAGTACATTTTTTGGACCAACAAAGCATGGATTTTTAAGACTATTTTTTTTTTAAGGACCAACAAAGCGTGGATTTTTAAGAATATTTTTT
The DNA here is from genome assembly GCF_047663935.1 of Musca autumnalis. NCBI lineage: Eukaryota > Metazoa > Arthropoda > Insecta > Diptera > Muscidae > Musca > Musca autumnalis. Next base: position 222,115,095 of record NW_027411755.1, read on the forward strand.
CAAGGACCAACACAGTGTGGCGTTTTAAGAATATTTTTCAAGGACCAACGAAGCATGATTTTTTTAAGAATATTTTTCTAGGATCAACAAAGCTTGGATTTTTTAAGAATATTTTTTTTGGACCAACAAAGCGTGGATTTTTTAAGAATATTTTTTGGACCAACAAAGCGTGGATTTTTTAAGAATATTTTTTTATGGATTTTAAAGAATATTTTTTATGGATTTTAAAGAATATTTTTTTATGGATTTTAAAGAATATTTTTTATGGATTTTAAAGAATATTTTTTTAAGGACCAACAAAGCGTGGTATTTTTAAGAATATTTTTTCATGGATTTTTAAGAATATTTTTTTAAGGACCAACAAAGCGTGGTATTTTAAAGAATATTTTTTTTTCAGGGACCAACAATGCGTGGAATTTTATAAACATTTTTCAAGGACCAACAAAGCGTGAATTTTTAGAATATTTTTAAGGACCAACAAAGCGTGAATTTTTAGAAAATTTTTTAAGGACCAAAAAGGCGTTGATTTTTTAAAAATGGACCAACAAAGCATGGATGTTTTAACAATTTTTTTTTAAAGACCACCAAAGCGCGGATTTTTAAGAAAATTTTTTCATGGCTTTTTAAAAATATTTTTTTAAGGACCAACAAAGCATGGATTTTTTAAGAATATTTTCTCATGGATTTTTAAGAATATTTTTTTAAGGACTAACAAAGCGTGTTATTTTTAAGAATATTTTTTTTCAGGGACCAACAATGCGTGGAATTTTATAAACTTTTTTCAAGGACCAACAAAGCGTGAATTTTTAGAATATTTTTTAAGGACCAAAAGCGTGGTAAGGCAAACAAGGGCCAACAATAGAATAGAAGGGCCAACAATAGAATAGAATATTTTTTCAAGCAGCAACATAAATCGTGGATTTTTAAGAATATATTTTCAAGGAGCAACATAGCGTGGCTTTTCTAAGAATATTTCTTTAAGGAGCAACAAACTATGGCTTTTAAAAATATTTTTCAAGGACTACCAAAGCGTGGATTTTTTAAAAATATTTTTTTCAAGGACCAACAAAGCGTGGATTTTTTAAAAATATTTTTTTCAAGGACCAACAAAGCATGGATTTTTTAAAAATGTTTTTTTCAAGGACCAACAAAGCATGGATTTTTTAAAAATGTTTTTTTCAAGGACCAACAAAGCGTGGATTTTTTAATAGACATTTGTTCAAGGACCAACAAAGCTTGGATTTTTTAAGAAATATTTTTTCAAGGACCAACAAAGCGTGGATTTCTAACAATATTTTTTCAAGGACCAACAAAGCGTGGATTTCTAAGAATATTTTTTCAAGGACCATAGCGTACATTTTTTTAAAAATATTTTTTCAAGGACCATATCGTAAATTTTTTTACAAATATTTTTTCCAGGACCATGTCGTAAATTTTTGTATTTTTTTTGGATTTTTTTTTTAAAAATATTTTCAAGGACCGCCAAAGCTTGAATTTTTTAAAAATATTTTTTAAGGAGCACCAAAGCGTGTTTTTTAAAGGACAAACGAAACCCATTTTTTTTTTTAAGGACCAACAAAACTTGGTTTTTTTGAGAATATTTGAAAAAATCAAAGGTTTATGGTTCTACAAAGGTTGAATTTTTAAGAATTTTTGAAGAAGGACCAACAAAGCTTGAATTTGTTAAAAATATTTTTTGAAGTATTTTTCTAAGAAATATTTTTTAAAGGACCATCACAGGGTGGATTTTTTCAAGAAATATTTTTTTTTCAGGAACCAATAAAGCGTGAATTTTTTAAAAAATAAATTTTGAAGGACAATCGTCGCATGGTTTTTTATCAATATTTTTTCAAAGGCCAACAAAGCTTTTATTTTTTATCAACCATCAAAGCGTGAATTTTTTATGCAATATTTTTTCAACGGCCATCAAAGCGTGGATTTTTTAAGCAATATTTTTTCAACGACCATTAAAACTTGGATTTCAAGGACCAACAAAGCTTACATTTTTTCAAAAATAATTTTTCAAGGATCAACAAAGCGTTGTTTTTTAAGAAATATTTTTTCAAGCAGCAAACAAATCGTGGATTTTTTAAGGACCGACAAAGCGTAGATTTTTTAGTAATATTTTTTAAGGACCAACAAAGCCTATACTTCTAAAAAAACGTTTTTTAAAGACCAACAAAGCGTTGATTTTTTAAGAACATTATTAAAGGACCAACAAGTCGTTGATTTTTTAAGAATATTTTTTCAAGGACCAACAAAGACTGGATTTTTTAAGATATATTTTTTCAAAGCGTATAATTTTATAGAATATTTTTTTCAATTTTGCCTTCTTTAAAATTTTTTGAGGACTGCTAATATTTTGCTTGAAATGTTTGTATGTTAAGTAAAATTAAAGTCTAAAGGCTTAATGGTGTCTCTCGCTTACATCATGTGTATGTTCGCATTTATTAAGGTATATTTTGCATGTATGTGTATGCCACCTTATATTTTCCACTTAACCACAATGTCAGAACAACAACGGCATATCATTTTGCGTTATCAACAAAACTCAAGTGACACCGGGCCGGAAATAATGTATGACATCGTGTATCAGTATGAAAGGTTGAACAGACATAGGTCGTCTTTCTTATTATATCAACGACTACAATCTTGAACGCATTCTCTTTGCATAATAAGAAGGAGGCTTTGCGGCCGACATCAGTTGTAACATCTGCTGCCCCTGTGGCTCAGTATTTTTATGATTGTTTATGTCATAGCGTTGTCGTGATTTACCTGATATACTAGGTGTCACATAAATTGTTTGGATTATGCTTTTATGGGATACTTTCTTAAATATATGTGTGTTTGTTGAAAGTATGGTTGGTTATATTTAAAATTTGTATAAAAATTTAAAAAATTTCCTGTATAAGTACTATATATAGCTTCAGCATTTATGCCAACGGCCCCCATATCGGTTCCCAATATTTAAAAAAATGTCACTAAAATGGCATGCACGATATCACTTGAACAGGGCAACCACTTTGGATCTCCTAACATTTTTTCCAAATTTAGTTCAACTTCTAAAATGGTCCATAGGGTCTTCTCCTTTGGGTAACTCCCCCACAAAAGTTCAACATACATGGAATCTCTTAAATAAAACGCTTGCCGTTTAATTTTGTCACCATTTTTTTAATTAAAATGCAAGCGTTTTATATGAGAGGTTCCATCATAAAGAAGAATATACTTTTTGAGGCTAAGCGAAAAAATTATTTTCCAGATTTTAGTGCATTTATAAATAAAACATTGTAACTTAATTTTTTTAATAATCTTTTTATTTTTAACTTTTTTGTAAATATTTTTTTTTTACCATTGAGAAACCCCTAACCAATATACAGCCAATTTAGGCCGAACATGTAAATGAACCTCAAATGGCAAAATACCGTTAGTTCGTTTAAAAATTAAAACTAAAATCCCCAAACTGGGAAGAGCTGTTATATGGGGGCTATAACAAAACAGGGACCTATTGTGACCATTTCTGGTTGGGATGTCTTGTCACCACTGGGAAAATGTAGCTAAAATCTTCAAAATACCAAAAATCGGGAGATACCGTCATATGGGGGCTATACCATAATCCGGACCTATGTTGAACATTTTTGGTGGAGATGTTTTGCAGCCATTGAGAACATCAAATGTTAAATTACAGGTGATTTGTTAAAAAAGTGTAGCTAAAATATTCAAAATACCGAAAATCGGTAGGTACCGTTATATGAGCGATATACATGAACCAGGAACTATGTTAATAGTTTTTGGTGGAGATGTTTTGTTAAGTTGCAGTTAATTCGGTCAAAAATTTAGCTAAAATTCTCAACATACCGAAAGTCGGGAGGCTCCGTTACTTTGGTGGAGAGGTATTGTGGCCACTGGGGACACCAAATGTTAAATTACAGGTAATTCGGTCAAAAATGTATCTAAAATTTTCAAAATACCGAAAATCGGGAGGTTCCGTTAGATGGGCGTTATACCAAAATTTGGACCTACGTTGTTGATGGAGAGGTTTTGTGGCATTGGGAACGTCAAATGTTAAATTACAGGTAATTCGGTCAAAAATGTAGCTAAAATCTTCAAAATACCGAAAATCGGGAGGTTCCGTTATATGGGCGTTATACCAAAATTTAACCTACGCTGACAATTTTTGGCGGAAATGTTTTGAGAGCACTGGGAATATCAAATGTTAAATAACAGGTAGTTCCGTCAAAAATGTTGCCAAAATCCTCAAAATACCGAAAATCGGGAGGTATCGATAATCCGGACACTCATTCGTTTTCTTCTACATTGAGTCATTTAAGTTACTCATTTTATTGTTTAGAGTAGTAATTTGGTTTTTTATTGATAAAATAAAATTTATTGATTATATGACAAATTAATTCGTTGTAAGCAAAAATAATTCATATTTTTGGAAGCTGTGCTCGAAGATTGGTATTGGCAAACGTGAAATAACTCGAAGTGCTGAATATGATTTGATTGCAACTGGCTTAAAAGCCAAAAGGACAATAATTTTTATTTATTGTTGTCTTATTAGGACGAAGGTCATTATTTATGAAAGTTTTTAATTATTTGAATTTTAATCGAGCTAACATGACCTAAGGAGGTTATATTGAAATTAATCTATACAAGACACTAGGTTGACTTGGTAAAAAAGGCTTCAAAAATACTTCATACCTGCAAATTTGTAATAATGGTTGTATAAATAGAAGTTATTACAATCAGCCTTTGTCTTCTAGCCATTCACATCCGATATGCCTGATGAAAAGCGTCCGTCAGAAAATGGGTTCCAAATTTTATTTGGTAAAAAATTTAAGGTCTTAATAAAAGAATAATAGAAAATAAGAATTATTCCAATAATTCTATTTAATTTCTGGCAAACTTGTTGTTTAAAATCATTCGAAATTTTAGGCTATGTTATATATTTTCCCAACAACATCCCCGAAGGGAAAAGTGATACTTATCTCATTTCAATGATATTAGATCAATGTTATGAGATCTAGTTTTTACAAAAGAGACCTAACAACTAGTCTTATGACACCACTTGCAGATAAGTTTCCGAATTATTTGGGAAAAGTCGCCAATATTACGCTGAGAGGTATTTGTGCCGGAAACCAAACCCTGGTATAAAGTGTGCAAAGGCGGGATTCTTACCATTACACTACAGTTGCACGGTGTTACATTTCTCCTGCAGATTACGCCGCACTTACCCAGCGAAAGTAACTTTTACACCTTATTGTCAAAATAAATAAATAATTCCGATTATATCATTATTCTCAGACTTCAAATAGTTAAAATCTTAATATACTGTATATACAGTTGAACCTCGATTATCCGTGAATAGTTTATCCGGGAACCTCTATTATCCGTGATAGAAAAGAAATGTTGGACTTTTTTCCATTTCTCCTATTTATACCCTATACCACAATGTGGAAAAGGGTATTATAAGTTTGTTTTGGTAAAAATTCATGTAACACCGCGAAATATTCGTCGCAGACCCCCAATGTGGTATACCATTCTTCATATCTCGACGAGATAAAGCGATTTTGAGATGTGTGTCCGTCCGTCCGTCAGTCCGTCCGCTCCAGGCCGCAATTATGGACCGATCGTCACGAAATTTTGTATGGAGGTCGGGTTCAGATCAGAATAGATCCCTATTCTTATTGGTGATGATCGTGAAATATTTAGCGGGTGAAATGGACCAAAAACATAATATTTATCCAATTTTCTAGCGGCTCTGTAGGTCTCAATAATAGTCCGATCAACGCGTAATTTTAAATAAGGTAAGAGTATATCACAAAGGAAAAGCTTGCAATTTGAGATGGCGATCGGATAATATTTAGAGGGTTAAATGAACCAAAACTTTTGTGTGAAAATTGTGAAAATTTTTAATATACAGCTTATATCTTAATTCCTGGAAGTGACATTCCGGACAAGTGAGATATACTTGAAAGTGGAACGCTTGACCTTTCAATTGATGCCAATTATGTTGGTGTGCATGATCAGATAACAGAGTTACAGCCTAATATATTCCGTTATTTGTTTGTAGTGTAATAATAAACTCGCTAGAAGTCGCAATTATACATCAATAGTCACGAAATTTTGCACCGGGTAAGAGTATAGGTCGAAAAAGATGCCTACAATTTTGAATGATGATCTGATATTCTTTAGCGGGTGAAATGGACCATTACTTTTGTATGAAAAATATAAAAATTTTATTTTTGGTCGATATTTTAATTCCTTGAGGACATATATATTTCGCAAAGTAGCCTACATATGGAAAAAAACTACTGACCTTTCCTCTGATGTAAATTGCAATAAAGTGTTTGCTAGATAACGGGCCTACTGCCTAATATATAATGGGTTCTGTGTAGAGAACCACATTTTTACCCCATGCTACATATTGTCTCTCCAAAAGTTTATGTAACACCACGAAATATTCATCCTAGACCCATTATTTGGTATGCCAAAATTCATATCTCGACGAGATAAAGCGATTTAGCGATGTGTGTCCGTCCATTAAAAATTGTAAGCAAGCTTAAGGCCGCAATTACGGACCGATTGTAACAAATTTTTTAAGGAGGTTGGGTTCGGGCCATATTAGAAATGATTAGTTTTTGGAGATGATCGTGAAACGTTCAGGGGATGAAATGGACCAAAAACAAAATTTTAACCAATTTTGTAGCGGCTCTGTAGGTCAAAATAATAACCAGCAAAATTTTAAACAAAGTTTGAGTTTATGATGAAGAAGAAGCGTACAAACCAACGTGAAGATCAGATATAACTAAGCGGATGGACTGAAATTTTGTGTGAAATTGGTAAAAATTTCAATAACGTAGCGGTTGAACAACGGAAGTAGTAGTAGTAGTACTACATAAGTGGGTTTCATTACATTTTAGTTTGTGTGAACTAAATTTTCCTTTCCTGCTACAAAAATGTCTTTGCCATGCTAGATAACTTTTTGGTTTTGGTCATAAGTATTATACATTACATCTCTGATATTTGATAATTTAATTTTCACAATTATTGAAAAGAAGTTCCGTGGAGAGCGATTGTCCAGGGATAGTGGTATAGGGTATCCCATGGTCGGCTCCGTCCGACTATAGACTTTTCTTACTTGTTTTCGTTATAAACTTCATTGCCTGGGAGTAAAAACACATTTTCCAATTAAACTGATTAAGTCCCGGTCCACACTAGAGTTATTTCATTGAAAAAATTGCATGAAATTATGCGTCTCTAGATCGACTTCCATAGTAGAGTGAAATCATAAAATTGCTGTAGTGGGGAATTCGATTAAGGAACGCCTAATTTCATGAAATTTTTTAATGAAATTCACTCTAGTGTGGACCGGGACTAAGCAAACAAAAGGTAATCAAAGGAAAACTGGAAATTCTCCCGTATTACACAATTTGTGTATTTATGGTATTACAAAAACCATGGGACAAAGTCCATTCAGATGAATCTGATGATGATGATATTATGTATCTTCCTTGGTTCATTACCGTAACGAATTTAATAAAAATTGCAGATTTTTATATTATTGTACAATATTATGTCATTTTTACTTAAAAAATATGTTCAAAAACTGCGTAAAAACATTGCCTCCACTATCCGGGAAAATCGATTATCCGTAATGCCTCCGGTCCCGACCATAACGGATAATCGAGGTCCGTCTGTATTTTAAAATTCTATTTTTTGATAACTTATGCATTTAATTTATGTAGAAACTCCTTTATATTAAATAAAATGTTTTTATTGAATAAATTTTAAATTCATTTGTAATTAAAACACAAAAATATGTTTTTTTGTAGCTACTCGGCAATCCGGACAATTCGATGTTTTGGCGGTGTCCGGATTACCTAGATTATACTGTATATACATTTTCTATATAGGATCGCAAATGATTAGTTCAATGTGTTACAAACAGAAAAGCAAACTTAATATACCCTCCATACTATGGTGGGGTTTGGTTTCATATACATATATTGACATCCAAATCGGAAAAGTGCGCAAAGTTTTAGTTCTATTGGTCAACTGTAACTGCATGGAAAACAACAAAACAACTACATGTTGCAACAAAATTCAGAATGATCTAAGACGAGTGCATTTTTTCCAAACTTTGGGTATGGTGTACCCGTAGGAGTGATCCGATGTAGTACATATTCGGACCTAATACAAATCTGTAGGAAATAACTTTTTTTCTTTATTAGTCTATGGATATTTTCCGTACAGACTATATAATTAAAAATGTTGTACTTAATTTTCTGAATTTAAATATATTACAATTTTACTTTTCAATTTACAAAGTTTGAGCTAAATCGATTTCTCTCTTAAAGGGTTATTTTACACATTAGCCAGTTTAGGTGGTGCAGGTGGGATTTTCTGGACCTTTTTGGGTCATTATCTCAGGAAGTATGGACTTGCCCTCAAAAAAAATTACAATGTCGTAACTGGGGCAGCAAGTTCAACCTGCTGCATCACAAATTAATAAGATCAGAGAGGAGTTGTTAAACTATACTTTTTCCAAATTTTGTGTGGGAGGTACCCAAATGAGTGGACCGATATAGTCCCTATTAGAACCCGATCTATGCCTGAAAGTAATATTACCAATTGCAAAGTTTGGCTCAATTCGGTTACTCCCTCCTAAAGTTAACATGCCCACAGTCTTGGCGAAAAATGTTGAACCTTTGTGGGGGAGGTACCGGAAGGAGTGGACCGATATGGTCTATCTTCGAACTTAAAGTAAGTTTGGACAAAATATTGAAAGACCCAAAATTTGAACCAAATATGTTGATCCGTTCGAGAGTTATCGTGCGCTCCAATTACGACATGAGTTGTTTGCAGTTTTTGTGATACCTGAGAAAGTATGGACTTGCTCCTAAAAAAAAATTATATCGTCGTAATGGGGGTAGTGAATACAAGTGGCTGCAACAAAAATCAAAACGATTCGAGAGCAGGCCTTAAACTGCACTTAAGCAAAATTTTGTGTGAGAGGTACCCGAAAGAGTGGACCAATAGGGTCCATATTGGAACCTCATCTATGTCTGGTAGAAATGTCACCATGTGCAAAGTATGGACAAATTCGGTTACTCCCTTTAAGAGTTATCGTGCGGACAATTTTTCCGAACATTTTTGAACTTTTGTGGGGGAGGACCTGAAGGAGTGACCGATATGGCCCATCTTCGAACTTAAATCAAATCTGGACAAAATATTTCGATACGCAAAATTTGAACCGAATCGATTGATCCGTTCGAGAGTTATCGTGCGCACCAACCAGACAGATAGACAGACGGACGGACATACAAAAAAGTGCCGGCTTTGACACTGCACCAGCTAACGGCATATATCGGTATTAACAAAAACTAATTATTTTCGGTTGAATTGAATTGAATTATTTTTATTATATTTGTAGAATATGTGCAGAAATACTTTTTTATTTCACAAAATTACACAAAATGGTATGTTGGGAAATTATGGGGAAAATTTGTGTGTTTCAAACACACACAATCACAACAAACTTATATATTGGTGTGCACAGGCTTGCTTGAAACCCACACCATGCCACAAAAGATGAAGAGATGTCGGCCTTAAACACTAAGTCAAGTTCATTGCTTTTAATATTAAATTAAGAAATTAACTAATTTTGTTAATGGTATTTGGAGCATAAACCCTTTCCGAATAGTGAGTATCAAACATATTTTTAATCAGGAAGGATGACTAAAGCAAGACTTTAATATCCTTTAACAATAAGGTAACAAACAGAACTTTCTCTTAGCAACTTCTTTCAATTTTCGTAACGTAAAACTACATAGAATTCATTTTTGTACAACTTTTCTTTTCCTTTTCTTCCTTTGTGACATTGCCCATTGACTTCATCCTTAAATGTTCGGTGATTTATTGTATCTACAAACAAATAAAGCTGCCACCTTATGTGTTTGTTGATCGCAATGACTCTGCTATTATTCAATCTATAGACATTCCAAATATTTATTGTGCAGACGACAATGGCAAACATGAAAGTGTAAAATTTCATTGACATCTTATTTGTTGTTTCTATTGGCTTTTGACCTAAGCCATTGTCCACATGTGTCTACTCCATGGGGAAACAAATTAATTAAAGAAATTGAAATTGTTTTTTTTTTTTTCAGGGTAGATAATAAGAGTTATAATCAATATGGGATTTGTTACAAAGAATATAAAGGCTATTGGAATTACGATAAGTGGGTATGTTTAGGGTGCCACGGTGGGGTAATTGTTGGTAAGCCCTTATTGGGCAATAGTGAAAAAATAAATAATGAAAAACAAGTAGGCAAGGGGCATGTGATACCTAGACAGCGGAATCCTACGCAAGTGCATAAACGGTTAGGATGGTCGTAGAGAAAATCTGATTGGACAGAAACTCGTTTTATCACAAAATAAAACGAATTAGGGCAAGAAATTTCTGCATATTTTGCATATCTTCCATTTTTTGACATATTTTAACATATTTGCATAATATGAGCATATGCAAAACCATATGCAAGGATTTGTGCCTGAATTTCCTACCGAAATGGCTGAAATTTGATATTAAGTATTCGTTGGGGGTATGACATTTTACACCTGAAATTCGTTCGCATAGGTCCACGTGTTCATATAGCTCCCATAGAACAATACCTCCCAATTGCCGATATTTTGAAGGTTGTGGTCTCCACATCACACTAAATAGGCTGACATTTTGCATTAAGTCTTCGTTGGGAGTATAAAACTTTCCACCTGAAATTTGTCGGTATAGGTCCACGCTTCATATAGCCCCCATAGAGCGGTACCCCCGATTTTTGGTATTTTGAAGGTTGTGGCCTCAATATCCCACCGAAATGGCTGAAATTTGGTATAAAGTCTTCGTCGGAGATATGAAACTTTACACCTGAAATTTGTCCGCATAGGTTCACGTCTTCATATAGCTCCCATAGAACAGCGGTCACCATACCTCTCCACCGAAAATTGTCAACATAGGTCCATGTTTGAATATAGCCCCCATATAACGGCACCTTCCGATTTTCGGTATTTTAAAGGTTTTACCTAGATTTTTTACTGAACTACCCGTTATGGTTACCAGCAGTCATGAAACTTCTCTACCAAAAATTGTCGACATTGGTCCATGTTTCGGTATAGCCCCAATAATAACTCTAATTTGAAATTTGAGAGCTAACAAATATCCTACAACAAAAATTTTAATTAAGGTCCATATTTTCGTATAGCCCACATAAAACGGTATCTCCCGATTTTCGGTATTTTGAGGATTTTAGCTACAATATTTAACCTAACTAGGAGTTATTGGACATATAAGGTAATTGTCAACATACATATGTAGGTCCGTCTTTTGGTATAGCCACCATATACCGGTACCTCCCGAGTTTCGGTATTTTGAGGACTTAAGCTAAAATTTTTAAACGAAATAGCTATAATTTGTGCTACATTGTTTAACCAAACTACCAGTAATTTGACATTCCAAGTGGTCCCGAACCTTCTCCATCAAAAAGTGTCAACATAGGTCCATGGTTTGTTATAAATCCTATATAACGATACCTCCCGATCTTTAATGTTTTGAGGGTTTTAGGTAAAATTTTTAGCTGAACTAGATGTACTTTGTCATTTTAAGTTCCCAGTTGCCACAAAGCTCCTCCACCAAAAATTGTCCACATACATAGGTAGATACAAAGGTATATAAAAGCGCCGCCCGAATGAAGACATTTCATATACATTATCTGCCATTTTTAGCTACCCACTTAAAGTTGTAGACCGGAATGAAAACTAATTATTCCATTTTAGTTCAGAATATTTATGGTGGATGGTATGAAAAGTTCTGCCCTGCCGAACTTAACGCTTTTTTACATGTTTTTTTTTTTATTTTTCTCATCTATGAACATGTAGATTCAGAATCTGGAAAAACTTCCCAGGTGTAAGTACTTTCCATATAAAATTGGTTCAGGCGCATCATGATGATAGACAGTAGGTCTTAATCTAACTGATACATTGGTTGGTACAGAGTTGGTTGTCAAGCTTAGTTTTCGTAAGTTGTCCGATTGTGCCCCCAGAGTTTAAATTACTTATTAGCAAGTAAAAAAGTGTCAGTCGGTTTTGCCGACAGAGATATACTCTCAGCCTAAGAGAATTGAAACTGTCATCTACGGATAGATCGAATGTACATATATAGTATAGACATTTGAATTTGCGGACAAAAATGTGGATTAGGATTGAAGATTACAAGTGTTTCGGAGGAGGTGCTTGCAGGAACGGACCGACATAATCCATTATGGAAGAGGATCTTATTTTGGGAGTCATATGTTTTCGATAGATATCGCGCCAACTAGTCATTTCAGTGGGTCATATTATAACTTTTGGACCAGTGTGTCAGGAAGCATGGACTTATCTACGAAAAACATAATATCGCTGTAAACAGGACCCCAACGAACAGCATAGGTATACATATCCAAAGGATCTTCGAACAGACCCTAGATAAACTAAATTTGGAAAAAATATTGGAAGATCCAAAGTTCGGACCAGATGAGTTGCCCCGTTCAGGGGTATGGTATGCGCGATACCATTTTAGTGACATTTTTTAAATATTGGGGAAAAGTGCCGGAAGTTGTGGACCGGTATTGCCCATCTTCGAGCTGCAGCTAAGTTTAAAAAAAAGTTCGACGAAGGACAAATTTTGGACCAAATCGGTTGATCAGTTCGAGAGTTATCATGCTCTCCAACCACTACGTATGGTGTCATAGGGGTTTTTTTTCACATTTCGGGCTGTTGTCTTAAGAAGTATGGACTTGCCCCAGACAAAACTTTTACCGTTGGGTAATTGGGGCAGCGAATGCAAGTTGCTTCAACAAAAATCAAAGCGATTCGAGAGCAGGTCTTAAAGTGAACTTATCTGAAATTTTGTGTGGGAGGTACCCAAAAGAGTGGACAAATATAGTCCATATTCAAATCTGATCTATATCTGGTAGATATATTAAGATGTGTAAAGTATGGACCAAATCGGTCACTTCGTACTCACAAATTTTTAAAACATTAAAAAACTTTTGTGGGGGAGGTACCTGAAGGAGTGGACCGATATGGCTTATCTTCGAACTTAAACTAAGTTTGGACAAAATATTACGAAGGCCAAATTTTTGAGCGAATCGACAGATCCGTTCGAGAGTTACCTTGCGCTCCAACAACTACACTTGGTGTCATAGGGGTTTTTTTGCAACTTTCAGGTTATTTTGTCAGGATGTATGGATTTGCCCCTATTGAAACTTGTGCCTTCGTGAATACAATTTGTTACAACAAAAATCAAAGTGATTATAGAGCTGGTCCTAAACTTAACTTTTCCAAAATTTTGTGTGGGAGAGACCCGAAGTTGTGGACCGATTGAATCCATATTGGCACCTCATCTAAGTTTGGTAGAAATTTCACGATGCGCAAAGTATGGACCAAATCGTTTACTCTCTTCAAGAGTTATCGTGCGCACAAATGTTCCGAACATTTTCAAACTTTTGTGGGGGAGGTACCGGAAGGAGTGGACCGATATAACCCATCTTCGAACAAAAAATACGTTTGGACAAAATATTACGAAAGCCAAATTTTGGACCGAATCGGTTGATCCGTTCGAGAGTTATCGTGCGCACCATCCAGCCAGACAGACGGACGGACATTGCTAAATCGACTCCAAATTGTCTGAAACGGATTTCATCCAAACATACTTGAGGTCTAAAACCATTATATCGATGAGCACTTTTTGCCCGCATGAAAGTGCTGAGGGTATACAAATTAAATTCGGATATTTATCCCACAAAAGTTATGGTGATATTTATCCCACAAAAGTTATGGTGAATTTTACACTCTAAATACTATCTGATCATTATCAACAATTATTGGCACTATCCTTGAGCAAAACTATTACCTCTTGCAAATATTTGTCTGTATTGAACTATAACTACGGCCCCTAGCGTGATTAATGTTACACTACCCGCAATTAAAACTGAGGGATCCCTGTATAAACTGGGCTGCATCTCTGTTATCTGACCACGTACAGCAACATAATTAACATCAGTGGAAAGGTGAAGCGTTCCTCTTCTAAATATAACTTTAATGGGTTTAATACAATTTACAGGAATAAAGATATTGCCATTTAACTAAAAACTTTACAAATGTTCACACAAAAGTTCTGGCCGCTAAATATTATCTGATCATCACGTTAACATCAAGCTGCTTCTCTGTAGTAATCCCAAACCTTACATAAAATTCCGAGCCTATCAGACTACCATTGCGACCTACAGAGCCCCTACAAAAATGTTGTTTTTGGTTTTTAGTCCAAAACTATGGTGGTCTATTCTGCTCTGAACCCGACCTCCATACAAAATTTGGTGAAGATTGGTCCATAATTGCGGTCTGTAGCTGGATTAATATTTTTTAATGTTACCTCGTCGAGATATGCAGTTTGGTATACCACACGGGGGTCTACGACGAATACTTCGCGGTGTTACATGAATTTTTCCAAAAACAAACTTATAATACCCTTTCCACATTGTGGTGTAGGGTATTAATACATAAATTATTTATCATATTGGTTTTTCTTCTACAATTGCGGAAAATTATTATGCACTTTTCACAAATATTTACATTTGTAATTGCTTTTAATTACTCCCATGATATTTGATAATAAATTATAAATTGTAACCTTTTTGTAATTTAATTCCAAAAAAAAAAAATAAATAAATAAATACATATGCTTTTATAATATATGTTAATGTAAAAAGTTAATTGATGCAGTTCAACAAATACATTGTACGTATTTTATTTCCTCCATTAATTAATATTAATAAAACTTTTTTAGTGAGTTTAGTTTTTCATTTTACTCAATTAAAAAACTAACAATGCACAATATTGTCTAATTTGTACTATTATCACACAAAAAAGTGCATATTTTTATGCAGAAAAACCTATCTTCATTTGGTTGAATCTATATATAGAAACATATATATGTAATTTCGTTTGTATGTTGTCTAAAATAAGAAATAAATATTCATCTGTATTGAACAATGTAAATTGAATCTAAAGTTATATTGATTTAAAAAGAAATGTAGTGCATGAATTACAGGAATTGTATGCACAAATAGAAAAACAAATATATATATTTTTTAAAATAAAACTATGCATACGTACTGAGAATCGGTTCATATATGCAGCCAGATTGACCCTAACTTAAAAGGCAGAACAAAGAACAATATCAATCAATACTTACTTTTAATTTTGGGAAGAAAATGTTGAAAACATATTAAATTATGTATTGTCTTCTCATGTTTGTTTTAACTGCTGGCCAGCTGATTAAAATTTTAATGTCATAATAAGAAAGAAAGTATCAGTCAACTGTGCTGACGGAGATATTTCCTTAGCCGCTGACCAAAAAAAAAAAAAAAAAAAAAAAACAAACCAAACCAAACATAATAATTGTGCCCTATATAAAATACTAGCAAAGTGCCCGCTACTTCGTATGCGTTAAATATATAAAACAAATTAACAATATATAATATAGAATGGTGGAAACATTTTGTGTACTAATACGTACCACTTTAGTTCGATTTTTGTCACGCCTACACATCAAGAGCAATCCACATTTTTTTGAGATATTTTAATTGAGGTTCTCATCGCAAATACGGCCTAACCCAACAACCGCCATCCTCATTTCTAGCTCTATCTGTTCCCCCAATTATAGAACTATTTAGTTCTTTACATGTAAATATATACATACGAACCTCCTCCTATTATTTCAAAATTCCCATTACACAATAACAAATTGTACCAAATCCTGTGCCATTTACAACTTTTTACGTATATTTATGGCACATATTTCTTAAATCGGACGTTATAAGCAAATGATAACAATAATCTTAATTCCAAATCTCACGAATCCAGATCTATCCGTTCATCCAATACAAAATTGTACCATACATGGAACCATTTCGTACCCCTAAGTGTACCTAATTCCACATTTTAGGATTCGAGCGCTATAATTTCACCTAAATCCTAATTGTACAAAATGTAGTACTTTTTGTAAGCATAAGTACGCATTTCTAAAACTAAGTACGCATTTCCAAAACTAACCCCAACAGTAATATTAACTCCAAAATTCAAGATTCCAGCTCTAACCGTTCGCTCAAATCCAAGTTGTAGGATATCTCAATCCTACACTCCAACAGTAATATTAATTCCAAATTTCTTGATTCCAGCTCTACCCGTTCGCTCAAATCCAAGTTGTACCAAATTTGATACCATTTAGTACTTTTCGTATCCAAAGTACGTACTTCCAAACCTTCCTCTTTCAACACTCCATCAGTAATCGTAATTCCGAATTTCAGGATTCCAAATGTATCCGATCACATAAATTAAAGTTTGGTACCATTTAGTACTTTTCGTACCCATAAAACTAAAAATTTCAAAAACTTCATCAATACTACACACCTTATTCCGAATCTCTGGATTCCAGTTCACCGTTCACCCAAATCCAAATTGTACCAGATTTGGTACCATTTAGTACTTTTCGTACACATAAGTACAAATTTTCAAAACTACCTCAGTGCTATGTTCAAACAATAAGCTTAATTCCGAATTTCAGAATTCCAGATACATCCGATAACTCAAATCCAAATTTGGTACCATTTAGTACTATTCGTATCCAAAGTACGAATTTCCAAACCTACCTCTATCAACACTCCAACAACAATTTTAATTCCGAATTTCACGATTCCAAATGTATCCCATCATTGAAATCTAAATTTTACCAAATTTAGTACTATTTAGTACTTTTCCTACCCATTACTAAAAATTTCCAAAACTTTATCTATCCACACTCCAATAGTACTCCTTATTCCAAATCTCGGAATTTCAGCTATATCCGTTCACCCAAATCCAAATTGTACCAAATTTGGTACTATTTAGTACTATTCGTACCCAAGAGTACCAATATCCACAACTACCTCAATCCTACACGCGAACAGTAATCTTAATTCCAAATTTCAGAATTACAGCTGCATCAGATCACCGTATTCCAAATTGTACCAAATTTAGTACCATTTAGTACTTTTTGTTCCCATAGGTCCGAATTTCCAAACCTACTTCTATCCAACACTCCAAAAGTAATCTTACTTTCGAATTTCAGGATTCCAAATGTATCTGATCACCCAAATCCAAACTGTACAAAATTTGGTACCATTTAGTATTTTTCGTTGCCATAAGTACGAATTTCCAAAAGTATCCCAATCCCACACTCCAATAGTAATCTTAATTCCAAATTTCACTATTCCAGCTCTATCCGATCACTTAAATTCATATTGTACCAAATTTGGTACCATTTAGTACTTTTCGTACCCAAAAGTACGAATTTCCAAAATACTTCTATCCTACACCCCGACAGTAATCCTAATTCTAAATTTCAGGATTCCAGCTCCATCCGTTCCCCCAAATCCAAATTGCACCTTATTTGGTACTATTTAGTACCTTTCGTACCCATATGTACGAACTTCGAAAACTACCTCCATATCTCTAACCTACACTCCAACAGTAATAGTAATTCACAAATTTCAGAATTCCAACTTTATCGGTTCGACCTAATTCAAATTGTACCAAATTTAGTACCATTTAGTACTATTCGTACACATGAGTGCACATTTTCAAAACCACCTCCTTGTATCAACTCATCTTCCTAACCTTGATTTGCATTCCAAATTTCAAGATTTTAGCTCTATCCGTTCACGTAATACCAAATAGTACTAAATTTAGTAACTTTTAGTACTTTTCGTACACTTATAGTTCGAATTTCCAAAAACCATTTGGTACACCTTTCTAACTTACCATCAGTGAACCTCATTCCAAATTTCAGAATTCTAGCTCTTCGCGTTTGCCTAATACAAAGGGTACCATATTTAGTACCTTTTAGTACTTTTAGTACAGTTCTAGTTCGAATTTCCAAAAATCCAGCCTTATCTGACACCTTCGGACCAAGAGTGACCCTCACCCAAAATTTCAAGATTCTAGCTTTAGCCGTTTAGTCTGGGCGTTGATTATCAGTCAGTCAGTCAGTCAGTGAGTCAGTGAATCAGTGAGTCAGTGAGTCATCATTACTGAACTCTTTTATAAGTATAGATATCGATTTTGAATCAAAAGTATGCTTTAAATTTGTAGGTACCGTAACATGGGCTATACCATATCACTGACATAAACCAAAAATGTTTAGTAACCAAACTTTTCCAGAAAGCACTCGAAAAATTAAATTAGTTTTAGAGTTATATTGCACAATAGCCATTTAGTATATGCCTGCAGGATTTTGGGCCATTGTCTCAGGAAGTATTAACTTACCCCAGAAAAAAATTGTACCGTTGTAAATGAGGTCGCTAATACAACCTACAGAACTTACATACTTACTTAGCTGGTCCATTACAGAACATTTGTTCCATAGGCCGAACTAAGAAAAGATCTCCACTTCTCTCTGTTTATTGCTTCGCTTTCTGAAATACCGCGAATTTTCATCTTTTCATCTACTTGTTTGCGCCATCTA
Organism: Musca autumnalis; assembly: GCF_047663935.1. Taxonomy (NCBI): domain Eukaryota; kingdom Metazoa; phylum Arthropoda; class Insecta; order Diptera; family Muscidae; genus Musca; species Musca autumnalis. Next base: position 222,133,693 of record NW_027411755.1, read on the forward strand.
TTCCTTGGCCTGCCAATTCTGCGTGCACCGCCAAGCGGCCCGTATTTATACGTACATTAGCGGGTTCATCATCGCTCATTCTTATGATATGGCCTATCCAACGCAAACGTTGTATAGCAGATACAGCTCGTGGTTCATGCGACGTCGATGTTCACCGTCAACGCAGATTGGTCCGTAGATTTCGAAGAATTTTTCTTTCAAACACTCCAAGCACTGTCATGTCTGCTTGCGCAAGTACCCAGGCTGCGGAACCATACATCAGCACAGGTAGTATCCGTGATCTGTAGAGCGTTATTTTTGTTTGACGAGGTGTGGCTATTTTTTTAAACTACTTACTTAAACCAAAGTAGCATCTATTGGCCAATACAATTCTTTTTTTATTTCACAACTGATGTCGTTTGTTGTGTTTACGGGGGTGCCGAGGTAGACGAAGTCTTTTACTACCTCAATAGGAACCAACTTTCACAGTTGGTCCGAGCTCAATGGACGCATTGCGCGTCGACACCATTAACTTGGTCTTCTCACCGTTTACCGCCAGCCTCACTTTAGCAGATTCTCCTTCTACCTTTATAAAGGTATCAGTTACTTCTTTTACTGATCGTTCCATGGTGTCTATATCATCAGCATAAGCAAGTAACATGTGGCTATTGGTGTAGATTGTGTCACTTTTTTGTCGTTTGCCTCTCGTATAACCTTTTCCAGCAGGATGTTGAAGAGATCACACGAAAGGCTGTCTCCTTGTCTGAAACCTCTATTTTAACTGAGGATCTCGTGCCATTTTACAAAGCCGAATGAGCTTTGCGGGGATACAAAATTCAGACATGGCTTGGAATACCTTTGAACGCAGCGAGCTATCGAAGGCTGCTTTATAATCGACGAAAAGGTGGTAGGTGTCGATCTGCATCTCTAGGGTCTTCTCCGGGATTTGCCGAAGGGTAAATATCTGGTCAACGGTGGACTTGTGAGGTCTAGAGACGCATTGGTATGGCCCAATTATCTCGGTGACTATAGGCTTCAGTCGTTGCACAATATCCCTGACACGATCCTGCAGGCAATAGGGAGTACACTTATGCCCCTATAGTTGGAGCATACAGTCTTATCTTCTTTCTTGAGGACGGGATACTCAGGTTCCAATCGTCGGGTACTCGTTCTTCCTGTCAGATGGTGCTAACTAGCTGACGAATACACCTTATCAGACTTGAATCTTTGGTAAAATTTTCGGACTTCATTCTGGTTCCTGTACATCTCGATTTTTTTACACTCACGCTTTCCCATCTCTCTCTCTCTTTCCTGCGGAAAAGACGTTTCTCCTCTCTCCTTTTCTCACGATATCTCTCTCATGCGCTACGCGTTGCTACGTATTGTAAAGTAGCCCTATATGCCGCATTTTTCTCTTTTGTAGCAGCACGACACTCCTGATCATACCATGGATTCCTTGGTGGAGGTTTCTGGTATTCAAGTATGGCTGTTCTCATGGAGTGAGTAATACTTTGCCATTGCGCTGATATGTTATCGGGATGAGGAGTGCTTTGATTAAGCAATTGGGCTAGTTGAGTGGAATATGCTCCGGCTATCTGTTGTGATTGCAGCTTACCGATGTCTAACTTTCGTGTTGTGTCTGTTCGTACTTTATTTGCTACGTTTATGCTGGTGTGTACCTTTGCTGCAACAAGGTAGTGGTCCGAGTCTATGTTTGCTCCTCGGAACGAACGCACATACAACACGCTCGGTGAATGTCTTCCACCTATCACAACGTGATCAATTTGATTTCTTATTTTCTGATCTAGAGACAGCCAGGTACCCTTATGGATGTCGAGATGTTGAAATCTGGTGCTGCTAACTACCATGTTTTTTTGCCGCTGCGAAGTCTATCAGCCTCATACCATTGTCAGATGTTTCACTGTGTAGACTGAATTTCCCGACTGTTGGGTCAAAGATATTCTCCTTTCCAATTTTGGCATTAAAATCGCCTAGTATAATTTTAATGTCATGGGCAGTACAACGGTCATAAGTTTCTTCTAAGCGCTCATAAAATATATCTTTGATCTGTTCGTCCTAGATCATGAACGCAAATAAGGCTGATGTTGAATTTTGCTTTTAATCGAATTGCAGCGAGTCTTTCATTCACTGATGTGGAGCTGGAGACCACGTGTTTTAACCTCCGACCAACTACAAATCCGCAACCAAACTTATGCTTTGTGCCATGGCAGCTATAATACAGTGCGTCACTTTTAGGTGTTGTTGTGACGCCTTTCCCATTCCATAGTATTTCCTGTATGCCAGTAATGTAAGCCTTGTACTTTTCAAGTATATCTGCCAATGCGTAAACTGCACCTTCTCTATAAAGAGTGCGAACATTCCAGGTGCAGATTCGCAGATCATGGTCCTTAAAACGTTTGCGGGGGTCGTCAACCTTAGAGGGATTTGTTTTTCTTTTCTTTTTCCATAGTAGGTTACTTTTTTCTAGGGGAGGGTTACTAACCCGGCGCCCAAACCCAAGTTTTTAACGTTCTTATGGGTGTACGCGCTGCACATTTTAGCTCGCTACCTTTAACGGGTGTTAAAGGCAGCTACCCCAGGTGACACCACGGGGAGGTCGGTGTCCACTTCAGATGAAAGAGGGGCCAAGATAAATCCTGGACTTTGCCATGTTAAAGCCGGTCAGGACCCTTCTTTGGTATATGTGCAAAGTCTGCACCAATCAGAAACTCCCTGTGAGAAATATCTTGCCGATTTGCCATATGTTTCGTGCCGTCAGCGTTTCTTGGAGCTTTTAATCCAATATCTCAGGAAGTATGGACTTGCGCAAGAAAAAAATTATACCGTCGTAAAGGAGCCGCAAGGACAACCTACTGAGAGGAGCTCTTAACCTTCACTTTATACAAATTTTGTGCGGGAAGTACTCGAAGGAAGGTATGGACCTCTAAACCACGTGGATTTTTTAAGGAGTGTTTTTTCAAAAATCCACATGGTGTAGAACGTGGATTTTTTAAACAATATTTTTTGACGGACCTCTACACCACGTGGATTTTTTTAAAGAATAGTGTTTCGTGGACCTCTACACTGCATGGATTTTTTAAAAAATATTTTCCATGTACCTCTACACCACGTGGATTTTTTTTAAGAATTTTTTTTTTTAATTTAAAGAATATTTTTCACGGACCTTTACACCACGTGGGTTTTTTAAAGAAAATTTTTCACGGACCTTTACACCACGTGGGTTTTTTAAAGAATATTTTTTGACTGAGCTTTACACCACGTGAATTTTTTTAATGAACCTCTACACTACGTGTATTTTTTCAAGTATATCTTTTCACTGTCCTCTACACCACGCGGATTTTTTAAAGAATTTTTTTGCATGGAGCTCTACATCAAGTGGATTTTTTAAAGAATATCTTTTCATGGACCTCTACACCACGTGGATTTTTTTTAAATAATAGTGTTTTATGGACCTCTGCACTACGTGGATTTTTGAAGGAATATATTTATGGACCTCTACACCAGGTGGATTTTTTTAAAGTATATCTTTTCATGGACCTTTACACCACATGGATTTTTTTTAAAGAATTGTTTTGCATAGACCTCTACATAACGTGGATTTTTTTAAAGAATATATTTTCATGGACCTCTACACTACGTGGATTTTTTTTTAAGAATATTTTTTCATGGACCTCTACACCACGTGGATTTTTTTAAAGAATATTTTTTTCATGGACCTCTACACCAAGTGGATTTTTTTAAGGAATATTTTTTCATGGACCTCTACACCACGTGGAATTTTTAAAGAATATTTTTTTCATGGTACACCACATGGTTTTTTTAAGAATATCTTTTCATTGAGCACATTGGTACTTTCGTAAGAGAATGAAAATTGATTATTCCATACAAGTTGAGGATATTTCATGTTGGAGGGAATAAAAAGTTAGGACCGGTCGAACTTAACGTTTTTTACTTGTTTTTCGTTTTATATTCTCCACCATAGCATGAGGGGTATATAAGGTTTGTATCGATTATAGGTATTTATAGGATTTTTAAAATTTTTTTTACTGAATTAGCAGCTATTTCATATTTAATGTTCCATGCCGTCTCGAAACTTCTCCACCAAAAATTGTCAACATAGGTCCACGTTTTGATATAGCCCTCATGCAACCGTACATATTCGTACGGTTCACTTTTTCACCAAAAATTGTCAACATAGCTTCGTGTTTTGGTATAGTCCTCATATAATGGTACCTCCCGATTTTCGATAGTTTGAGGGTTTTTTGCTACAATTTTGACTGAACTACCCGTAATGTGACATTTAAAGTTTTCTACAGACTCGAAACTTCTTCTACAAAAATTGTCAACATTGGTCCATGTTTTGACATAGTCCACATATAACGATTTTTGGTCGGAAAATTTCTACACTAAAATTGTTAACATAGGTCCATGTTCTGGTATAGACGCCATATAACAAAACGCTCCAATTTTAGGTGTTTTAATAAGTTTACTACATTTGTTTACCAAACTTCCATTAATTCGATATTTGAAGTATCCAGTGGTCGCGAAACTTCTCCACCACAAAAAGGATTCACATAGGCCCATGTTTTGGTATAGCCCTCATATAATGCTAACTTCCAATTTTTGGTATTTGGAGGGTTTTTGCTACATTGCTTTGACTGAACTACTAGTAATTTGAATTGGTTATTTTGACGTATCAATCCATCTTATCATTTTATTTTTAATACTTTCCAATTTCTATGAAATTGTCAACCCACACCACTCAGTCTGATACTGAGAAGTTTATCCTCCAAATCTTCAAATTACAAAAGTCCTACATATCGTCTTCGAAAAAAAAAATATTTTCAACAACATTGTTCTGTGTCTTACAAAAAAACAATTCACACATCTGTTTAATGATATATGTAAATCCTCATGCTAAAGCCGTGCGAAAAACTAAAGCAAACAAAAAGGAATATATAAAATAAATTTTGGAATTTTGTTTATTTTGACATCGAGGATTTCGTTTGTCAAGTAAACGCCAGCCAACTGCTTCGTTAACAATAAGTTGAATAATAATCCCATTTAACTCGTATCATGGCATGTAAACTAGGTTTCCTAGTAGTCCATGTGGTTCGTATGTGCTGACATCAAGCATAACATAACAAGAATGAACATTGTGGAACATATAATTTGCAAAATATTTAAAACGCATATTACTCAAAATAAGCAAAAAAATATGTGCACTCTGAAATCAGCATTCAAAACAATTCAAGATGTTTCCAATTAGCTTGTGTTCAAAAGGATGAAATGAACGACAACCATGTTATCTCTTTTACCAAGAAAAATGGGAAAAATGGTAAACAAGACCAAATAACCAGCAGAGCGAATCAACCTACCTGTAGGATAGTTGTCCCTGTTTCGTTAGTTAACCATAAACCAAGAGATATGCATTGAACAATCCTTAGTTAGCACTAATGATACAACATTTATCTTCCGAAAATTTACTGTGGTTACTGTAACATTTACAGTGGTAACTGGGATTTAAAAGGTTAGTATATTGGTGCAGTGGTTAACGTCTACCCTTTTATAACGAAGACAGGAGCGTAATGTGGGAGAGGTCTCTATCGTGACACTTTTGCTTTTTAAGAAAATAAACTTTCGAATAATTTCCACTCTAAAAGTCACTAAAACTACCTGTTCTATTGTGTGGATCCAGAGCATAGGTATCGGTGACACCAGATGTGGTAGTACATGGTGTGTTTTTGGAAATATTATTCAAAATACTTTTTTAGCTGATGACCATAGTAGCTAATTGCTTTTTACTGTATATAATACTCTTATATTTACTAAAAGCTTATAATAATAAACAAGTAAGAAAAGTCTATAGTCGGACGGAGCCGACCATGGGATACCCTATACCACTATCCCTGGACAATCGCTCTCCACGGAACTTCTTTTCAATGATTGTGAAAATTTAATTATCAAATATCAGAGATGTAATGTATAATACTTATGACCAAAACCAAAAAGTTATCTAGCATGACAAAGACATTTTTGTAGAAGGAAGGAAAATTTAGTTCACACAAACTGAAATGTAATTAAACCCACTTATGTAGTACTACTACTTCCGTTGTTTAACTGCTACGTTATTGAAATTTTTACCAATTTCACACAAAAGTTTCAGTCCATTTAACCCTCTAAGTACTATCTGATCTTCACGTTGGTTTGTACCCTTCTTCTTCATCATAAACTCGAACTTTGTTTAAAATTTTGCGGGTTATAATTTTGACCTACAGAGCCGGTAAAAAATTGGTTAAAATTTTGTTTTTGGTCCATTTCATTCCCTGAACATTTCACGATCATCAGCAAAACCTAATCATTTCTATTCTGGCCCGAACCCAACCTCCTTAAAAAATTCGTTATAATCGGTCCATAATTGCGGCCTTAAGCTTTTTTACAATTTTTAATGGACGGACACACATCGCTAAATCGCTTTATCTCGTCGAGATATGAATTTTGGCATACCAAATAAGGGGTCTAGGACGAATATTTCGTGGTGTTACATAAACTTTTGGAGAGACAATATGTAGCATGGGATAAAAATGTGGTTCTCTACACAGAACCCATTATATATTAGGCAGTAGGCCCGTTATCTAGCAAACACTTTATTGCAATTTACATCAGAGGAAAGGTCAGTAGTTTTTTTCATATGTAGGCTACTTTGCGAAATATGTATATTTGTCCTCAATATCGACCAAAAATACAATTTTTATATTTTTTATACAAAAGTAATGGTCTATTTCACCCGCTAAGAATATCAGATCATCATTCAAAATTGTAGGCATCTTTTTCGACCTATACTCTTACCCGGTGCAAAATTTCGTGACTATTGATGTATAATTGCGACTTCTAGCGAGTTTATTGTTACACTACAAACATATAACGGAATATATTAGGCTGTAACTCTGTTATCTGATCATGTACACCAACATAATTGGCATCAATTGAAAGGTCAAGCGTTCCACTTTCAAGTATATCTCACTTGTCCGGAATGTCACTTCCAGGAATTAATATATAAGCTGTATATTAAAAATTTTCACACAAAAGTTTTGGTCCATTTAACCCTCTAAATATTATCCGATCGCCATCTCAAATTGCAAGCTTCTCCTTTGTGATATACTCTTACTTTATTTAAAATTACGCGTTGATCGGACTATTATTGAGACCTACAGAGTCGCTAGAAAATTGGATAAATATTATGTTTTTGGTCCATTTCACCCGCTAAATATTTCACGATCATCACCAATAAGAATAGGGATCTATTCTGATATGAACCCGACCTCCATACAAAATTTCGTGACGATCGGTCCATAATTTCGGCCTGGAGCATGTTTACAATTTATAATGGACAGACGAACGAACGGACGGACAGACACACATCTCAAAATCGCTTTATCTCGTCGAGATATGAAGACTGGTATACCACATTGGGGGTCTCCGACGAATATTTCGCGGTGTTACATGAATTTTTACCAAAACAAACTTATAATACCCTTTTCCACATTGTGGTATAGGGTATAATAAATACATATTTTTGTGAATTTTGGCTTCAAAAACCTATATTTTGTTTCCAACTAAAACCACAGTTCATTTAATAATCATGCAATTTAGTCCAGTTGTTGTTTGTTCTGGTGTTTTATCGACCTTAATATTTTTCCATGGCCTTTGCTGCACATTCTGTTCTTTGGTTTAAGGTATTTGTGTGCTGTAGCATTTCTGTTTTGTGAATTTTGTTTCTTAATCATAATCTGGTTAAATTGTATAACATCAATGGTATACTACATTCCCAAGTGATATAACAATTTTCGGTAAACATTTTAATTGGCGTTTTATTCAATGTTCTGGGATTGTTACTCAGAATTCGTGGATTGTACATAAAATTCATAAATTACACTGTACAACACAAAAAATAATTACAAGATAATTCGACCAGATTATGAAAGAGGACCGAAAAAAGAAGACATGTGTATCGGCGTTTTAAAAGTTTACGTCGGGAAGTAACCTAAATAGGCGTGGCAAGTTCCGACATTAGATTCCTTGGAATCCTTGCAATTTAGGTATAAAGTGTCTTTGGGTGCCACCGTGGTGCAATGGTACGCACGCCCGCCTTGCACGCAGAAGGTCGGGGGTTCGATTCCCCGGCCAAGCAACATCAAACATTTTTCAACGGTGGCAAAATACCCCTCAGTAATATTGGCGACATTTCCTGAGTATTACAGCCTTGAAAATCTTCTCCATAAGTGGTGTCTTAAGACACGCCGTTCGGACTCGGCGATAAACAGTAGGTCCCATATCATTGAGCTAAATATGAATCGGGGTGCACTCATTGATATGAGAGAAGTCTCCCTTGTCCCGTATGGGATGTTGTGGAACAATGTTTTTTTTTTTTTTGTTTTTTGTGTCTTTGGCAATATTACTGACAACAATGCGGGGTATCTTTTTATGAAAAAATTAACCCTCATGCGAGTCACTAAACGGTTATTTGGTCCCTTTTTTTCAAAAACGTTTAAAAACTCCATTATAATGTGATCGTATCAGATTAAAATACTTGACAAAATTATTTATGATAAAATGTTTTTTCATGGTTTTGGCATGGTCCTAAATACTCTAATTGACTGAATTAACCCTTGAAATCGAAGTAATTAACCATATCCTAACTAAATTTGTTATGATCATTCATGATACACGCATGTATGTCAAAACTTAGGGTTAATTCAGTCAATTTTATCAGAGCAGGAGTAGGTGCCACCATTAGAGTATTTAGGACCATGCCAAAATCATGGATGTTAGGACTCGTATGTCAGATATATATTCACTGGACAATAGACGTAGATTATTCCCGCATTTTAACATACAATATCCTGATGACGTTATTTTAGTTTATAGTACTAAAATACGTAATTACATACAAAATTGTTGTGGATGAAAACGTCACGGCGAATCAAATGAGTCTAAAATCATACAGACTGGCACTCGTATTATAGCTTCGATGTTACAGCCAAAATATAATTTGTGTAAAAAATATTTTTTGTTCGAAATATGTAATATGCAATATGTAGTTGAAAATGTCAGATATATATTCACTGGACAATAGCCGTAGACTATCTCCGCATTTTCACATACAATATCAGGAACCTATGACACATCCTGATGACGTTATTTCAGGTTATAGTACTAAAATCCATAATTTTTCAAAGTCCGATCTGGGTTATCAATATTTTCCCAATATATTTACCTTATATATTTCAAACACAGATTGGATCGAGCACACATAATCTTCTGAAAGAATTTTTTATCAAAAAACTTCAATAAAATATATTTTGTGACCGCAGAAAAATGTGAATAAAAACGGTAGAATATGGTCCTAAATCATATATAAAAAGCAAAAGCTTCTGGAGATGTTAAATATTATAGCTACAAATTTTTTTTGTTCAGAGACTCATAATGAAATTTGATTTGGAACATTTCTTCTTTTGACACAACCCCCAAAAAGTGAGCTATTTTAGGAGATTTTTACTCAGTATGGAATAAATTTTAATTAAGAGTCTAAAAGTTTAACAAATAATTTCTACCTATAATATATAATTTTGTAACGCCATTTTCTCAACAAAATATTTTACTCAGATATCTAGTTTGTTCTATGACTTACACTTAAATTTTATGTTGACTATTTCTTCCTTTAACACCTTTCATCAGAACTAAATTTCATGTTATTTTAACGCATCAACTCGAAAAAAGAACAAAACAAATTTATTCAAAATTTTTTTTGGGTATTTTGTTGGCAAACTTGATTTGTATATTTTCTTGATATATATTGCAAATACATATTTCATTTATTCGGCTGCTTATATTGAAATTTCATGGAGATTATTCGTGTCTTTGACGTCTTCTATCTAGAATGAAGTTTTGTGGGACAAAACTTAATAAACTCAGATAAAGTACAACATTAACCATAAAACGTGATTTTACTTTTGGCAGATTCCTGGCGTTTAGGTGCGATTTAGAGTTTTGGTGTATTTGGGGACCTATAGTAAAATTTTATGACAAATAATTTTGTAGAATATTTTGATCTGATACGATCAAAGTTTAAAGGAGTTTTTAAACGTTTATGAAAAAAGGGGCCAAAAAGACTCCTTTAGGAATAGCACAAGGTCAATTTTTTTCAAAAAAAATCATTTCATTTTATCCAAAAATATTTAATGTGTATGATATACAATCACAAATCGCGTGTTCTTAAAGGGTAAACATTGGCTTCAGCTATATTAAATTATCAAAAATATTAATGAGGGTATATGCACTTTCGTACGACCCAAAATGCGCCGCATCGAAATAATGGTTTTATATCACAAGTATGTTTGGCCAAAATCCGTTTCAGACAAATCGGAGTCGATTCAGCCATGTCCGTCCGTCTGTGTGGCTGACTGGAGGGCACGATAATTCTCGAACGGTTTAACCAAGATTTGGCATTCGAAATATTTTGTCCAGACATAGTTAATTTCAAAGATGGGTCATATTGTTCCACTCCTTCCATAAAAGTGCAAAATTTTTCGCTAAAATAGTTTACAGGATAACTCACAAAGGCAGTAACCGATTTGATCCATACTTTGCACAACGTAATATTTCTATCAGACATAGATCATGTACGCATATAGACTATATTGGTCCACTTCTTCGGGTTCCTCCCACACAAAATTTTAAGAACGACTCTTAAATCGCTTTCGCTTTCTACATTACAACGGTACAAGTTTTTAAGGGGCAAGTCCATACTAACTGCAAAAATTGCCACTATAGGTAGTGATTGTTGTTTACCACAACTTTCCAACTGGATACTGGGTTGTTTCAACCTTTGCACATCCCACGGTACGCCTGAACTAACATTAAATGAAGCTACTGCTAATCTATCATATCAAACTTCCGAAATGGAAGGCATTACAATTCATGAAGGAAAAGCCCCTTCGATTTGTACATGTGTATGTATTGGGAAATAATTCTAAACAAGACAACAGCTTGACTTGATAAAAAAGGCTCCAAAAATACTTCATATCTGCAATAATGTTTGTATAAATGTTCATAGATGATGTTCAATGTTCATAGATGAGAAAAATCAAAAAACCAACAAAATCGACGAAAAGATTTTGAAATAAATCGCGGTCAAAAGTCACATTTTTAAAGTTTTTACGTTTTCTGGATTTTGCTTGGAAATCGCAAGTCCTATCGAAATGGCACTAAAAAAAATGTTGTAACAGTGAAAATTCTCTACAACATTTTCTTAATCCCATATCAATAGGGCTTGCCGTTTCTATGCAAAATTCTAAAAACATAAAAACCCTAAAAAATTTTAATTTTACCGCGATTTATTTAAAAATTCCTAAAGCGATTTTTTCTTCTTTTTGGATTTTTCTCATCTATGAACATTGCTGTTTCAGAATCTGCGAAAACTTCAGGTGTAAGCGATTTTCTTTTAAAGTTAGTCAGGGCGCACCGTACATGACATTGACCTATAAGGAGGTGATACATTTAGTGCATTGTCACAATTTGAACTTTTATATCTCAAAAATGGTAAAAATGGAAAATATCATAAAGGTCAATATTGCAGAGAATTTTGACAGCTACAAACAACATTTGCTCTAATCGCAATTTAGTGGGACTTGGCGTTTCCAAACAAAATCGTGAGAACCTTAAAACCCTAAAAATCCCTTCGTCGATTTGTTTGTTTTTTTATTTTTCTCATGTATGAACATTGTAGATTCAGAATCTGCAAAAATTTCCCAGATGTAAGCACCTTACTAATAAAGTTGGTTTAGGCGCACCGTGATATAATTTGGTCAAGAGTTGGATTTCAAGTTCAGTTTTCGTACCACAAAAGTTATGGTCAATTTTACACGCTAAATACTATCCGATCATTATCAACAATTATTGGTACTATCCTTGGCCAAAACTATTACCTCGTGCAAACATTTGTCAGTATTGCGCTATATCTGCGAAATCTAGCGTGATTAAGGTTACACTACCCACAATTAATACTGAGGGATCCCTGCATATACTAGGCTGTAACTCTGTTACATGACCACTTTTATAAATATAACTTACATTGATTTTCTGGAATAAAGATACCGTAATTTCACTAAAAACTTCGCCAATTTTCACACAAAAGTTCTGGTCAATTTAACCCGCTAAATAATACTTGATCGTCACGTTAAATTGCAGGCTACTTCTCTGTCGTAAGTACAATCCTTACGTAAAATTTCGCGCCGATCAGATTACCATTGTGACCTTTAGAACCGCTACAAAATGTGAAAAAAGTTTGTTTTTGGTCCATTTCACGGCCTAAATATTTCACGATCTATTCTCGTCTGACCCCAACCTCCATCATCTCAAAAATAAGCTAAAACAACAGTGAACAAATATACAATGCAAATTCCTGATGCCTTACAGGGTCCCTAGCAAAAACTTCATCACGCATAACGTGGAAGTTCGACTCACGGCGTATCTTAATATACTCACCAAGGGCTTTCATCTCCAAAAGGAATTATCTCTGCCCCTAAATTTGTGTTCACAGTGTTATTGACATAATTTGAATCAACGGAAAGGTCAAGAGTCGGTTTTCATGTTTCGTTTCCGTAACTTATGCCCCCAGAGTTTAAAATTTGGACCAAAAAGTAAAAAATATCAGTCGGCTTTGCCGACAGAGATATACCCTAAGCCTGTGTGGATTGAAATACTTTTTTCCAAAAAAACTTTTGTATTAAGAGGGGGTTTTCAAAATGTTGGCCGTATGAACCGACAAAAATATAGATAGGATCAAAGCGCAAAAAATTGCGGGGATATCGATAGATAAAGCTTTTTGCCATACTAGCCTACGAAAAACATAATATCGCTATATCAGAAAGAATCCTGGAACAGACCCTTAACTACACAAAAATGTTGAACAATTGTGTGGGTGGTAACCCAAGGATCGGACAGATAAGGCCCAAATTGGAACTTAAACTAAGTTTCAACAATATTTAGAGATCCAAAGTTATGACCAAATCGGTTGCTACGTCTATGAGATATCGCGCGTACAATTTTAGCGAATATCTTTGAACTTTTGTGGGGGAGGTACCGGAAAGACTCCACCTTCGAATTTCATCTAATATTCGAAGAAATATTACGACATCCAAAGTGTGGACGAACGTAGTATTCGGTTCGAGATCTCCAGTCACTACATATGGTGCCATAGGGGTTTTTTTACACCTTTCGGCCTGTTTTCTCAAGAAGTATGGACTTGTCCTTGAAAAACCGTTTACTGTCGAAATTGAGGCAGCAATTGCAAGTTGCATTAACAAAAATCAAAGTGATTCAAGAGCAGATCTTAAGGTGAATTTATCCAAAAATTTGTGTTTGGGGGTTCCCGAAGGAGTGGACAAATACAGTCCATATTCCAACCTGACCTATATCTGATAGATATATTAGGATGTGTAAAGTATGGACCAAATCGGTCACTCCCATCAAGAGTTATCGTTCGCACAATTTTTCCAAACATTTTTGAACTTTTGTTGGGGGAGGTACCTGAAGGAGTGGACCGATATGGCTTATCTTCGAACTTAAACGAACTTTGCACAAAATATTACGAAGGCCACATTTTGGACCGAATCGGAAGATCCGTTCGAGTGTTATCTTGCGCTCCAACCACTACACACGGTTTCATAGGGTTTTTTGCGCCTTTCAAGCTATTTTCTCAGGAAGTATGGACATGCCCCTGATGAAACTTATACCATCGTATGTGGGGCAGTGAATACAAGTTGCTACATCAAAAATCAAATCGATTCGAGAGCAGGCACTAAACTGAACTTTTCCGAAATTTTGTGTGGGAGGTACCCGTAGGAGTGGGCCGATTGAGTCCATATTGAAACTTTCTCTAAGTCTGGTAGACATTTCACGATGTGCAAAGTATTAACCAAATCTAGTACCTCATTTCTAACACAGTTGCCGTTGACCAATCGAACTGAAATTTTGCACACTTTTCAGATTTGGATGACAATACATGAATATAAAGCCAAAACCGATTTCAGGTGTTTTGTGGATTTTGTCTTCATTTTTTGTCCGAATTGGCTGTAATTTGGCATTTGGAGTTACGAATTGTACAGAAACTCCCCCACAAAAAATTGTGGACATGGGCCAGATTTTGGCAATTTAAAGTTTTTATCTACATTTTCGGCCTAAATTGACTGTAATTTGGTTAAAGTTAAAATTAAAACTAATTAAAAAAGTTAAGTTTCAGTGTTTTATTTAGAAATTCACTCAAAACTAGGAAATAATTTGTCGCTTAGCCTCAATAAATATATTCTTCCTCTTCATGGAATCACACAAATAAAACTCTTGCATTTAAATTAAAAATGGCGGCAAAATTAAACGGCAAGCGTTTTATTTGAGAGATTCCATTATGATGAAGAATATGTTTATTGAGGCTAGGCGACAGATTATTTTCTAGTTTTAAGTGCATTTATAAATGAAATACTGAAACTTATTATTTTTAAATTATTTTTAATTTAGTATTTATTTCAAAAGGTTCCGGTTAGATCTTTATAGTCAGTTATATTTTTTGGCTTGTGGCTTAAGCCATTTTGGCTTTGAGCGCCTCAGATATGCTGGCATTGGCAATAAAACATTCATCTACCTTTGAATTCACACAATGCTTTTGCGCTCTTAATTTATTTTGACACTCATCTTCTCGTTTCCTTTCTCCTTATCTTAATTGATTTAAACTATCTCCCACACCGTTATTATTATCTTCATTGTTTTATTTTATTCTTCTTATTATTTCATTCTTGTGAAATGCTACATCTTAATTGTATTGTAGCAAATAAATTCGTTATTCCGTGTTGTTGAAAATTCTGCGGCGGAGGTAAAACACAGAAACAGGCATCAAAATTGCACGAAACTTGCAAACTTTTATTCTTACTATACACATGCTGCAATGAAGTCATTGTTGCGCTATTAAAATACAATTTCATTTGAACTTCCTGGTGTAGGAGTATTTGCCATTGGAAGTACACTATCAAGAAATTTTATTGTTTTTGTATTTAAAACAAAATTTAAATCGAACATTTTGTGCTTTATTAAGCAACAACCTTGTTTAACAACGAGGAGCTATGAAGTACAATTAACTTTACAGTATCTTCATGATGCTGATGGTGATGCTCACTGACTGTTTCCAGTGTTGGTTATTAAAAACGTTTTTTATACCCTCCACCATAGTATGGAGGGTATATTAAGTTTGTTTTTTCCGTTTGTAACGCATTGAAATACTCATTTGCGACCCTATAAAGTATATATATTCTTGATCAGGGTAAAATTCTGAGTCGATCTGTGTACGTCCGTCCGTCCGTCCGTCTGTGGTAATCACTCTAGCATCCACAAAAATGGAGATAAGACGCTGAAATTTTGGGAAAATGCGTCTTTTGTTTGCAGGCAGGTCAAGTATAGCCCCCATATAACGGTACCCCCCGATTTACGGTATTTTGCCGTTTTTAGCTACATTTTCAGACCGATTTAGCTATAATTTGACATATAGGGTTCTTAGGTATCAGTAAACATATATAACAAAAGTTGTTGACATAGGTCCACGTTTTGGTATAGCCCCCATATAACGGTACCCCCGATTTACGGTATTTTGACATTTTTAGCTACATTTTCAGACCGATGTTGCTATAATTTGACATTTAGGGTTCTTAAGTGCCAATAAACTTATATAAGAAAACTTGTGGACATAGGTCCACGTTTTGCTATAGCCCCCATATAAAGATACCTCCAATTTACGGTATTTTGACGTTTTTAGCTACATTTTCAGACCGATTTAGCTATAATTTGACATTTAGGGTTTTTAAGTGTAAATAAACATATATAACAAAAGTTGTGGACATAGGTCCACGTTTTGGTATACCCCCTATAACGGTACCCCCGATTTACGGTATTTTGACATTTTTAGCTACATTTTCAGACCGATGTTGCTATAATTTGACTTTTATGGTTCTTATGTGCCAATAAACTTATATAAGAAAACATATGGACATAGGTCCACGTTTTGCTATAGCCCCCATATAAAGATACCCCCAATTTACGGTATTTTGACGTTTTTAGCTAGATTTTCAGACCGATTTAGCTATAATTTGACATTTAGGGTTTTTAAGTGTAAATAAACTTATATAACAAAAGTTGTGGACATAAGTCCACGTTTTGGTATAGCCCCCATATAACGGTACCCCCCGATTTACGGTATTTTGCCGTTTTTAGCTACATTTTCAAACCGATTTAGCTATAATTTGACATTTAGGGTTCTTATGTGTCAAAAAACTTATACAACAAAAGTTGTGGACATAGGTCCACGTTTTGGTATAGCCCCCATATAACGGTACCCCCCGATTTACGGTATTTTGACGTTGCTGGCTACATTTTCAGGCCGATGTAGCTATAATTTGACGTTTAGGGTTCTTAAGTGTCAACAAACTTATATAACAAAAGTTGTGGACATAGGTCCACGTTTTGGTATAGCCCCCATATAACGGTACCCCCGATTTACGGTATTTTGACATTTTTAGCTACATTTTCAGACCGATTTACCTCTAATTTTACATTTAGGGCTCTTAAGCGACACTAAACTTATATAACAAAAGTTGTGGACATATGTCCACGTTTTGGAAAAGCCCCCACATAACCGTACCCCCCGATTTACGGTATTTTGAAGTTTTTAGGTACATTTTCATACCGATTTATCTATAAAGTGACATTTAGGATTATTAAGTGCCAATAAACTTATATAACAAAAGTTGTGGACATAGGTCCACGTTTTGGTATAGCCCCCATATAACGGTACCCCCGATTTATGGTATTTTGACATTTTTAGCTACATTTTCAGACCGATTTACCTCTAATTTGACATTTAGGGCTCTTAAGCGACACCAAACTTATATAACAAAAGTTGTGGACATAGGTCCACGGTTTGGTATAGCCCCCATATAACGGTACCCCTGATTTATGGCATTTTGACGTTTTTAGTTACATTTACAAACCGATTTAGCTATAAATTGACATTTAGGGTTCTTAAATGTCAATAAACTTATATAACTAGTGACATGTCCATGTTTTGGAATAGCCCCCATATAACGTTACCGCCGGATTTCAGGTATTTTGACGTTTAAATTCACATTTCTAGACCGAATTAGCGATAATTTGATATTTAGGGTTCTTAGTGACCAAAAAACTTGTATTCGAAGTAATTAACGGTAACTCGGTATAACGGATTTAGGTATCCCCATATAAAGGATTTTCGGTATTTTGAGAATTTTACCTACAAGTTTTAACACAATTTGTCTGTAATTTGAACATTTGACATTTGAAATTCTTAGTGGTCACCACAGCTCTCCACCAAAAATTGTCAAGATAGGTCCATATTCGGATAGGGCTCCCATATAACGGTACCTCCCAATTTTCAGTAATTGGAAATTTTAGCTAAATTTTTTAACCGAACTAACTGTAATTTGACATTTGAACGTTGTAGTGGTCACCACAAATCAACATAGCCCCAATATAACGATACTTCCCGATGTTCGGTACTTTGAGGATTTTACTTAAAATGTTTAACCGATCGTAGGTCCATGTTTTGGTATAGCCCCAAAACAAACCTCCCGATTTTATGTACCTTAGCTTTCTTGTTTGGACGAACTTTCTGTAATTTGAAATTTAAAAGCCAACAAAAATTGTTCATTTAAGTTCATATTTTCGTATAGCCCACATACCTCCGAACTAGCTGTTAATGACATTTGAAGTTCCCACGTTATCTACCGATTTTCGGTATTTGAGGATTCTAGCTACAATTTTTAACCGAATTAGGAGTTATTTGACATTAAAGGCTCCCATCAAAAACTGTCAACATAAGTCCATGTTTTATTATAACCCCTATATAACGGTACCTCCCAATTTCTAGCCCACCAAAAATTGTCAACATACATAGTTAGATATAAGCACCATAAAAAAGGGCCTACCAAATGAAACATTTTATGTACATTATCTGACATTTTCACGTACTCACTTAAAGTTGGGGATAGGAATGAAAACTAATTATTCCATTTTAGTTCAGAATATTTTATGGTGGAGGGTATGAAAAGTTCGGCCCGGCCGAACTTAACGCTTTTTTACTTGTGGTTTTTCATTTCTCCATTGAAATGAAAGTGGTTCGTTCAACATCAATGACCGTGAATTGAAGTGGAAACAATGATGATGCTGATGATGATGTGCCTACGTATGTATGTATATCGGCAGTAGTGGAAATTAAACTGAAAATGTGTTATGGACACATGTATACATTGTACATTGGGGAAAATAGTATTGTACGTGATTTACATTTTTTAATTTTTCAATTTACAATTCTATATGAAAATGTTTTTTGCTTGAAATCTCCATTATATGAAAATGATGCAAGCATGACACAGAATACATTTTTTTTAAATATTTTACAAAAATTAAAAAACAAACATAATTGCAGTAGAAAAGTGTTAAATGTTATAATTTCTTTCAGAAAAAAAATCTAAAAAAATATATCGCCACTTCAAGCCACTGTGTGTGACGAAGTAATCATGCGTTAAAAGAAAGCATTGCCATTGGCGGCATTCCGTACACACACGCACACAGCTTTCCAGATTAACCATCACCATAATGCCAATCAATTGCTGATGCTGATGAAGGTAATGTTCATGGTAATGTTACTGTAAACATTCCTTGTCATTAATGACTGACACAATGGTCGTCTATGGCCACTGACAGAACACTTCTAATCACTTAAAATGCTGGCCTTTTGCTTAAAAAATTAAATAGTCGGAATACATACTTCATTCAGTTGAACACTTGTTATGTTAAGTCGATTTTTTATTAATTAGCAATGGAAGGCAAAGTGATATACAGTGGCGTCCTTAGGGACATAAAAAAATCAAATGTAACTTTAATTGAAAACACTTTTTCCAAAAATTGTTAGTAGTGAATCTTACAAGCTAAATCTACAGGGGAGTTCATATTTTAACAGCAACACAATGTTTTTACTACTGGAAAAGACGCGAACATTTATTATCAGAACTGATTTCTTTTTCTACAGTATTCTCAAGCTTAATTTATTCACATTCACATGCGCTCAAAACAATTGTTGAAGCACTATTCCCTCTCTGATTGAGACATCTTCAAAGTAGTAGGAGACACCTTGTGTAGTGCGGGAATCAAATGAAGTCATTGGGTTTCAAGTCAGGGCTGTACGGCGGACGACCTATTAATTCCAAGTTTTGTCTTGTCAAAAAAGCGTTGATTTGAATCGATGTGTGAGAGCTAGCCGTGTCATGGTGCAAAATGATTCTTCTTTTCATGTTCGTTTTCGAATTCCTTCGAAGACTTTAGCCAAAAAAATTGTTGTGTACTACTCAGAATTGACCGTCCTATGTTGCTCAAGCCGTACAGTCGCCACACGGTCAGTTTTGCCGAAGAAACAGGCTACCATTTGCTTCAAGTACTTCTAACATGGATTTGTCTTATCTGCAATGGCCCTAGTGGGGGACCATTCAAAATAGACATTAAAATAGCAAAAATTCCCACAAAGCTGAATTTTGGTGGAGAGCTAGGGTTTGCCATTAGAAGCAATGTGCCAAAAATCCACATCACTCATATGTGTGCAAAAATAGTTATTCGGGATTAAAGGTCAAGATTTATGGATTTTTTAGAATTTCAGATGTTTTCTTAAAAAAAGGTAGGGCTAATCATAAAGTTACTAGAGCAAATATTGTAGACAGAAGAATTCTCTACAAGTTTCGTCTTTATATTTTTTTCTAGAATGAACCATTCTTGATATATTCCGGTTCTAATAACACATTATGTTTAAGCACTTATAAGGGAAATACGCACATATTCATGTGAAACGGCTAAAATAACCGAAGTAACCGAGTCTGTCCCCGCCCAAAAAATATATGTTTCTTGAAGAGAGAAATTATATCTGCCTAATAAAAAATTCCAACAAAATCGGAGAGTGTTTAGTAAAGTTATTCATGTTATTTTATGTTAGAGTCATTTTATGCAAAAATAGCCCATTTAACCCACATGTGTAATCGAAAGCCCAACGGGAACGACCCTAACAAAACTCTCCGATTTTTTTGAATTTTTGTCAGCAGATTACACTGTGCAACATTTTTAAGGCAATCTGGTGCAAATAATTTGAACTGAGGACTTTTTTTAAAGTACAGACCCAAACGACAAAAACCCCTAATTGGCTTTTGTTGTGTCAGATCCAGCTTCGATTTTATTGTCCCATCTATACATGGTTAAAAATTTACTTTTTAAGGCAATACGGGGCTATATCTCTGAAACCAATGCGAATCTTCTTCTGACCTTTGAAGCAAATTTGTAGGTAGGGGCAAGAATAACATTTTAGGAGAAAAACGAAATGAAAAACCGAACTACTTGTTACACTGTGCAACAAAATGGAGCTCAAAGTCTGGGGGGTGGAAAATTCCTATTGGAGATGAAAGCCCTTGGTGAGTATATACAGAACCCCGAAGGACAGATTCGCCGTGAGTCGAACTTTCGCGATATGGCGTGATGAAGTTTTTGCTAAAGACCCTGTAAGCCATCAGGAATTAGCGTTATATCTTTGTTCACTGTTGCTTTAGCTTATTTTTGAGATGACATGTATTCAGTTAAATCGAATGAGGATTTTTTTCGTAGAGCACTTCGACCTCCAAACTCGCTTCCTTCAATGTCCTTTTCGTCCTTTATTTTAAGAGCAGCTATAAAAGTACCACAAGATGACGTTTTTCAGCTTCGAAATGTTCTGCAAAGTGTCGGCCAGAAAATTTTAGGTACGGCTCTCATTGACAACAAATCGATTTTGTCGAGTTTTCGTGGTCGTTTTGTGCATTTACCCTGTTTTTGTTCAGAAAAAGAATATATATATATATATTCTTTTTCTGAACAAACTACCAGTAATTTGACGTTTGATTCTCAGTGGCCACAAATCATCACCACTAAACACTGTCAACATAGGTCCACGTTTTGTTACAGCACCCATATAACGGTACATCCCGATTTTCGGTATTTTGAGGATTTTAGCTATATTTTATGACCGCACTACCTGTAATTTGACGTTTGAAGTTCCCAGTGGTCATAAAGCTTCTCTACTAAAAAGTGTCAACATAGGTCCATGTTTTGGTATCGCCCCCCATATAACGGCACCTCCCGAATTTCGATATTTTGAGGATTTAAGTAACAATTTTTAACCAAAGTATTTGTAATTCGATATTTGGTCATACAATATCTCCACTAAAAACTGTCAACTACGGACCCTGTGTTGGTATAGCCCCCATATAACGGTACCCACCGTTTTTTTTTTTTTTGTTCAGGAGATAAGTTCAAACAGTTCAAGTTACTGTATCAACGCAACACATGGTGGTACGTCAAAAGAAACTGAGAACGTTTATGCTAAAAAATGTTAAACTTTCCAATGGAAGTGTAAAATGAGATCATAGACGGCATTGGCTACTCCAACGGCAAATACCATCAACATACCCAAGCGAAAGTGGACAAAAGAAACTCCTGCGTCCACGTTTACCACAACAACGATATCTGATTGTTCCGAAAAAACAAGAAGTAGCTTGGAGTTATCTGGAGAAGTTGAGTATGCACTTTGAGGGCAAACGCCTCGAGAGCCTCGAATTGATGGTAGTCAAGAATGAATCTATAGAAATTAGGTTGGATGCTCTCAAATTGAAAGATGTGAAAGCTTAACCAATCGTTGATCAATTGTGATGATTGTTGCAGAAAAGTCACCTCACACCCAAGTCCAGCATTATGTGCTGGATTGCGTTCTTCGCACTGTCACGGAAGATGAGGTACTTATGGTCAATCGAAATCAGCCTTCATCAATAGTAAAACTAATATTATGGCCAATGGCCCACTAAAATGGCGGTATTTAGTCTTCGTTTGGTGTATTACACTTTGCACTAGAAATTTTCCGGTATAGGCACACGTCTTCATATTGCCGAAAACTGTACGCCCGATTTTTGGAATTTTGGAAGTTATAGCGACATAATTCAACCAGAATAACTGAAATTTGGAATTTAGTTTTCGTTGGAGTTAAACAAATTTCCCACAGAAATTTCTCGGTACAGGTCCCCGTTGTACAGTCTTATTTTTATTTTGAACATTTTATCCACGTTATTTAACCAGAATAATTGAAATTTGGTATTTATTCTTCGCTAATGGTATAAAACAGTTTTACGGGTACAAAACATCCTTTATGAAAAAATCAGACAGTAGAGGTCCACTTTTTGGTGTACAACCCATAGCACCTATTAAAGATGTTTATCACATTTTTCTACCGAATTTGTTGTTAATTGGAAATTTGTTTTCCCAGAATATAGAAATCTGACACGCAAAATAACTATCCATGTATATCCAGGTTTGTGTCTAGCCGGTATTGCCCAATTTTTGTGTATTTCGAGGTTTTTGTTTTTTTATACCCTCTACCATAGTATGGAGGGTATATTAAGTTTGTCATTTTGTTTGTAACACATCGAACTAATAATTTGCGACCCTATAAAGTATATATATTCTTGATCAGGATAAAATTCTAAGACGATCTAGCCATGTCCGTCTGTTGTAATCACTCTAGCGTCCGCAATAATTGAGATAGAGTGCTGAAATTTTGCACGCGAGGGTATTTTTCCCATAGGCAGGTCAAGTTCGAAGATGGGCTATATCGGTCCACTCTTTGGTATAGCCCCCATGTAACGGTACCTCCGGATTTGAGGTATTTTGACGTTCTTCGCCACATTTGCAGACCGAATTAGCTATAATTTGGCACTTAGGGTTCCTAGTGATCAACAAACTTATATCCTAAAGGATATGGGCATAGGTCCATGTTTTTGTATAGTCCCCATATAACGGTACCTCCCGATTTTCGGTATTTTGAGAATTTTAGCCACAATTTTTAACCGAACTATATGTGGTCATGAAACATCTCCACGAAACATCGTCAACATAGGTCCATGTTTTGGTATATCCCCCATATATCGGTATCTCCCAATTTTCGGTATTTTGAGAATTATAGCTACCGTTTTTAACCGAAATAGCTGTAATTTGACAGTTGAAGTTCTCAGTGGTCATAAAACATCTCCAACGAAACATCGTCAACATATGTCTATGTTTTGGTATAGCCCCATATAACGGTATCTCCCGTTTTTCGGTATTTTGAGAATTTTAGCTGCAATTTTTAACCGAACTAGCTGTAATGATCGGTATTTTAAAATTTTAACTACAATTTTGTCTATTCAAAAAATAATCGTCAATATAGGTCCATGTTTTGGTATATCCCCCCATATATCCCCCCCATGTTTTGGTATAGTCGATTTTTTGAAAAGCTTGAATAGCTTGGGTTTTTGGCGTTATCAGCGTGAACTTACAGGCAACACACAATACTATAACAAAATGCAAAAAACACACACAAAAATATTCGAAAAAACCAGAGTTCTACGTCAATTTTTGCAATCATTTCTTGTGGAGTTTAAACGACCAGTGGCTTTATCTGGGTTAATCCGCCAAGAATGAATGCACAAAATTGAACGGCCCCGCAGAAAATATAACCTTGTTTAATTTTCTATTTAATAATTTCGTCTTCTTTTAACGAATTTTCGTTTTCATTTGAAGAAGTAACTTTATTCAGACAAAAAGAAAATCAATCAGCAAATCTGTTTTCAATCTTGAGATTTGTTTCTAATTTCGTATTCGCCTAAAGAGATTCATTTCAAATGAACTTTGTAAACAATATTATACTTTTTGTTTTTAATACTTCTTTCATGTTGTTTTTCGATTCAATTTTTCGACTTCTTCACCAGCAACTCGTTGTTGTTATTCTCGGCATGACACGTTCCCTTTGCGATTAAGTTTGTACTTATACTCGTAAATAGAATGGAAAAGGAATGTATAAACCTATTAGACACATATGTTCCTATATCATTGTCCGTGACGAGTATTGAATTGTATGGAATACGAGTTCTCAAATAATTGCCATACTCGTGCTTAGAACTGATGTTAGGGATTCTTATTAAGAGAAAGTAGAATAATTGATTTTATTATTTATTCTTTCTTTTTTTGGAAAACATTTCGCCTTAATAGGCAAAAAGTTGTATCTATTTGTTTATTGAAGATAAGTTCAATTAAACTTTTTTCTTAAGAAAAACAAACAAGCTCCTGCTCACGTATCGTTTTCAGGATATGTCTTTATAGAACAATATGCAACATAGAAAAACAATTAGACTTGATGGCAAGTGCTGTAGATTACATATCCGGAAATTGTAATAACATATAAAGAAAAAGAAAAAAAAAACATTTAAATGTTGGGAAGACTTGAAAATTAAATGTCACTGAAGTGTTAACCGTAATGACATAATGCGATAATAGGATGTGTTACTCACTGCACGTAATGATTTTCTTTATACAACTTTACTTCTTATGCTGATTTGGGATTGTCATGTCCATCTTAATTTATTACATCATTTTTTACGGAAGACAGAATTTGCAAAAACTTCAAAATTTTAATAATAAAAAGTATTAAGGAAATACATCAAAACCTATAATGACTTCATTGAAGAGGGTAAAATACCCTTTTTCCCATTTTTTTGGAGTACCTTATTTTCCACAACAGCAATAGGTATAATATTCCTGCTAAACAATTATAATTACAAAGTAAAACATTTACTTATACGTTAAAAGCATACAAATATTTATACTTATGTAAAACTTATTTCCGGATACCTTTCATCAATTTGATTGACATTTTAAAAAATATGTATTTAATTATTTGTATAACCCATATACATACACGGTTTAGTTCAGAGTAATAAAATCTTGTTTAGCAAATATTATCAAAATATGTATCACCTGCGTGATAACGTAGACCTTTTTACAGTGTTTTATTTAACTTTCTTTGGTGTCCGTTTAGTTCAAATTTAGTAACTCATTTTAACACAGATGCAGTTGAACAATCGAACTGAAATTTTGCACACTTTTCAGATTTGGATGACAATACATGAATATGAAACCAAAACCAATATGGGTCCAAGTTTTCCTATAGCCCATATATAGCGGTGCTTACTGATTAAACGTATTTTGGAAGGGGTTCCGTTAAAGTGGATATGGCATGTTGAGAGAGGGAAGTTCGGAGGAGGTAGTTCGGAGGTTCGAAGGAGGCTTTTCGGAAGTTCGGAGGAGGTTGTTCGAAAGTTCGGAGAATTTTGTTCGGAATAGTAAAATCTATTTACTAAAAAAATTAAAAATTAATCAATAATTGAAAAAAAAAAACAAGTAAAAAAGCGTTAAGTTCGGCCAGACTGAAACCTTCAAAATACCGAAAATTGGGAGGTACCGTTATAACGGAATCTCTCAATTTTTGTTATTTTGACATTTGACATTTAAGGTTCACTGCACTCAATAAACTTCTCCACCAAAAATTGTCATTATAGGTTCATGTTTTGGTATAGCCCTCATATAAGGCTACTTTCTGATTTTCGGTACTTAGAGGATTTTAGCTATAGTTTTCAACCGAACCAGCTTTATTTTGGAATTTCAGGTTCTAGCGGTAACAAACTTTCTACACTATAAATTGTCAATATAGGCGCATGTTTTTGTATAGCCACATATAAATGTACCTACCGATTGGGGAATTTTAGCTACAATTTTTAACCGAAGTAGCTGTAATTCGCCATATGCGAATCCGCGAATCCTGGCGATCACTTCATTTATCACTAAAAATTTTCTATATATGTAGGTCAGGGACGTAGCCAGGATTTAATTTCGGGGGGGCCCACCTGACCAAAATTTTGAAAGTTCATGTTAGCGAAAATGTCATATTTAGCAAAGATGCAAACCTTATTTTAGACTTATTCTACTGATGAAATAATTTTCAATACTATTTTTTAGTTCATATGGCGCAAGACTTCTTGGCCAATTTTATCTTTTAGAATTTTTTTGACAATATGTCACAGTTAATAATATATGGTCAAAACAATGAATATATTAATAATGCCATATATTTTTCGGTGGATCATTTATCAAATAATTCACAACTACAGTGAATGTTATGAAAGTCAGTGATATCACTTCGGTAAGGCCAAAAGAAAGCGAATACAATGGAAAACTTTAGAAATATCATAACATTTAATTTTCAAATATCTTAACATTACAATTTTCAAAAATATGTAAAATTCCTATGTACATATCGCAAAGAATTTCTGAAGGCCGAGAACTAATGCTGAGCAATAGTTAGTCTATCCATCAAGAAATTCTAGCACCTAATCGCGGTTATATAAATGACAAATGCTCTCGCCAAATCGAGCATCTGTCAATAGACTTATTTTGACGTCCAATCGTCGGACTTCACTTATAGAAATTCTGGTTTCCTATCCTGGATATTCTCATAAATTGATCAGGAACAAGGGAAACTCTGGTATCCAGTCTTAAATTCTTTTAAAATGAAATTATGTCGCTCAATCCAAGGTCTATACATGTATACATGTATACATTCTTTTAGCAAAAATCCATAAACACATTTTTTCCCAATCTACTTTTTTTATACCCTCCACCATAGTATGGAGGGTATATTAAGTTTGTTTTTCCGTTTGTAACGCATTGAAATACTTATTTGCGACCCTATAAAGTATATATATTCTTGATCAGGGTAAAATTCTAAGTCGATCTGAGCACGTCCGTCCGTCAGTCTGTGGTAATCACTCTAGCATCCACAAAAATGGAGATAGGACGCTGAAATTTTGGGAAAATGCGTCTTTTGTTTGCAGGCAGGTCAAGTTCGATGATGGGCTATATCGGTCCACGTTTTGGTATAGCCCCCATATAACGGTACCCCCCGATTTGCGGTATTTTGACGTTTTTAGCTACATTTTTAAACCGATTTAGCTATAATTTGACATTTAGGGTTCTTAAGTATCAATAAACTTATATAACAAAAGTTGTGGACATAGGTCCACGTTTTGGTATAGCCCCCATATAACGGTACCTCCCGATATACGGTATTTTGACGTTTTTAGCTACATTATCAGACCGATGTAGCTGTAATTTGACAGTTAGGGTTCTTAAATGTCAATAAACTTATATAACAAAAGTTGTGGACATAGGTCCACGTTTTGGTATAGCCCCCATATAACGGTACCCCCCGATTTACGGTATTTTGACGGTTTTAGCTACATTTTCAGACCGATTTAGCTATAATTTGACATTTGAGGTTCTTAAGTGTTGATAAACTTATATATTAGAAGTTGTGGACTTAGGTCCACGTTTTGGTATAGCCCCCATATAACGGTACCCCCCGATTTGCGGTATTTTGACGTTTTTATCTACATTTTTAGACCGATTTAGCTATAATTTGACATTTAGGGTTCTTAAGTATCAATATACATATATAACAAAAGTTGTGGACATAGATCCACGTTTTAGTATAGCCCCCATATAACGGTACACCCCGATTTGCGGTAATATGACGTTTTTAGCTACATTTTCAGACCGATGTAGCTATAATTTGACACTTAGGGTTCTTAAATGTCAATAAACTTATTTAGCTATAATTTGACATTTAGGGTTCTTAAGTATCAATATACATATATAACAAAAGTTGTGGACATAGGTCCACGTTTTGGTATAGCCCCCATATAACGGTACCCCCCGATATACGGTATTTTGACGTTTTTAGCTACATTATCAGACCGATGTAGCTATAATTTGACATTTAGGGTTCTTAAGCGTTAATAAACTTATATATTAGAAGTTGTGGACGTAGGTCCACGTTTTGGTATAGCCCCCATATAACGGTACCCCCCGATTTACGGTATTTTGACGGTTTTAGCTAAATTTTCAGACCGACTTAGCTATATTTTGACATTTAGGGTTCTTAAGTGTCAATAAACTTATTTAACAAAACTTGTGGACATAGGTCCACGGTTTGGTATAGCCCCCATATAACGGTACCCCCCGTTTTACGGTATTTTGACGTTTTTAGCGACATTTTCAGACCGATGTAGCTATAATTTGACATTTAGGGCTCCTAAGTGTCAATAAATTTATATCACGAAAGTTGTGGACATAGGTCCACGTTTTGGTTTAGCCCCCATATAACGGTACCCCCCGATTTACGATATTTTGACGGTTTTAGCTACATTTTCAGACCGATTTAGCTATAGTTTGACATTTAGGGTTTTAAGTATAAATAAACTTATATAACAAAAGTTGTGGACATAGGTCCACGTTTTGGTTTAGCCCCCATATAACGGTACCCCCCGATTTACGGTATTTTGACGGTTTTAGCTACATTTTCAGACCGATTTAGCTATAGTTTGACATTTAGGGTTTTAAGTATCAATAAACTTATATAACAAAAGTTGTGGACATAGGTCCACGTTTTGGTATAGCCCCCATATAACGGTACACCCCGATATACGGTATTTTGACATTTTTAGCTACATTATCAGACCGATGTAGCTATAATTTGACATTTAGGGTTCTTAAGCGTTAATAAACTTATATATTAGAAGTTGTGGACATAGATCCACGTTTTGGTATAGCCCCCATATAACGGTACACCCCGATTTGCGGTAATATGACGTTTTTTAGCTACATTTTCAGACCGATGTAGCTATAATTTGACACTTAGGGTTCTTAAATGTCAATAAACTTATATAACAAAAGTTGTGGACATAGGTCCACGTTTTGGTATAGCCCCCATATAACGGTACCCCCCGATTTACGGTATTTTGACGGTTTTAGCTACATTTTCAGACCGACTTAGCTATATTTTGACATTTAGGGTTCTTAAGTGTCAATAAACTTATTTAACAAAACTTGTGGACATAGGTCCACGGTTTGGTATAGCCCCCATATAACGGTACCCCCCGATTTACGGTATTTTGACGTTTTTAGCTACATTTTCAGACCGATGTAGCTATAATTTGACATTTAGGGCTCCTAAGTGTCAATAAATTTATATAACGAAAGTTGTGGACACAGGTCCACGTTTTGGTTTAGCCCCCATATAACGGTACCCCCCGATTTACGGTATTTTTACGGTTTTAGCTACATTTTCAGACCGATTTAGCTATAGTTTGACATTTAGGGTTTTAAGTATAAATAAACTTATATAAAAAAAGTTGTGGACATAGGTCCACGTTTTGGTATAGCCCCCATATAACGGTACCCCCCGATTTACGGTATTTTGACGTTTTTAGTTACATTTTCAGACCGATGAAGCTATAACTTGACATTTGAAGTTCTTAAATGTCAATAAACTTATGTGACAAAACTTGTGGACATAGGTCCACGTTTTGGTATAGCCCCCACATAACGGTACCCCCCGATTTACGGTATTTTGACGTTTTTAGCTACATTTTCAGACCGATATAGCTATAATTTGACATTTAGGGTTCTTAAGTGTAACTAAACTTATATAACAAAAGTTGGGGACCTAGGTCCACGTTTTGGTATAGCCCCCATATAACAGTACCTCCGATTTACGGTATTTTGACGTTTTTAGCTACATTTTCAGACCGATTTAGCTATCAATTGACATTTAGGGTTCTTAAATGTCAATAAACTTATATAACTAGTGGACATAGGTCCATGTTTTGGAATAGCCCCCATATAACGTTACCGCCCGATTTCAGGTATTTTGAGAATTTTACCAACAAGTTTTAACCGAATTATCTGTAATTTGAACATTTGACATTTGAAATTCTTAGTGGTCACCACACCTCTCCACCAAAAATTGTCAAGAAAGCCCCCATATAACGGTACCTTCCGATTTTCAGTAATTTGATGATTTTACCTACAATATACAACCGAACTAGCAGTAATTTGACATTTGAAGTTCTTAGTGGTCACAACACCTCTCCATCAAAAATTGTCAAAATAGGTCCATGTTCGGATATAGCTCCCATGTAACGGTACCTCCCAATTTTCAGTAATTTGGCAATTTTAGCTACAATTTTTAACCGAACTAACTGTAGTTTGACATTTGAAGGTTGTAGTGGTCACCACACATCTGCATCAACAATTTTCAACATAGCCCCAATATAACGATACTTCCCGATTTCGGTACTTTGAGGATTTTACTTAAAATGTTTAACCGAACGTAGGTCCATGTTTTTGTATAGCTCCAAAACAAACCTCCCGATTTTCCGTACCTTAGCTTTATATTTTGGGCGAACTTTCGGTAATTTGAAATTTAAAAGTCAGCAAAAATTCTGCAACAAAAATTGTTCATTTAAGTTCATATTTTCGTATAGCCCAGATACCTCCGAACTAGCTGTTAATGACATTTGAAGTTCCCACGTTATGTACCGATTTTCGATATTTCGATTCTAGCTAAATTTTTTAACCGAATTAGGAGTTATTTGACATTAAAGGCTCCCATCAAAAACTGTCAACATAGGTCCATGTTTTATTATAACCCCTATATAACAGTACCTCCCAATTTCTAGCCCACCAAAAATTGTCAACAGTTAGATATAGGCACCATAAAAAAGGGCCTCCCGAATGAAGCATTTTATGTACATTATCTGACATTTTAACGTACTCACTTAAAGTTGGGGAATATGAATATTTTATGGTGGAGGGTATGAAAAGTTCGGCCCGGCCGAACTTAATGCTTTTTTACTTGTTATACTCTCAGCCTTTAGCCATAATGTGCCTCATCGAAATAATGGCTTTAGGGCCAAAGTGTGTTTGGAAGAAATCTGTTTCAGAAAACTTGGAGTCGACTTAGCTATGTCCGTTCGTCTGGATAGCTGCCTGGGAATCACGATAATTCTCAAACAGATCGCCAGATTCGGTCAATAATTTGGCCTTTGTGATATTTTGATCTATTTACTCTTTCGGCAAACTTCCGCAGGATATTTCAAAAATTTTCAGTGAAGTGCAGTTTAAGACCTCTCTGGATAAGCGGTGTAAGCTTAAGACCTCAATGGTCATGGCTTGACTACCCTTATGCTAATAATTAGTTATAAGTAAATATAAAATAAATTAATAAATAAAAAACTCTCTGGAAACGCTTTGCTTTTGTGCAACAAGTGTTCTCGGGGCTCCTATTACTACCGTACAAGTTTTTCAGAGGCAAGTCTATACTTCCAGCGAAAATGACCGAAAAGCTGTAAAGAACACCTAAGGCAATCATGTGTAGTGGCTAGTGAACACGACAACTTTCGAACCGGATACTGCGTTAGTCCAAACTTTGTTTATCGCAATATTTCAGCGAGCCTTATATATACAAAATTCGAAGATGGTGCTTTTCGGTCTACTTCTTCTGATATTTCCCCCAACCCCCCCCCCCCCAAATTTCAAGAGTTTTAGCTTAAGTGGTATGCGCGAGTTTTCTTGAACGGAGCAACAGAATTGGTCCAAACATTGGATTTAGTAATATTTTTTCCAAACTTAGTTTTTGCTCGTAAATGGGCCATACTGGCGTACCTCCCTCACAAACCTTCGAAATAGTTGTTTAAGTGCAGTTTAGAGCGGTATTAAGTTTTTCGTGGGCAAGTCCATATTTCCTGACTAAGAGTCAAAAGTTGAAAATTATACTGTGGCGAACTAACATGACTGGTGGGCGCTATATCTTTTAAAAGGAATGACTCCCAAAATAAGATCTACTCCAAAAATGAACTATGTCGGTCCGGTCCATTTCTCCATACCTCCTCCGAAACACTTGTGATCAATGATACAAATCCCTATTTTGTTTGCAAGTTCATACGCCCGAAATGGCTACAAATTTCTGAAAAGCTCCTAATGCATAGTTTTTGGGTTTAAGGATTTTGGCTGTGTAGCGGCTATTCGATCTGTCTATAGATGAAAGTTTCAATTCACACAGGCTCAGGGTATATTCCTGTCCGCAAAGTCGAGTGGTACTTTTTGAGATTTTGACGAAGAAGAACCTGTTTCCGGTCAGTTTTTAGATTTCGTTTGTCGTCACAAGGCCCTTTACCGAAGCAGGAAAAATTAACATTTCTAGAAATGTGCATCCATTGAAAGTACTTCCCAAAATACAATTGCTGTGGGTTTCTATGACGTTTTCTTCTGGTTTTATTCAAAGAGTAAATCGGTCTAAAATGGTCTAGAATTGAAATCGGTTCAGATTTGGATATAGTGCCTATATATATTTTCGGCCGATTTCATGTATTTTATGCATTAAACACGCTATGTATGTCCAATTTCAATGAAATTTGGAATGTGTGACGGAACTGGGTCTAGAAATAAATTTTTCAAATTATATTGAAATCGGTTCAGATTTGGATATAGCTCCCATATATATTTTCCTCCGATTTCGTGTATTTGATGCACCAAACACGCTTTATATACCCGATTTTAATGAAAGTTGCAAAGAGTGACGAAAATTGGCCTACAAATAAATTTGCCAAAATATATTTTACCAGGGTCAGCTAATAAAATATAAACATTGACCTCAAGCTTAATAATCTTGATTTTATTAATATTCGAAAGGTCGAACAAAACATAAAAATTCGACAGAAAAATCCTTTTGTCCAATAGACATTTACGACACTGCGGTGGAACAGAAATTATATCATATTGCAAATTTCAAACATAATAAAGATCTTGTAATTGTTATGAATTTCAAAATAGTTCATTATAAAAACGTGTTAGAGAAAATATACAAACAATTAAAACCACAAATATTAAGAAACAGTTTTACATTTTATTGTTGAATTGCTCTTATAAAAACTTCAAAAACAAAATGTCGCAAAAAATTTGTTCTGGATGTTGCCAAGCCAAGGTATTGGACCTACAAGCAAACGTTCAATAAATACAAATAAACGTATTGTTCTGAACTCAGTAACACCGTCAGCCTAAAATTCCGATTAAACGCTTAAACAACACCTTAAAACTTAACAAGAACTATGCATAAAATTGCTCAAAAAGCCTAACTTGTTCATTACTTTTATATTTTCAAATATGTTGAACAATAAGTATACCAATGTAGTTAAATAATTCTATGTAATGCTTCCAACTACTTTACATATTTCTTGAACAATTTAAAACAGTTTAAAATTTTACTCAAAAATTAAAAAATGTGTAACATAAGCTAATATTCTATGGGAACTAAAATCGTGATGTAGGTCCATGTTTTGCTATAGGCCCCATATAACGGTACCTACCCATTAAAAAAAAACTCTCCATCAAAAATTTACAACATAGGTCCACACATCGATATGACCACCATATAAGTTACCGCCCGATTGAAGACATTTTTATGCCCTCCATGATAAAAAAATTTGTCATTCCGTTTGTAACACATCAAAATATTCGGCGGAGACCCTATTAGGTATATATATATACATTCTTGGTCAGCGTAAAATTCTAAGTCGATATAACCACGACCGTCTGTTGAAATCAAGATACAGTTCCCAATTTTTAAGATAGTTAGGCATTTTTAAGGTTATGGCCTCAATATCCCACTCAAATGCCTGAAATATGGTATTTAGTCTTCACTGAGGTATAAAATTTTCCACCTAAAATTGGTTGGTATAGGTCCACGCCTTCATATAGCTCCATAGAACAACACCTGCGTACTATCGTATTTTGTCTACGTTGAGGGTACAAAACTTTCCACCTGAATGTTTTTGGTATAGATACACGCCTTCATATAGCCTTCTAGTACCTCCCCATATTCGGCATTTTGGAGCTTTTAGCCTCCTTAACACACCGAAGTAGCTTAAATTTGGTATTTATTCTTCGTTGTGGATATAAAACATTCCACCCGCAATTTCTCGGTATAGGTCTACGCCTTCATATATTTGGTATTTAGTCTTCGTTGGGGTTATACAACTTTCCATCAGAAATTTGTCGGTAGGTTCTCATCTTCATATAGCCCCAACAGAACGGCTCCCCCCGATTTTCGGTATGTATTGTGATCTCAATATCCCACCGAAATGGCTGAAATTAGGTGCGAAGTCTTCGTTGTGGGTATATAAGTTTCTAAATTAAATGACTGACATATGGTATTTAGTCTTCGTTGCGGGTATAAAACTTTCCACCTTTATGTTGCTGGTATTGCTGTACGTCTTCATATAGCCCTCGTAGGACTCCCCTCCAAATTGTTCGTATTTAAATGATTTTGGATCCAATATCCAACCGAAAGTTTTAAATTTGGTATTTAGTCTTCGTTGGGGTATAAAACTTTCCATCAGAAATTTGTCGGTATAGGACCACGTCTTTATATAGCCCCCATAGAACGACACCCTCCGATTTTCGGTGTTTTGACAGTTTTAAACAAAATATTCAAACGGAATAACTGACATTTGGTATTTTGTCTTCGCTAAGGGTACAATACATCTATACTGGTACAAAAAATTCCTTGCAAAAAATCAGACGGTAGAGATTTACGTTTTTGTATAGCCACCATATAAACGCAGCCACCATTTAGGGATTTTTGAAAATTTAAGTCACATTTTTGTACCGAAATGGTCGCTAATTGGATTTTTGTGTTCCCAGAAGATAGAAGAAGAAGATTAAAACTTATTCCCATATATATACAGCTGTTTGTCTAGCTAGTATTGACCAACTTTATATATGTATGTACAACAGAGATTGCTGTAATTTAATATTGTGTGTTGCCGGGAGATGAAAAAACAATACGGAAAATTCTTAATATTAATCCATGTCTTGGAAAGAATTACAATGACGCCCCCAACACAAGCACTTTGAAGGGAGTATTATCAGTTCGGATGTACTACTCCTGCAATAAGAGAAAAAGCTTAGTACTTTTATAAACGAAAGGAAACTAATTATTTATTCACTTCAGTACAGTTCGTGGTGGAGGGTATTACAAATTCGGCCCGGTCGAATTTAACGCCGTTCTTACTTGTAATATACATCTTCGTACTTATTTAAGGCAGTTGGGGTATCCGCTTAGACTTGAGGACAGAAAAAAACTTATTATTTCACTTTAGATTAGAATATTTTATGGTGGGCCGAACTTAACTATTTTAACTTTTAATTTGTTGTCATTGACTACTTCAATCGGTCAAAAGTGCAAGGAACATGTGCTCACTATAAATGCTAGGTTCATGACGTTTTTGCAAACTTATTTTTGTCATATTTTGATTAGCTTGTATTTAAGATTATATAACATCTTAGATATAAAGTGAAATTTTTATATATGTACATATCTAACATTAAAAAAAATAATCAAACATGCAAGAAAGAAAGAATCTCTGTTTTGAATTTGAATTGTCCTTTTTGCAGCAAGAGATCTATACATAATTTGATTACACTCTCACATCAACACAGGTTGCTTCGGACAATGTTGATTGGTGATTAATCTTTTCTTCCAGTGGCTCTTGAAGCATTATAGAATATTTGGGTAGTCATTCAGAGCTACGGATAGTTCTTCAATGTCTTATATCGTCAATATTACGTATATGTGGAATGTTAGGTTTTTCGCTTTTTTACTCAACATTTAAAATCATCGTTTTGTATTTTTTTAAACACACAATTAATTAAATTCAATAACCACAATTTATTGCTTAAATTTGTGTAAATTTTTATTACAATCACCATATAAAACCTTCATTAAAATTCATTTACTCTAACTCAAAACCACAAAACATTTTCCCCCATTTCAGACATGTGTTTTAAAATTGAAGTAAGTAGTGCTGGTCTGAGCAACAATAACATCTGCATAAAGTGATTTACATATTTATACAGATATCTTATATTCATATGCACATTAAATATTACTCGTTTTTTGACAAAAGTCAGAAAGAGGTGGACAGAAGTCACCATATGAGGTGTTCCATTTATTTCCGGTCTAAGTGAATCCTTTTTTCAGTTAGTACTAATATAAGTAACCTACATAGTCAGCTCGTAATTAAATATTTGTTTTACAGGCCCAATTTATAAATGACCTAATCTTACTATGTTCCTCGAATGGTATATATAATATTAAAACAAGTCAATGAGCGTTATGTTCGGCAGGGCCGAACTTTTTATACCCCATACCATTAAACATTTTTAACTAAAATGTAATAATTATTGTCGTTTCCTGTACACAATTTTATTTGCAAACAAATTTCGTCCACGGGTAGCCCAAATGCTTATATTACTTAATCTAATCTAACAAATGTGTTCAATCAGGTGGTACCTTTATATGGGGACTATATAAAAGTGTGGACCTATGTTTACAATGGTAGGAAAGTTTTATGAATGCAGAAAACTTCAAATGTCAAATTTCGTGTAGTTCGGTCCACCCAAAATTAGGAGGAACCGTTATATGGGGGCTATACCAAAACATGGACCTATGTCGACGATTTTTGCTGGAGAACTGAGAACCTTAAATGGAGATACCGTTTTATGGGGCTGTATCAAAACATGTTGACAATTTTTGTGGAGGACATAAAATAATAAATTATAGGTAGATCGGTCGAAAAGTGTAGCTAAAAATCCGCAAAATACCAAAAATCGGAAGGTACCGTTATATTCGGTATTTTGAAGGTTGTTACCTTAATACCCCACCGAAATTGCTGAAATTTGGTACTTTGTCTTCTTTGTGGGTGAAAAACTGTCCACTACAAATTCGTCGGTATGCGTATACGTTTTCATATAGAACGGTACCTCCCATAGAACGGTACCTTCCGATTTTCGGTATTTTGAATGTTGTTGCCTCAATATTCCACCCAAATGTCTGAAATTTCGTACTTAGTCTTCCTTGGGGGTATAAAACTGTCCACATGAAATTTGTCGGTATAGGTCCACGTTTTCATCTATCTCCCATAGAACGGTACATCCCGATTTTCGGTATTTTGAAGGTTTGGCCGCAAAATCATACCGAAATTACTGAAATTTGGCATCTAGTTTTCATTGGGGGTATACAACTTTCCACCTGAAATTTGTCGGTATAGGTCCAGCCTTCATATGTATAGCCCTCATAGAACAGTACCTCCAGATTTTCGGTATTTTGAAGGTTGTTGCCTCAATACCGCACCGAAATGGCTGAAATTATCAGTTAAGACTTTCATTTCCAGCAAGGTATAGGAGGAAGAACTTATTACAAAGTTTCATCAATGAAAGGAAACTAATTGTTCCTTTACTTCAACACAGTTCGTGGTGAAGGGTATAAAAATTCGGTCTGACCGAACTAAACGCCGCACTTAAGCGTTTTTGTTTAAATAGTGGGTTAGTTAGTCGGTTTACATAGATTTATAGGATGTTCTTGGTTGGAAATCGATTATGATATCCAAATGTGTAAGTACGTGGTATAGATACAAAAAATTGCATACGAGCCCTAACCACTATTAATTCGTACACAGAGCCTATTTCAACAATGTGTTATTAGGGCGACCCAAAAATAAAAGGAAAATGTTTTTATTTTGGAGCTCCTACCCCCTAAACTTGTTTCCATTTGATCCAAAAACCTTATATATGAAATTTTGCGGGGATCGGTTACCGTAAACCCGTATTAACCGATCGATCTTTGTTCCTGCAGTAATTTGTATGGTGCCAAAATTGCATTTTCACGAAAATTCTCTAAAGGCCGTAATTATGGTCCAATAGATGAAAAAACTTTACCGAAATTTTGTGTGGGAGGAGGATTGGACCGATTGAGTCCATATAAGAACCTTATCTAAGCCTGATGGAAATTTCACGATGTGCAAAGTATGGATAAATCGGTTACTTCTTCAAGAGTTATCGTGCTCACAAATATTCCGAACATTTTCGAACTTTTGTGGGGGAGGTACCGGAAGGAGTGGACCGATATAGCCCATCTTCGAACTTAAACTTAGTTTGGGCAAAATATTACGAAAGACAAATTTTGGATCGAATCGGTTGATGCATTCGAGAGTTATCGTGCGCTCTAGCCAGAGAGACGGACGGACATTACTAAATCAACTCCAAATTGTCTGAAACGGATTTCGTCCAAACATACTTGTGATCTAAAACCATTATTTCGATGAGGCACATTTTGCCCGTATGAAAGTGTATATCACGAATATTGTCAATTATTTCATATTCCATTTCAGAAAAAAGTGATAAATTTTTTTCGCGCTACATCAACGATTTTTGATATGTAGGTTAAGAAAAAAATTCCCAGTACAAATCTGGTCGCGAGCCAATTTTTGGTTGTTGCGGACAAAAGTTATGCCGCTTTTGTTTCGCTTTTTAAGAAAGAAAATATTAGAAAAACTCTAATTATTTTAATGAGCACAATTGTTACAAAAAAGTTCACTCGAAGTGACTTCAGCGAGTAAATTGCAAAATACCTGCAAAATGTTACACAGAATTCGCGGAATGTACATAAAATTGATAAATTATTGAATATAAGTCAAATTTTGCAAAATTAAGGCCAATTTAATTGTCATAAAATTACATAAAAATTTGCTGTGGATCAAAACTTCACGGCGAATCATATGAGACTACAATCATACAGATTGGTGTTATAGATTCGATGTTACAGCCAAAATAAGCACATATTTTGGTCAAAAAAATAATTTTTTGCCTGAAAAATTTTTTTTTACATGCATTATGTAGTAGAAAATATTGTAAAAATCTGTAGGAATACTTCCTTCATTTTGCTTAAATCTCCCAATAAATAGACGGATTTTGCTATATTGACATTCATATTAAAGCTTTCCCATTAGGGAAGGTAATTGTGTTGATGAGGATATATCTCAAAGCTTCTGAAATGGAAATAGAGGTCAAATAACCCATTTTAATTTATATGCATTTTAAAATACGTGCAAATCGCGTAATTATGAAAATCATTTTGTCCGCATGTGATTTTCATTTACAGCAAGACCATATCTATTAAGTTGTATATATATTTCGAAATAGAATTTGGACTCTAAGATGTAGCATCGGCTGCATCTTAGCATTAAAAAATCTGTAAAATATCGCACATTTCACACACACATTTCTTTAGATTAGATTAGATTAGATAACACGGAGATGGAAGTCTGGGGCACGGAAAATTCCTCTTGGGGAAAAAATACCTTGGTGAGTATATTATGAACCCCGAAGGACAGATCCGCCGTGAGTCGAACTTCCGCGTTATGGCGTGATAAAATTTTTGTTAGAGACCCTGTGGGCCATCAGGAATTTGCGTTATATCTTTCTTCACTGTTGCTTAAGTGCTCTACAAAAACAACAAACAAAGATATAATGCTAATTCATGATGGCTTACAGGGTCTCTTGCAAAAACTTCATCACGCCATAAAGCGGAAGTTCGACTCACGGCGCATCTGTCCTTCGGGGTTTTTCTGTCACCAAGTGCTTTCATCTCAAAAGGAATTATCTCTGCCCCAACATTTGTGTTCACAGTGTAATTTAAGCAATAGTGGGAGGCAGTAGGATTCTATCCATTGTTGTAATGTTGTTCCACCTTAAATTGTGAAAGGACCCTAATTATTCCATTTTATTTAAGACTATTTTATGGTGGAGGGTAAAAAAGTTCGGCCCGGCCGAACTTAAAGACTTCTTACTTGTTCGAAATATAATTTGGACTCTAAGATGTAGCATCGGCTGCATCTTAGCATTAAAAAATCTGTAAAATATCGCAAATTTGCACAAAGTGCGTAAAATTTTTGTCCGCATCCGATTTCAGTGTCCACCATGAAAATCTACATCGATATATATCTATTTGAAGGCGATCAATCAAGAACCGTGGATGTAGCATCCCACACTATTTTTTGGGATAAAATGAATGTAGCTTCCTTATCAGTGAAGTTTTCAAATGTCTGTTTCCTCTAAAACGAAGATGCTTCACTAGTTTTTTCGTTACAGTGGAAACGATCCGCAAAAAAAGCGATAAACTACGCGATATTTTCAAAAACAATTTTAGGTGATTTTTCTACTTTGGAATTTCTTGTAACTCGCGTTTTAGTAGATCGATTTTCACGAGGAATGATTTATTGGATCCGGAACGTAAAAAACTAAAATGTGCAATGGTGTATGAGGTATTCTAGAGACAATTGCAAATATTAGACCCAAAAAATATGATTTTTAAAAAAATGTTCGCACCAAATTTCCGCATTTGGATGCAGATTTCTATGTAACTTTGCAGACTACATTCACAATATACGTATCAAATAACTCAAAATCGCAAGAACTACAATCATATATATGATTTTTTGAAAAACCTGTGTGCGGGATGAAATTAGAAGAAAATTTCAAAAAAACACTGTAAATTTGGCTTCAAAATGTCAGCAGCATTTAATGGTAGAAGCTGTTCAGATTAGTAATACATTAGTAAGATAATCCTTATTTAGTTTGCTTCTACTTTTACTTTGACAGGAAAATCGAGAGAAGTGTGGTTTACTCACAAATCGAGAGAAAACAAAAAAAGACATGGTGGCTTCAACCCATTTTTACCCATTTTTTAACATAAATATAGCTACAGCTTCCACGCAAATTATCTTTTAAAGCCAATATTTTTTGCCACGCCCAAAAACATTTCATTTTATCCAAAAATATTTAATTTGTATAATATACAATCACAAGTCGCGTGTTCTAAAAGGGTAAACCTTGGCTTCAGCTATGTTAAATTTTCAAAAATATTGGTGATATACCCTCGTTAGCATAAATGCTGAGGGTATAAAAATTGTTCCCTTCCAGCCATGGATGAAAACATCTTTATACCCTACACCACTATGTGGGGAGGGTATTATAAGTTGGTTTTGGCCAAAAAGTTTGTAACGCATCGAAATAATGGTCGTAGACCCATACTTATATATATCAAAATGAATGTCTCGACGAGCTGAGTCGATCTGGCTATGTGTGTCCGTCCGTCAGTCCGTCCGTCCGTCTGTCCGTCTGTCCATCTAAACCTTGTAATCACGCTACAGGCCGCAATTTTGATCGGATCGTCACGAAATTTTGGATGTTGATGGGGGTCCCGGAGGGGAAGAAGCCTATTGATTTTCGTGATGGTCGGACAATATTTAGGGGTCGAAAAGGGCAAAAAACCTAGGTGGATAAAAAGACAACGTTTTTTTTCCAAAGCCAATATCTCAGCTTCTGTATGGGGTATACCAAAAGCAAAACCTGACTGTGAAAGCAGAAAATATCACCTTTCTAATGATGTAAAGAAGGTGCTCGTAGGTGATCAAACAACGAAGATATCACAATAGTAGCAAATGAAACCCCAATTTTCATTTTTGCGATTTTAATTATACTGACAAATATCACAGCTTTGGTTGAAAATTTTCAAAAAGCAAAGCCTGACTATGAAAGAAGAAGATCCCGTCTTTACAATGATGCAAACTAAGTCGGCGTAGGTAACCAAATAACGGAGATATCGCAATAGTCGGTAATACATCCCATTTTTCAATTTTTTTGGAAATCACGCTACAGGTCGCAATATTGATCGGATGGTCATGAAAATTTCAGGGTTAATGGGGGTCTCACAGATGAAGAAGCATATTGATTTTGGTGATGGTCGGATAATATTTAGGGGTCGGAATGGGCAAACACTTATTTGGAGAAAAGTCAACATTTTATTTCAAAGCCAATATCTCTGTTTCTTTAAAAGGTATAGCAAAAGCAAAACCTGGAAAGGAAAGGAGAAAATATCACCTTTGCAACGGTGTAAAGCATGTTGTCGTAGGTGGTCAAATAGCAAAGATATGGCAATAGCCGATAATGCATCCCATTTTCTGATTTTTTTGTAATCACGCTACAGGTCGCAATTTTGA
Source organism: Musca autumnalis (assembly GCF_047663935.1). NCBI lineage: Eukaryota > Metazoa > Arthropoda > Insecta > Diptera > Muscidae > Musca > Musca autumnalis. The sequence goes on from NW_027411755.1 coordinate 222,175,497, forward strand.
TCGGATGGTCACGAAATTTTGGGGGTTAATGGGGGTCCCAAAAAGAAAGAAGCTTATTGATTTTGATGATGGTCGGATAATATTCAGGGGTCGGAATGGGCAAACACTTATTTGGAGAAAGGTCAACGTTTTATTTCAAAGCCAATATCTCTGTTTCTTTAAGAGGTATATCAAAAGCAAAATCTGGCAAGGAAAGTAGAAAATATCATCTTTACAACGATGTAAATTAGGTTGTCGTAGCTGCTCAAACAACAGAGATATCGCAATAGTCGGTAATGTATCACATTTTCCGATTTGTTTGTAATCACGCTACAGGTCGCAATTTTAATCGGATCGTCACGAATTTTTTGGGAGTTGATGCGGGTCCCACATAGGAAGGAGCCTATTGATTTTGGTGATAGCCGGATAATATTTAGGGGTCGGAATGGGGAAAAACTCATTTGGAGAAAAATTCAAAGTTTTATTCTTTGTGAATATATTGGCTTCAAGTAGAGGTATTCCAACGACAAAGCCTGTCAATGGAAGAAGAAAATTTTACCTTTACATTGGTGTAAAGCAGGTTGGCGAAGGTGGTCAAACAAGGGAGATACCACAATAGTCGGTAATGCATTCAATTCTTGAATTTTTTTGCAATCAAGCTACAGGTCGTTATTTTGATCGGATGGTCACGAAATTTTGGTTGCTTATGGGGGTCCCAGAGAGAAAGTGGCATATTATTTTTGGTGGTAACGGGTTAAATTCCCTAAAAGAAATGTTTACCAGTGAAAAGCTTATGCACAGGGGTAGTGGTGTAGGGTATCACATGGTCGTCCCCGTCCCGACTGTAGCCTTTGCTCACTTGTTTTCTAATAGTTTCTTGTGGTATACATTCGGTGTGATGCAATTAGGAGTTACTCTCATCACCATTAATGTCCTTAACTTCTAAATTACCTAAGAATGTAGTACACATTTTTAGAAGGCAAATAAATACTAAAATGTCTCATATTTCCTGCAACTAAAAGCGTTAAGCCTTTTTATCTCTAGTAAAAGTTGCCATGAATAATGTTTTATATTTGACAAAAAAATATTTAAAAAACATATCATTAACTTTTATGGTCACACATAGAGAGCAATTTTCTGCATTACAACATAGACATTGTTTAATTATCACAGTGGTAGTTTAAATGTCAACTTAATTGACCCCTTTTGGGGAGTTTAAATTGGGAAACTCAAATCCTCTAAAAAAATAAACCATTCGCAGTAACCAGGGGAAAGTTGCTGAGAAGCTTAGTAAAAAGGAGGTCAGGTCACATTTGAGCATTAACATTAACTGCTACATGCCACGCATAAAAACCCACATGACCACATATGCAACTACATGTTCCGCAATATTTAATCCCTTTTGAACTTGTTGATGTTTTACGAAATACAAAAGTACTTTGTTCGTTTTGTTTTTCTGGGGTTTCGTTTATTTCCTTCATGACCGTCCTTGCCTTCTACTTGTAGGCTAAATTGCTGCAATGTCACTGTCATGCCACACAGAATAAACTCATTAAAAACAATACTGTAGTACGCTGCGCTATACTACCCAAACCCAACCAAACTCATCTTGCAATATGTACAAAAGTCGTAATTTACAAAGCAGCCACTGAATACTTGTACTTGGCTATGAATGGATAGACACTTACAAAGTCAACCGGAGAAGAGTCGAAATGTAAGATGCAGCTGTGCCAAGCATGTCCCAATGCCACAGAAATACAAACAAATAAACTACAAAGCAATGTACAACTATTTTTACATCTGCAACAAACTTTTGTCCGCAGAATACTAATGAAATGTAAATCATTGTTGACAAAAGTTTTCCCCCTTTTTGTTTGGCCTTGTTTTGCCTTTTTTTCTTGCAAAAGGTTAATGAACTTTAAATATATTTTGAAGAAAAAGTAACAAATCCTAATGTTCTGCCGAGCCGAACTTTTTATACCCTCACCATAATATTTTCTTAACAAAAATGGAATAACTAAATTCTTTCCTGTCCACAATTTTAGGCGGAAATTTTTTTTGACCACGGATGCCCCTAAATTTGACCAAAATTAGGCCAGACAAGTAAGAAATTACCCTCAGCCTATGACCAAAATAAGAAGCAAACACAATATAGTTCCATCGGAACTATATGAAGACGTGGAACTATACCGACAAATTTCACGTGAAAATTTTTGTACCACCAGCGAAAACTAAAACCAAATTTCAGCCATTTCAGTGGGATATGGTGGACACAACCATCAAAATACCGAAAATCGGGAGGTACCGTTCTATGGGGGCTATATGAAGACGTGGACCTATACCGAAAAATTTTAGGTGGAACGTTTTGTACCAAATTTTTAGCCATTTCCGTGGAATATTGTGGTCACAGCCTTCAAAATACAGACCATCTGGAGGTACTGTTCTATGGGAACTACATGAAGGCGTGGAACTATACCGTCAATTTTACGTGGAAAGTTTTGTACCACCAGCGGAGACTAAAACCAAATTTCAGCCATTTCGGTGGGATATTGTGGACACGACCATCAAAATACCGAAAATCGGGAGGTACCGTTCTACGGGGACTATACCGTTTGTCGGTATTTTGATTGTTTTAGCTACATTTTTTGATGCGACTACCCGTATATTGACATTTGAGGTTCCCTGCAGTCACGAAACTTTTTCACCACAAATTTTTAACATAGGTCCATGTTTTGGTGAAGCCCCCTTAGAACTCCCGATTTTTTGAACTTTGAATATTTTTACGTTATTAGACCATCGAAATACCTACAATTTGGTATATTTAATCTTTTTTGGAGGTATATATACATTAGGGCGGCACAAAAATGACAAATTTGTTTTTTTGAAACGTTAACCCGTGCTACTCGAGCGATCTTTGTTTTCATGGAAAAAACATAGGGGGTAGGTGTCGCAAAAAAAAAATCCTTTAAATGCTGTTTTAGTTATTTTTTTTAATAAATATATATAATTTATTTATCAATTGTATTAAACCCTTCTTTTCTCTTTTTCCTCTTATTATACAAAGTATGTTAAGTACAAAACAATTTCTGGAATTTCATATAAACATCGCTACTTGACATTGGTAGTTAGATGTATATTTATCAATGCACTTATAATGTTTTTTTTTTGTGGCTTTTTTGCCCCAAGATTTACTCAAAAAAGTTATCATGGCTTTGTTTTTTATGAAAATAACTTCTCTAATTGGATAAGTTAAAACCCTTAATTAAAATTACATATTGTTTAAGAGTTTTAATTTTCCACATCTTTTGTTTTATTCTTCGATTGCTTAATTAATGCGAATGGAAAGCACTTTTAATAAATTATTATTTTTTTCTTTATATTCATTGGCAAAAATCATTTCATTATGCATTGCAAATTTTACTTTTCACTAGAATTTGAAGTAGAATATGAATTCTTATTTGAATGCAAATTAATCCACTGGCTTAGTGACGTATGTAATTAACTCAACACACAATAACTTTTTTTTTTCAAAAAATGAGAAAAAATTATTTTCGAAAAATTTGGAAAGTATGGAAGCTCTTGTCATCTCTGATATCTTAAAATGATGACATGAATTTTTTTATTTTTGTCGTTGGGCGCATCCACTGTGCGTTCGGGTAAGATATAGGGTTCTAATTTAGTCTCCTCGCATTGTTGGCAGTAATATTGCCAAAGACAATAAATGTCTTAAACGCAAGGGTTTCAAGGAATCCTAACTCAGATATTTCCAAAAATTTACAAATATTGGAAACTTCCCCGACGCATTTGGTGTACTTCCCGACGTAAACTTTCAAAACGCCGATACACGTGTCTTCTATTTTTCGGTACTCTTTCATAATCTGCCCGATTTTATCTCTTATTATTTTTTTTTTGTGTTGTACAGTGTAATTGGACTGGACTCACGATCATGCAAATAGTTTCAAAATAAAACTACTTTTTATACCCTCCACCATAGTATGGAGGGTATATTAAGTTTGTCATTCCGTTTGTAACACATCGAACTAATCATTTGCGACCCTATAAAGTATATATATTCTTGATCAGCATAAAATTCTAAGACGATCTAGCCATATCCGTCTGTCCGTCCGTCTGTCCGTCTGTTGTAATCACTCTAGCGTCCGCAATAATTGAGACATAGTGCTGAAATTTTGCACCCGATGGTCTTTTTTTCATAGGCAGGTCAAGTTCGAAGATGGGCTATATCGGTCCACTCTTTGGTATAGCCCCCATATAACGGTACCTCCGGATTTGAGGTATTTTGACGTTCTTCGCCACATTTGCAGACCGAATTAGCTATAATTTGGCACTTAGGGTTCCTAGTGATCAACAAACTTATATCCATGTTTTGGTATAGTCCCCATATAACGGTACCTCCCGATTTTCGGTATTTTGAGAATTTTAGCCACAAATTTTAACCGAACTAGCTGTAATTTGCCATTTGAGGTGCTCAGTGGTTATGAAATATCTCCACCGAGCATCGTCAACATAGGTCCATGTTTTGGTATAGCCCCCATATAACGGTACCTCCCGATTTTCGGTATTTTGAGCATTCTAGTTAAATTTTTAACCGAACTATCTGCAATTTGACATTTGAGGTTCTCAGTGGTCATAAAACATCTTCACGAAACATCGTCAATATAGGTCCATGTTTTGGTATAGCCCCCATATATCGGTACCTCCCGATTTTCGGTATTTTGAGAATTTTAGCTACAAATTTTAACCAAACTAGCTGTAATTTGCCATTTGAGGTTCTTAGTGGTCATGAAATATCTCCACCAAGCATCGTCAACATAGGTCCATGTTTTGGTACCTCCCGATTTTCGGTATTTTGAGAATTTTAGCTACAATTTTTAACCGAAATACCTGTAATTTGCCGCTTGAGGTTCTCAGTGGTCATAAAACATCTCCAACGAAACATCGTCAACATAGGTCCATGTTTTGGTATAACCCCCATATAACGGTATCTACTGATTTTCGGTATTTTGAGAATTTTAGCTGCAATTTTTAACCGAACTAGCTGTAATGATCGGTATTTTGAGAATTTTAGCAATTTTGTCTATCAAAAATAATCGTCAATATAGGTCCATGTTTTGGTATACCCCCCATATAACTGTACCTCCCGATTTTCGGGAATTCTCAGTGGTCACGAAATTTCTTCACTAAAATTCGTCAACATGGGTCCATTTTTGAGGGTCTACATTGTTTTGATGAAACTACCTTCAATTTGACTCTTGAAGTTCCCTGCAGCTATAAAACTTTTCCGCCAAAAAATTAAAGATAGGTTGACTCTTTGATATAGCGCCGTAGGTGGTACCTTTCACCTAGCTGAACACATTTTTTTAGATTAGATTAGATAACACTGTGCAACAAAATGGAGGTGAAAGTCTGGGGCACGGAAAATTCCTCTAGGGAAAGAAAGGCCTTGGTGAGTATATTATGAACCCCGAAGTACAGATCCGCCGTGAGTCGAACTTTCGCGTTATGGCGTGATGAAATTTTTTTAGCGACCCTGTGGGCCATCAGGAATTAGCGTTATAGTGAGAGGCAGTAGGAGTCTAACCATTGTCGAAAAGTTGTTCCACCTAAAATTGTGAAAGGACCCTAATTATTCCATTTTAATTAAGACTATTTTATGGTGGAGGGTATAAAAAGTTCGGCCCGGCCGAAATTATCGACTTTTTATACCCTCCACCATAGTATGGAGGGTATATTAAGTTTGTCATTCCGTTTGTAACACATCGAACTAATCATTTGCGACCCTATAAAGTATATATGGCGAATAACAAAATTCCTTTACAATTCCATTTGAAAAAAATTAAAAATTTTTTTTACGAGCACATCTACGATTTTTGGTACAGATGTAAAGGAAAAAAATCCCGGTTTCAAATCTGCTCGCGTTCACGAAATTGGCCAATGCGCGCAAAAGTTATAGCGGTTTTTATTCTCATATAAAGAAAAAATATTTAAAAATATCTTTTTTGTTGTTATGAGAAAATGTATGCATAAATCGTTAACAGCATTCCATATCTATTCGTAGATGTTTAAATAGTTATTAAGTTTATTATTATTTTCGCGGAAAGTCAACAAATAATAAAAAAATTTTGAAGTAAATTATCCTGTCCCAGAAATCCTGTCCAAATTATCCTGTCCCAGAATCCGTAAAAACCCTCAAAAAATAAATTAAAGAATATATGCGGAATCTAGACAATGCGTAGAAAAATATGATACCAAATTTATAGAGATTGGGTACGTAAATTGCATATTATAGCAACAACAAAAGAGAAAAACCTATTGTTGGAAAATATTGTTGCAAATATTTTTTTGGTTTGATTCTAAAAATTAGAAAAAAATATTTGGGAGTTCTCCAACTATTTTGCTAAAATCCCATAGAATAATGAATGTATACAGTTAAAACTTCATCAAAACATATGGTTTACTATCGCGAGAGTTTAACTGATTACTGTGATAACTTATAAGGGTAGGAAATTAAGAGTAATATTGAAATAACAATCATTCACTTAATATTATAATTAAAAAGCCTTTTATTCGCGAATTAGTTAAAGTCGGTTGATGCGCATCTGTTTTTGGATACAGCGAATCATCTCTGTCAAAATTTATGCATATTTCGATGTTTCACTCAGGGGCCATTGTGTGCCACCAGTTGCATCATACACTGCAAAAAACCTTAAAGTTGGTAAAAGTCGCGCAATGTGCATACGATTTTGATGCGCATCCGGTTTCGTCAGCGCCTATCAAAAATACGTCCAAAAATACCAATTTTAATTAGATTCTTCAAGAACCGCGGATGTGCCTCCACATTCTATTTTTGGTGAAAAACCCATATTACACGCGAATCTCTGTAATTTATGACACGCGTTTTCGCAAATATTATAATCGCGTATAAAGGATTCCATTTACGTAAAAAAATTTCAAGAAAATTGCGGTTTCGTACGCGGATTTGTCGAAATAATTTTTTGCTGCTTTTCCTATTTTCAGGGTATCTATATCCGCGGTTTTAGTGGATGGATTAGATCGCGGAAGGTCTCATTAAATCCGTCGCGTAAAAAAACTAAATTCACACGGGGTACAAAGGAAATTGAATGGCACTTGTAAATTTTAAGCGCAAAAAATAGTTTTTTTAAAAAAAATCACGCATCAAATATTGGCTTTAGACTCCAATTACTAGGATGCTGTAAGGAGCACACTCATGAGATATGCATTAAACGACGTAGAATCACGAGTTTTATAATCCTAATGTGAGTTTTGAATATTATCTTGTTGCGCGTCCGAATTATTAAAACAATTCAAAAAACCCCGAAATTCCGGCTTCAAAATGTCAGCATCAATTTTAGGTGGATGCAGTGGATATATCGAAAAATGATACACTAGTATCATATTGCCCATGAAGTATTCTTTGAGTCTTTCTTTGGGCATATGTTTATAAAATGTAAGGTTAAGCCTAAAATCGGAAGGGAGCATAAAAAAACTTTTTGGCTTCAACCCATTTTTACCTATTTTTCTACATTGATGCCAACACAGCTTCCACGTAAAATAATTTTAATGGTCGACCTTATGGGATTCCTCCTAAAACACTTCAGTTTAAAGAATGTATATCATACTATATAGAATATGTTAACAGTTCGCGAATTCTGAAAGGGTGAAACTCGGATTCATCGATTGTAAAAAATTTTTGTTTTTCGCCATATATTCTTGATCAGGATAAAATTCTAAGACGATCTAACCATGTCCGTCTGTCCCTCTGTTGTAATCACTCTAGCGTCCGCAATAATTGAGATAGAGTGCTGAAATTTTGCACCCGGGGGTCTTTTTCCATAGGCAGGTCAAGTTCGAAGATTGGCTATATCGGTCCACTCTTTGGTATAGCCCCCATATAACGGTACCTCCGGATTTGAGGTATTTTGACGTTATTCGCCACATTTGCAGACCGAACTAGCTATAATTTGGCACTTAGGGTTCCTAGTGATCAACAAACTTATATCCCAAAGGATATGGGCATAGGTCCATGTTTTGGTATAGTCCCCATATAACGGTACCTCCCGATTTTCGGTATTTTATGAATTTTAGCTACAATTTTTAACCGAGTAAGCTGTAATTTGCCATTTGAGGCCATTATAAACCCCGAAGGACAGATGCGCCGTGAGTCGAACTTCCGCGTTATGGCGTGATGAAATTTTTGTTAGAGACCCTGTTGCTTAAGTGCTCTACAAAAACAACAAACAAAGATATAATGCTAATTCATGATGGCTTACAGGGTCTCTTGCAAAAACTTCATCACGCCATATCGCGGAAGTTCGACTCACGACGCATCTGTCCTTCGGGGTTTTTATCTCTGCCCCAACATTTGTGTTCACAGTGTAATTTAAGCAATATTGGGAGGCAGTAGGAGTCTATCCATTGTCGAAAAGTTGTTCCACCTAAAATTGTGAAAGGACCCTAATTATTCCATTTTAATTAACACTATTTTATGGTGGAGGGTATAAAAAGTTCGGCCCGGCCGAACTTAACGACTTTTTACTTGTTACTTGTTACATTTTACATTCATTTTTCAATCTATTTTGATGCAAATTGGTATATTGAGTTTTCAGGGGATAGAAAACTTATGTACAAAATATTTTCAATATATGTAGGTTCGCGTTTTGGAATAGCCGCCACATGCCGGGTTACCACATATTGGGTATTTTAAAGGTTAAATCTTAAGATGTTAGCGAATAAAAAACCTCCTCACACAAAAGCTGTCAATAATAGGTCCACTTCTGGGTGAAGCCCCACAACACTACACATCTATTAAGGGGTAAAATGTCAAAAATTTTTATTTTCATTTGTATCTATAATGTTTATTGGTCCATTCAGCGCGTCTGCACCATTAATTTTGTTAATAATGTCTTTCAGATGAAGTTCAGGTCTGCACTGTATTAAAATTCTTAACGTATTTTGGTATTTGCACCGCAGCATCTAAAAATGTTGCACTATATGTAAATCACCAATATTTATAGGTCAAAGCTATGAAAAATTGCGAGAGGTTTCTTAATTTAACAGAAATTATCATTGTTAGAATGGAAAATGCAACTGAATGAAATTCCCGAAGTCTTTTTAGAAAATCTTGAATATCTCCAAAGACCGCGCGATACCGCACCAGTTTTATAGCTTTGCGAACAGAGGAGAATCCAATCTTTCAGATTATATATATCTTAACACGTGAATGTACGGAACTAACTTTTGAAATGTCCACGAAAAGTAAAAAATTATAATTTTGGAAACTTCAAAAAATCACTTCTTTCCGACTAAAATTGCACGAAAACAATAAGGTGATAATTGTTTTGTAAAATATTAAGAAAAATAAATCATGGCATACTGACTTACCACTTGTCCGCGCCGCTCCATTTTTACAGTGTTTTATTTAACTTGCTTTGGTGTGTGTTTAGTTCAAATCTGGTAACTCATTTTTAACACGGTTGCAGTTGACCATTCGAACTAAAACTTTGCACACTTTTCAGATTTGGATGACAATACACGAATATGAAATCAAAACCAATATTGGTCCATTTTTACACTGTTTTACAGTGTTTTATCTAATTTGCTTTTCAAATCTGCTAACTAATTTTTCACACAGTTGCAGTTGACCAATCGAACTTTAAATTTGCACACATTTCAGATTTGGATGACAATACAGGAATATGAAATCAAAACCAATATTGTTTCATTCTTACAGTGTTTTTACGGTGTCTAACTTAACCCCCTGGTAACTGATTTTTAAAACGGTTGCAGTTGACCAATCGAAGTAAAAGTTTGCACACTTTTCAGATTTAGATGACAATACGTGAATATGAAACCAAAAGCAATATGGGTCCATTTTTTCCTATAGCCCCCATATAACCGTACCACCCGATTTCCGGTATTTTGCTTTTCAAATCTGGTAACTCATTTTTTACACAGTTGCAGTTGACCAATCGAACTAAAACTTTGCAAACTTTTCAGATTTGGATGACAATACATGAATATGAAATCAAAACCAACATTGGTCCATTTTTACAGTGTTGTACAGTGTTCAATTTTACATGCTTTTCAAATCTGGTAACTAATTTTAACACAGTTGTAATTGACCAAGCGAACTAAAACTTTGCACACTTTTCAGATATGGATGACAATACATGAATATGAAATCAAAACCAATATTGGTCCATTTTTACAATGTTTTACAGTTTTTTATCTAATTTGCTTTTCAAATCTGGTAAATCATTTTTTACACAGTTGTAGTTGACCAATCGAACTAAAACTTTGTACACTTTTCAGATTTGGATGACAATACATGAATATGAAACCAAAACCAATATGGGTCCACGGGTCGCTGGATGGATTAAGAAAGTAAGCGTGACTACAAGAACGCTATAAACACTGGCCTCAATAAGTGGGAATGCGCGATCACCGCACATTTTGGTATACAGTACAACCCCGATAATATTAAATGTCGCTTGACCGAAGTTCCAAAAAATCGATTGAGAAATCAGGCAAAACCTAATTTTAAAGATGGTTAAATAACTAGAACGTCTACAAAATTAGCATTGGCTACTAAAATGAACTGCCTACAATGCGGTGTATCTATAATCTATCTAGATCTATGTCAAGTTTTTTAAGACTAGGGTTTTGGGTTTTCCCGGTTTTTATCATTCACGGGAAACGAGAATCAAAAAAATCGCCATTCCAGGGAATCCGGGATTTCCCGGGAAATTTTAAAATACGAGAGTGGATCAATATTTCCGTGATTTTTTAATTGTTGCCGTCAAGGTTTCTTGGAGCTTTTTAGACATTATCTCAGGAAGTATGAATTGCCCCCGACAAAATTTGTATCGTAGTAAAGGGGGCCGTAAAGACAAATTGCTGAAAAAAAATTTCAAATCGATCCGAGAGGAAATCTAAAGCTTCACTTTTTCCGAATTTTGTGTGGAACCCGTTCTATGCCTGGATGTAATATTACCAAATGCAAAATTATGACCGATTCGGTTATCGTGCGCACCATTTTGGCGATAATATTTGACCTTGTGTGGGAAAGGTACCGGAAGTAGTGGACCATCGATATGGTCCATCTTCGAACTTAAACTAAGTTTGAAAAAAATCTCGAATGCCAATTTTTTGACCTGATCGGTGGCTTCGTTCGAAAGTTATCGTGCGCACCAGCCAGCCCTCAGCCAAAATGGGACTTTAAAATATAAAATATTTTTTCGCACTTAAATAAAACAGAATAAAAATCCGTCGTTATAGACCATGTTTTTGGTGCTGCTCTTACAACTTTTTCCCTGAAGACAATTTTGTAGATTAAAGTTATTTCCAAATATTTTGTAATTTATTGATTCTGTAAAATCTAAAAAAGTGACGGACGTAGTTTTTTCATTAATTCAATATTAGTTGCGATAATTATAAAAAGATATTTTCCGGGAAATATGATTTTGTTTCTCGGGAAAATCCCATAACCAAAAAACCGTTAATTCCCGGTGCGGGATTTCCCTACTCAAAACCCTATTTAAGACTGACATGATATTGTAAATTAAACTTCCGAATCGGCTGGACCGAATTTGATGAAATTTTGTGTGTAGGTTCATAAGGTGGAAGAATACCGAAAAATACGTTTTAAAAAATCTAGAAATCTCAGAGATTATTAGACATGTTAGTATTCAATACATCAGCAATGGTGGCCTCTGTCATTAATGGGTGATTTAGAAGCAGAATTCCGCGATTACGTCCAATTTTTAACAACTTTATTCATACTGCAAACACGCCATGAACGTTGACTTGGATTAACTCGATCAAGATCACGTTTTTTATACAGCAAAGTCTAGATAAATTTAACTAGCATTTTGAATTCATTTTTCATGAATCACTGATGTTTTCATGTTTAGGAGCTTCAAATAATAACGAATTCAGTGAATCAGCACTTTGTTAACAAGCAGTAAAAACGGCGTTAAGTTCGACAGCGCCAAACTTTTTTCCATTCGCCACAATTTATATTGAAACCAGATTTTAGCCATTTCGGTTGGATAATGTGGCTGAAACCTCCAAGGGCGACTAAATACCAAATATGGCCATATTGGTTGAACAATGCGGCTAAAACCTTGATACTGAAAATTGGGAGGTACCGTTCTATGTAGTCTATATAAAAACCTAAACATGTACCGAATAGTCTATGTGGGAATGTCTTCTACCCACAACGAAGACTAAATACCAAATTGTAGCCATGACTGTGGGAAACCTCCAAACTGTTCTATGGTAGCTATATCAGAACGTGGACTTATACCGACAAGTCTCTGCAGGTATGTTTACGACCCCCGACGGAGACCAACAACAACCATTTCGGTGGGAAAATTAGGCAAAACCTCTTTACTATAGAAAATCATGAGGTACCGTTCTATGGGAGCTTTATCAAAAAGTGAACCTGTAGCGACAACAACGAACACCAACAAACCAAATAATAGCCATTTCAGTTTAATAATTTGGCTAAAATCTGGAAAATACCCAACATCTGGTGCTTTATCAGAAACTGGACACAGAATGGGAATGCTTATACCCCAAGGAAGAATAAATCCCATTTAACGGCGAATACCGAAAATCGGGTGGTACGGTTCCATGGGGATTATAACAAAACGTGGACCGGTAAAACCCATTTCCAATACCAAACATCCTTGGAGAAATTCATTACAAAGTTCAATGTTAAATATTGCGGGCTGTATCTTGATTTCAGCTGAAGAACATCGCTATATTAATAAATTTTTATTCTGATCAAAAAAAAAAAAAATTGAAGTGTTACAAACGGAAACAAAAAGTTAGTTAGTTATACCCTTCATCTTATGGTGAAGGGTATAATTAAACAATTTTCTATTTTAAATCTGGAGATACAATTACATGAGAGTTTTGCTAAAAATTTTATTTTATCAAATTTCAAGAAGAATGCATAATTACGTCAAATCGGTTCGAAAATCGCAACATTTCATTCGTAATTCGATTATTCTATGTGTAATTCAAATTATTTCATTTGTAATTCAAATTATTCCATTTATAAAAAGGAAAGGAACAAATGGAATAATTCGGATTACAAATAAAATAGTTCGAATTACAAATAAAATAAGTCGAATTACAAATGGAATAATTCGAATTACAAATATAATAATTCAAATTACAAACAGATAAATTCGAATTACAAATGGAATAATTCGAATTACAGTTGAAATGTTTCGAACTACAATGCATTTCTCGAATTACAAATAAAATATTACGAATTAAAAATGGAATTCTCGAATTACAACTAAAACGATTCGAATTGAATCTTAAAAAGTGTAGATATATAAATATGTAGATGGGTTATAAATGTTTACACGGAAAAGTAAAAACGGGCCAGCAACGCGGGCCGGGTCAGCTAGTAAATAATATCATTTATTTATCAATTGTATTAAACCCCTGTTTTCTCTTCTCCTCTTTTTATACAAAGTATGGTAAGTACAAAACAATTTCTGGAATTTCATATAAACATCGCTACTTGACATTGGTAGTTAGTTGTATATTTATCAATGCACTTATAATGTTTTTTTTTTGTGGCTTTTTTGCCCCAAGATTTACTCAAAAAAGTTATCATGGCTTTGTTTTTTATGAAAATAACTTCTCTAACTGGATGAGTTAAAACCCTTTATTAAAATTACATACAAAATTACACTAAAATTTTTCCACATGTTTTTTTGTTTATTCTTCGATTGCTTAATTAATGCGAATGGAAAGCACTTTTAATAAATTATTATTTTTTTTCTTTATATTCAATGGCAAAAATCATTTCATTATGCATTGCAAATTTTACATTTCACTAGAATTTGAAGTAGAATATGAATTCTTATTTGAATGCAAATTAATCCAATGGCTTAGTGACGTATGTAGTATGTAATTAACTCAACACACAATAACTTTTTTTTTCAAAAAATGAAAAAAATTATTTTCGAAAAAGTTAGAAAGTTTAGAAGTGCTTGTCATCTTTAAAATCTTAAAATGATGAGATGAATTTTTTTTATTTTTGTCGTTGGGCGCATCCACTGTGCGTTCGGGTAAGATATAGGGTTCTAATTTAGTCTTCTTGCATTGTTGGCAGTAACATTGCCAAAGACAATAAATGCCTTAAACGCAAGGGTTCCATGGATTCCTAACTCGAATATTTCCAAAAATTTACAAATATTGGAAACTTCCCCGGCGCATTTGGTGTACTTCCCGACGTAAACTTTCAAAACGCCGATACACGTGTCTTCTATTTGTCGGTACTCTCTCATAATCTGCCCGATTTTATCTCTTATTATTTTTTGTGTTGTACAGTGTAATTAGTTTCAAAATAAAACTACTTTTTTCATGTAAGCTTAGTATAAGATGATGTGAACTGAGGTATGAGCGTTGAAAGGGAAATTTTTTTTTGTATAGCTCGACAAACGAATGATTTTACTGGGCTTACTAAGCACGTAAAAATTTTGTCTTTGAACGAGGTTTTTTCTTTAATTTTATGACCAAAAATTTTCCTTTTTTGTTTTAATAGCAGTTTTAACTTTGAGAGTCCAATGATTTTTTTTAAATTGATATTTTATACCCAGAGACTTTTGCCCAAGAGGGGTATATGCACTTTGAATGCCAAATATTTTTGTACGAAAAAAACTTTCTAATAATTTGGAGTCGATTTAGCCCTATCCGTCCCTTTGTCTGTCTGGCTGGTATGCTAGATATTTGTTCCAAACTTACGAAAATTCAAAATTTTGTACCAGTATTGTGCGAATGATAACTTTCGAAGAGATTAACGCAATTTGCCGAAACGTTGCATATTTCTTCCTAAGTCCATTGCTTTAAAGGTACTTACGAATTGTCCAATTTGGCACATCAAGTTCCCAAATATGTATATATCAACGTGCACCTACCGGTACCTATTCACAAAAGTTAAAACAAGTGAATCTTAAGAGCAGTTCAAGGGTCACTTTGAATTTTATACTGATTCTGTTGAGGGCGATACAAAGCTTTTCGTTAGTAAATGTCTCAAAAGATGGGTAAATTTCTTTAAACACCAATCCTCAACAATTCAACGCCTTTGCGGGTTAATAAAGTTTAAGACCATAACTGGAATCGAATATTAGAAGCGGTTAGTCGTTGTAACCACGACTATACCATTAAAATTTTGTTTATGATAGGGGATGCCGAGACCTACTTACTTATGGGCCGAAATGTCCTATTATTTATGCAAACTTTTTCAGAAACTTCTTGCTCTATTGTTTTCGTAGTTTTTGTAGTCTTTGTCTTTTTATATCCTACACCCCAATGTGAAAAGGGTATTATAAGTTCGTTTTTCGAAAAATTCATGTAACCCCGCGAAATATTCGTCGTAGACCCCCATATGGATTACCAAAATGCATATCTCGACGAGATAAAGCGTCTGTCCGTCGATTAAAAATTGTACGCACGCTATAGGCCGCAATTATGGACCAATCTTCACCAAATTTTGTATGGAGGTCGGGTTCAGACCACAATAGACCCCGATGATCGTGGAATATTTAGGGGATGAAATGGACAAAAAGCAAAATGTTTATCCAATTTTGTAGCGGCTCTGTTGTTGTTGTAGCAGGTAGGCTGCAACCGTATGTTTTTCCCTGTAGATGGAATGTAAAATCTCAATTAGATATGATTGTGTGCTGGTGTGTTATGTGTGGAGTGGGTGTGTATTGGGATATTGGTTGTGTGGGTGAGGGATATGAGTGTGTGGATTGATGTGTGTGGATTGATGTGTGTGGATTGATGTGTGTGGATTGATGTGTGTGGATTGATGTGTGTGGATTTATGTGGTTGTGTAGGTTGTGTGATGGATATTGTGTATGTTGGATGGAAGTGTTATAAAATATATCTATTGTTGAACAAGATCATGTCATGGGCTATTGTTATTGTTGATCTGGAGGAACTGTGCCACTTCCACCGGTCTCACCCAGAGGTCCACAGGGCGCAAATCTGTGGGCCTCGCTGGGCAAGAAAACAAGTGCGACGTATTATGCGGGCTTTGGCGACAATTAGGGCACTGGTCTAGTGTGCCTGGAATAATTCTCGCTCGATAGCAGTTTAGGAATGTACTCCAACCAGATCTGAGCTGGGCTAGTGCTGTTCTGACGGATCTGGGGAGCTGCTGCTCGCTGTCTGAGATTGCTGGAGGGTGTTGATTTAGGACAACGTTAGGGCTGTACCCGTTGACGGCTTCATTAACCGCCCTGGTATGCAGCTGTTTCAGGCCTTGCGTTATTGACAATCGGTTGACGTCCGATGGAATGACGTCTTGGATGTCCGGACGAAAGCGCCTGATGTCCTTCCGGATGTGTCGTGGAGGTGGATCCTGCACCACGATGTGGTGGTTGGGATGACTGGGCAGATGGCAGGCCAGGAGGAACTGTCTCGCCAACAACACGTTATGTTGTCTAACTGACAGAATCCTCGTCTCCTCATGTAAATGATCCACTTTCGACATCTGAACACATCCGGTAGCAATCCGCAATGCACTGTTCTGAACCACTTGCAAGTTTTGCCACTGGGTGTCGCTGAGAAAGGAAGTCCACACTGGGGCAGCATAACTCAAGATTGAGCGACTGATGGCCTTATATGTCGCTGTGAGTGTTTCCTTGTCCTTGCCCCAGGAAGTACCTGTGAGTGCCTTCAGTACTTTATTCTTTGCTTGGACTTTTCCTTTAATGTACGTGACATGTTTTGTGAATTTCAGGAGGTTATCAAACACAACACCTAGGATCTTCGGGTGTTGGACGGTCGGTATTGTTCTCTCTTCGACCTTGATGTCCAGCTCTCTCCTTAGTTCACGTGTGTCCGAGGTAAAAAGGGTAGCTGTTGATTTGGACGGCGATATAACAAGTTTCCTTTCCTGCATAAATGTGGCGATGGTGGCTATATAGTCATTTATTTTAGCACTTACTTCTTCAATATTGACGCCAGATGCCATTATGGTGCAGTCATCTGCGTAAGAAACCATTTTGACGCCATCGGGTGGTGCAGGAAGCTTCGCAAGGTATAAGTTGAACAGGAGTGGTGACAAGACTCCCCCTTGCGGTACGCCCATTTTCAGTTTGCGATACTTCGACTTCTTGCCTCGGAATTCCACATATGCCTGTCTGCCATTGAGATAATTACCAAGCCAGCGCTTGGTAATATTGGGCAATGTGGACTCCATTATGTCACCCATCAGAATCGAGTGATCAACCGTGTCAAATGCTTTTGACAGGTCTAGGGCGGCGATCACAGTCCGCGCTGGCGGTCGATTCTGGTTGAGGCCGTTCGCAATATGTGTTGTTATATCATTCAGGGCCGTCGTGGTGCTATGCGCTTTTCGAAACCCATGTTGGTGATTCGCCAGATGTAGGTGGGCGGAACAAGTTGGTAACAGTAGCGCTTCCAAAACCTTCGCTATAGGTGACAGAAGGGAGATTGGGCGGTAGGACTCTCCTGAGTTAGCCGGTTTTTCAGGTTTGGGAAGAGGAATAACTCTCGCCACTTTCCATATCTCTGGAATAATCAGCTGATTAATGGAGAGACTGAGAAGTTTTGAAAGATATTCCAATGCTACTGGACCAAGGTGTTTGAGCATCACCATGGAGATGCCGTCTGGACCATGAGCCTTAGAAGGTTTAGCCCTGGAAATAGTGGCTTCGACTTCACTGGGAGTGAAGGAGCAGGGACTTGTCTCGCGCTGGAGTTTCCTAAATTTCCTAAGGGTGGCTCTTCTGGTCCTGTTCTGCTGGATGGGATGAGCAACGAATTGCTGGCAGAACTTGTTTGCGCACTTCTTGGCATCTGCATACTGGATATCGTTGAACGAGATAGCGATGTTACCCTGATTGCTGTTAGAGCCGGAAAGACGTTTGATGGTAGACCATAACTTGTGAGAGCCAGCTTCACAGTTATTTAGGTGATTGATCCATTTATTACGACGGTGCTGGTTTACAAGAGTATTTATCTCTTCCGTCAGTGATGCAATCCTTTGGTCATCAGGACATGCTTGACGCAGATGGTCGCGTTCATCAGCAAGTCGTGCTGCAGCTGTCGGATAACCTGGTCTACATTGTGGAATTCTTCCAGCAGGGATATGGCGCTTAGCCGCCCGGAGAATACTATTCCTCAGCGTATTCTCACCCTTTCTGGCACATGAGGGGGGCGGTTGTTGACTAAGGTCTTCTTCAACAGCATTCGTGAAGCCATGCCAGTTGGCTTTGTTGTAATTCACGAATGTACGCATATCTGGCTCCATAAAGTCGCTTGACTTCTCCACAGTGATCACGATCGGGATGTGATCGGAATTTAAGGCCACATGTGTTTGCCAAGATGTAATGGCTATGAGCGACGAACTGACGATTGTAATGTCAGGGGAGCTTGTGCAGTTGGCCGTTATTCTGGTGGGGAAGTTCTCATTTATTGCTGCAAATTCCGAGTTGTCTATTTCATCGGCTATGTTGAGCCCGCGCTGGTCTTGGGCGAGCTGTGAGTACCAGGTCTCATGATGCGCGTTAAAATCACCAATTACCATCCTATTGTCCCCTACCAGAAGGTGTTGGATAGAGGGGTGGTAGCTGGCCCCGATGCTGTTTACGGGTGGGATATATACGTTGACAATCTCAAGTGTGGTGCCTCCGGATCGGATTGAAATTGCCATGGCCTCCAGGAATTGGTCATGAGGCGGGGACGGCAGGTGGGCTAGCTGATAATTAATATTTCTATTAATTATGAACGCCAAACCTCCACCGTGATTGCGTTGCCTGTCCTGACGTATAATGATGTAGTTCGCGTGAGAAGAGAGCCTGATAGCGGCTCTGTAGGTCGCAATAGTAGTCTGATCGGCGCGAAATTTTATGTAAGGTTTGGGTTTCCAACAGAAAAGTAGCTTGCAGTTTAACTCGATGATAAGATAATATTTAGCGGGTTAAATTGTCCAGAACTTTGGTATGAAAATTGGTAAAGTTGTCCGTGAAATTACTATATCTTTATTTTTGGAAACTATGTTAAACCAATTTAGAAGAGGAAAGGTTGACATTTTCATTGATGCTAACTATGTTGATGTACGTGTTCAGATAACAGAGTTGCAGCCTAATATATGCAGGTATCCCTCAGTTTTAATTGTGGGTAGTGTAAATTTAATCACGCTAGAGATCTCAGTTATAGTTCAATAGTGGCAAATGGTTGCACGACGTAACAGTTAAGCACGCCAAGTTCCAAGATGAGCTATATCGGCCCAAATTGCCCCCAAATAGCGGTACCTCTTGATTGTCGGTATTTAGAGGATTTTAGTTACAATTGCACGGTGACACAAAATGGAACTCAAAGTCTGGGGCGAACTGAATTTTTTCTTGATGAACTTTAAAATAATTAAGTTTCCCACAAGTCAGAAGTTTGCCCTACGATATAACAGTATTCACGGTGTGCCTTAACCAAATTTAAATGGATGGTGCTTACACCTGGGAAGTTTTTGCAGATTCTGAAACTACAACGCTCATAGATGAGAAATATCAAGAAACAAAAAAATCGCCGGAGGGATTTTCAAATAAATCGCGATTTAACTTCACATTTTTAGGGGTTCTTTAGGTTTTCACGATTTTGCTTGGAATCCGCGAGTCCTATATAATAGCCCTCATATAAGGGTACCCCGATTTCGAGTATTTACCCAAATTTTGGGTAAAAACTCTTTAACTGCCAAACCACTGGACGTAGGCTGACAAAACTTGGCATAAATCCTTCTTATGTCAAAAGAACTTCTGGTACTGAACATGGGGTCTCTGGGTCCATGTTTTGATATAGCCCCCATATAGCCGTACCTCCCGATTTAAGGTTTTTTTCATCTATTAGCCACATTTTACAACAAAATTGGCTGTAATTTGACACAGTGAGTCCTCAATGAGTATAAAATATCCTTGCAAGCATTTGTCAACGTAGGTCCACGCTTTCTTATGGCCCCCATATATGGGTACCCCGATTTCGAGTATTTACCCAAACATTGGGTAAAAACACCTTATCTGCCGAACCACTTGACGTTGGCTGACAAAATTTAGCTCAAAACTTTCTTATATCAATAGTATTAATCATATTGAAAATGGAGTCCCTGGGTCCATGTTTTGGTATAGCCCCCATATAGCCGTACCTCCCGATTTAAGGTTTTTTCATCTATTAGCCACATTTTACAACAAAATTGGCTGTAATTTGACACAGTGAGTCCTCAATGAGTATAAAATATCCTTGCAAGCATTTGTCAACGTAGGTCCACGCTTTCTTATAGCCCCCATATATGGGTACCCCGATTTCGAGTATTTACCCAAAAGTGGGTAAAAACTCTTTAACTGTCGAACCACTTGACGTTGGCTGACAAAATTTGGCTCAAAACTTTCTTATATCAATAGTAATAAAGGTATTGGAAATGGAATCCCTGGGTCCATGTTTTGATATAGCCCCCATATTGCCGTACCTCCCGATTTAAGGTATTTTTAACTATTAGCCACATTTTACAATCATACTGACTGTAATTTGGTACAGTGAGTTCCAAATATGTATAAAATATCCTTCCAAAAATTTTTCGACGTAGGTCCACGTTTTCTTGTAGCCCCAATATGGGTTTCTGAAATCGGGAGGTACGGCTATATCAAAAAGTGGACCCAGGGACTCCATTTTAAATACCTTTAATACTGTTAATATAAGAAAGTTTTGAGCCAAATTTTGTCAGCCAACGTCAAGTGGTTCGACAGTTAATGAGTTTTTACCCACTTTTGGGTTAATACTCGAAATCGCGGTACCCTTATATGGGGGCTACAGGAAAACGTGGACCTACGTTGACAAATATGTGCAAGGATATATTATACTCCTTGAGGACTCACTGTGCCAAATTACAGCCAATTTGGTTATAAAATGTGGCTAATAGATGAAAAAAAACCTTAAATCAGGAGGTACGGCTATATGGGGGCTATATCAAAACATGGACCCATGGACTCCATTTTCAATACCTTTATTACTATTGATATGAGAAAGTTTTGAGCCAAATTTTGTCAGCCAACGTCAAGTGGTTCGATAGTTAATGAGTTTTTACCCACTTTTGGGTTAATACTCGAAATCGGGGTACCCTTATATGGGGGCTACAGGAAAACGTGGACCTACGATGACAAATATGTGCAAGGATATATTATACTCCTTGAGGACTCACTGTGCCAAATTACAGCCAATGTGGTTGTAAAATGTGGCAAATAGATGAAAAAAACCTTAAATCGGGAGGTACGGCTATATGGGGGCTATATCAAAACATGGACCCAGAGACCCCATGTTCAGTTCCAGAAGTTCTTTTGACATAAGAAAGATTTATGCCAAGTTTTGTCAGCCTACGTCAAGTGGTTCGGCAGTTAAAGAGTTTTTACCCAAAATTTGGGTAAATACTCGAAATCGGGGTACCCTTATATGGGGGCTATTAGAAAACGTGGACCTATATTGACAAATTTTTGCAAGGATATTTTCTACACATTGAGAACTCACTGTGCCAAGCTACAGCCAATATTATTGTAAAATGTGGCTAATAGACAAAAAATACCTAAAATCGGGAGGTACGGTTATATGGGGGCTATATCAAAACATGGACCCAGAGACCCCATGTTCAGTACCAGAAGTTCTGTTGACATAAGAACGATGTAAGCCAAATTTTGTCAGCCTACGTCAAGTGGTTCGGCAGTTAATGAGTTTTTACCCAACACTTGGGTAAATACCCGGGTATTTACCCAAGTATTTACCCACTTGGTTAAAGTATTGTAAAACTATCCATTTTGAAACGAATTTACAACCTAAACCCAGGAATAGGGTGTAAAATGTTGTATTTGCCATTCAATATAGTAAATACCCAAATAAATACCCACAAATGGGTATTTACCCGGTATTTACCCACCGTGTGGGTATTTACCGGGTAAATACCCGGTAAATACCATCTCTATTCTTTAGGCCCATTTACATAGGACTCGCGGTTTCCGAGCAAAATCGTGAAAACCTAAAGAACCCCTAAAAATGTGAACTTAAATCGCGATTTATTTGAAAATCCCTCCGGCGATTTTTTTTTTGTTTCTTGATATTTCTCATCTATGAGCATTGTAGTTTCAGAATGTGCAAAAACTTCCCGGGTGTAAGCACATTCCATTTAAAATTAGTTAAGGCGCACCGTGTATTATCTTCATTGACTTTCATCGCCTAAAAGAATTTTTCACTCCCCAATTTTCGAACTTCATAATTACGCTTTGTGGTATTTTCCCTTAAAAACGATTTAAGAAATCGGTTTTTGAGATTTTAATTAATTTAATTAATCGAGCTTTATGACCTAAGGAGATTATATTGAGAAATTGGTACCTAGTCCTACACATACATCAACCGATATGCGACGATCGTTTCGTTAGCTGGTTAGGCTAACATCCTCAGGCATATTAGATGTTGTTGTTGCTAGACAATTTTCGTCATTTGGAGTCCGTATTTATACATCCAAGATTGAAAATTTGCATTTGTGAATTTCAAAGTGAAGCTTTTTTATTTCCAAAGACGACTCATTTGTCCCCCTTCTATTCCGGTTTTTGTTCTAGCATCGGAACCGACAACGTTGTAATCAGTGAATTAAACGGTACTTCCAGATTTTCGATAGTTTGAAGGATTTTAGCCGCAATTTTAACACGAACTAATTGTAATCTGATAATTGAAGTTCTTTGTGGTTAGGAAACTTCTGCATCGAAAATTGTCCAAATTGGCCCATGTTTTGGTATAGTCCCCATATAACGACACCTTCCGATTTTGGTTATTTTGTGGATGTTAGATACACTATTTGATCTCTTAGTTGGCATTTGAGGTTTCCAGTGACCACAAAACTTCTCCACCAAAAGTTGTCAACTTCGGTCCTTGTTTTGGTACGGCGGTTAAGGTTCCCGGTGGTCATAAAAATTGTCAACATCGGTTCGTGTAAATGTGCCGCCCGATTAAGGGCATTTTTAGATATATTCGTGACCAAATTTAGACAAAAAAAAAGTGGACAGGAAAAGAAAACCAATTATAACATTTTAGTTCAGTTTATTTCATGTCTCTGCCGAACTTAACAATTTTGTCTTGTTTATATATATGTTAATAACCCTTTTCTAGTAAAAAAGTGTTTTAAACAGTTTTAATCACATTGTTTCAAAAAATGTCGCGTGGTTCAGCCCATCCACGTACATCCCTTGGTCCCCGCTTGTAATTAACTTTAAGTAAAACAGCAGAAATATTCTCATTAAGCAATATGACTTACTAAGTTTTTACCCTAATCATACATATTTTTAGATTCACTTTGGCAGTTTTGTTGAGATGTATGTTTTACTTACTATTTGTTGTAGTCAAGCTTAATCTCATATTTGTTGTTTTCAAATTTAAAAAACAACAAGTTTAAAACATACATCTCAACAAAACTGCCAAAGTGAATCTAAAAATAGACACAGAGCACCGTGGACGATTGGTTGTTGTTATTTTTCGACAACTATCAAAATAGTTATGTGCATTATCTGCAATGTGGAGACACATGACAGTGGGAGTAGTTAATTTGGTTTACATATGCGGCTACGAGAGTTTTTAGGTGTTTTCGGTTGAATTCGCATTGAAACGAATTCATCAGTCACACCTATTCTTGAGCTCGAGTCGTCATAAAATTGGGGAAGGGTTCTTTGTTTCAATACAAAGAACTAAGAGAACTGATGAGTCCAAGTGGCGTTGGACGAAACTAGTATTCTCTGCCATCCCCAAAAGTAATCAATTTTAACTACACCCCACTTTAAACTTGTTGTTTCTTAAATTTGAAAACAACAAATATGAGATTAAGCTTGACTACAACAAATAGTAACTAATCATACATATTTATCTGCAAATTATTGGGGACATTGTTTTTATCTTTTTGGAAAGATGGTTTCACATTATCAACGAATTTAATTAATCTAACAAAAAAACTTAAGAAATTCTACAATTTACTAATAAGTATATAATGAAAATTATTTGCTCCGCAAAAATTGTAATCTTTGGTTCGGAGAATTTCATAAAATTCAACGAAATTTAATATGAAATTCCTTCAACAGAATTGCGGTTGTTAAAACTTGTCCGTAGGTGTCTAGTACAAATAAGTCGCATGTAATGAAATATTTCCTGTGTAGAAACTTGGTAGGTGCATTTAAGTTGGCATAGTGATAATTCTGATACTAATGATTTGTTTGTAAATTGCTAAGGAAATCGAATAGCATGTTCAAGGTTGAATTTTCATTTCATGTTTAAAAATTATATCGTAATTGAAATTGTAGAAGCGGGATATTAAACCACATTAAAACTGCGTACAGGAATGAAGTAAATGAAATGCTCTTAGAGATTTGTTTGCCTTGGATGTGTTCGTAAATGAAAGAGATTGGTATGTATTTAATATAACAATTTCTTATACTCAAGACAGATAATATGTGACGTATGAAATTATGACTTGACACATTCATCATACGCCCTCATATCCACAAATAAAACAAAGGCAGTTTAGAAATAACAACTAGAAAAATTTTAGGTTCGGCTGGGCCGAACTTTTTATACCCTCCACCAAGAAAAATTGTGAACTAAAATGATATGATTAGAAAATTTTCTGACGGCTTGACATTCTAATTACCGCCGAAAAAGTAGATTAAAATCTCAAAATAAATGAAATCGGGCAGTGCGGTTAAATATGGGCAATATCCAGTGCCCACAATTTCAGGTGGAGACGTTTTTTTTTTTTTTTTTGACCACTAGAAACCCATAATATTTTGGTTGGGAAACTTCATAATACTTGAAATCAAGAGGATGATACTTGAATACAAAAACGTGATCCTATGTCCACAATTATCGTTAAAGAAGTTTTTTGGCCACTGGGAACCCCAATTGCAGCCAACAAAAAAGTAGTTGATAACTTAACAAAACGGCGTTAAGTTCGGCCGGCCGTGTATGAAAAAGACTTAATACTAAATTTCAGCAATTTCGGTAAAACAATGTGAGGCACCATTCTATGGGGGCTATTTCAAAACGTGGATCTATACCGACAAATTTCTGACGGAAAGTTTTTAGGCTCAAAGAAGACTAAATACCAAATTTCCTATATTTCGGTAAAAGAATGTGGTTAAAACTTAAAAAATACCGAAAATCATGAAGTACGCGTCTATGGGGATATAATAAAACGTGTACCTTCACTGATAATACTCTTCTGGAATATTTTATAGCTCTTGGAAAGACGAAATAATGAATTTCAGCCATTTCGGTTGGATATTGACGTCACAACTAAAATCGGGAGGTACCGTTCTATGGGGGCTATATGGAAACGTGGACCTATACTGACGAATTTTAGTCAGAAATGGGGCAATATGAAAGCCTGCACCTGTACAGACTTATTTCAGGCGAACAGTTTTATATCACATTGAAGACTAAATACCAAATTTCACCCATTTTGGTGGAATATTGAAGACACAACCTTCAAAATACGAAAAATCGGGAGGTACCTTTCCATGGGGGCTATATGAAGGCATGGACTGATACCGACAAAGTTCTGGGGGAAAGTTTTATACCATCAACGTAGACTAAGTTCCAAATTTCAGCCATTTCGGTGTGATAATGAAGCTAAAACCTTCAAAATACCGAAAATAGGGAGGTACTGTTCTATGGGGCCTATATGAAGGTGTGGACCGATACCGACAAAATTCTGGGGGAAAGTTTTATACCCTCAAAGAAGACTACGTACCAATTTTAAGCCAACTAAATACCAAATTTCACCCATTTTGGTGGAATATTGAAGACACAACCTTCAAAATACGAAAAATCGGGAGGTACCTTTCCATGGGGGCTATATGAAGGCATGGACTGATACCGACAAAGTTCTGGGGGAAAGTTTTATACCATCAACCTAGACTAAGTTCCAAATTTCAGCCATTTCGGTGTGATAATGAAGCTAAAACCTTCAAAATACCGAAAATAGGGAGGTACTGTTCTATGGGGCCTATATGAAGGTGTGGACCGATACCGAAAAAATTCTGGGGGAAAGTTTTATACCCTCAAAGAAGACTACGTACCAATTTTAAGCCATTTTGGTAGTATAATGAAGCTAATACCTTGAAAATACCGAAAATCGGGAGGTACCGTTCTATGGGAGCTATATGAAGTTGTTGCCCGATACCGACAAAATTCTGGAGGAAAGTTTTATTCCCCTAAAGAAGACTGCGTAGCAAATTTCAGCCATTTTGGTAGGATAATGAAGCTAAAACCTTCAAAATACCGAAAATCGGGTAATACCGTTCTATGGGGGCTATATGAAGGTGTGGACCGATACCAACAAAATTCAGGAGGAAAGTTTTATACCCCTAAAGAAGACTACGTAGCAAATTTCAGCCATTTTGGTAGGATAATGAAGCTAAAACTTCAAAATACCGAAAATCGGGTGATACCGTTCTATGGGGGCTATATGAAGGTGTGGACCGATACCAACAAAATTCTGGAGGAAAATTTTATACCCCTAAAGAAGACTACGTACCAAATTTCAGCCATTTTGGTAGGATATTGGTAGGATAATGAAGCTAAAACCTTCAAAATACCGAAAATCGGGAGGTACCGTTCTATGGGGGCTATATGAAGGTGTGGACCGATACCGACAAAATTCTCTAGGAAAGTTGTATACCCCTAAAGAAAACTACGTACTAAATTTCAGCCATTTTGGTAGGATAATGAAGCTAAAACCTTAAAAATACCGAAAATCGGGATGTACCGTTCTATGGGGGCTATATCAAAACGTGGACCGATATATCCCATTTTCAATACCAACCATCCTGCAAGTAATAAAAACTTTTGTACCAAATTTTGACTCTCTATTTTTAAAATTGCGAGCTGTATCCTGATTTCAACAGACAGACGGACTGACGGACATGGTCAAATCGACATAGAATTTTATGCTGATCAATAATATATATACTTTATAGGGGCTCCGACGAATATTTCGATGTGTTACAAACGGAATGACAAATTTAATTATACCCTCCATATGGTGGAGGGTATAAAAAAGTTGAGCGGTATCTTTATGCGGGGCCACTCCAAAATGCGGACCTATGTCCAATGAAAACCAGGAAACTCCAATGCCAAATTCCACCTAATTCGGTCTCAAAAATGTAGCTAAAAACTGTAAAATACCTGAAATCGCGTGGTATTAATATACATATGGGGGTTGTCCTAAAACGTAGGTCTATGCTTACAATCTTCGTGAGAGAAATGTTTTAACAATAAGAATCCGAGGTCTGCAAATTTAGATAAAATCCTCAAAATATCCAAAATCAGTGACACTTCTATATAGTGGTTACACCACTGGAAACCTCAAATGTTAAATAACAGGTTGTTCAGTCAAAATAGCGACAATCGTGAAGTACTATCATATGGCGGATATACCAAAGTAAGGTAAGTAACAGGTAGACTAGCCAACATACCTATAATCTTGAAGTACCGTTGTACTGGGGCTGTACCAAAACATAGACCTAATGGCTAATTCGTTCGATGATAACTGAGGATGATACTTGAATACAAAAACCTGATCCTATGTCAAAAATTAGCACTAAAGAAGTATTTCTGGCCACTGGGAGCCCTAATTGCAGGCAATAAAGAAGTAGTTAATAAATTAAAAAAAAAATCTGGTCCAACATTTATACGGGGCCACTCCAAAATGCGGACCACAAGAAACACCAAGAAACCCCAATGCCAAATTCCACCTAATTCGGTCTAAAAATTTAGTTAAAAGCTTTAAAATACCTGAAATCGGGTTCTTTGGCTCCATGTCCACAATCTTTGCCAGAGAAGTGTTTTAACTAATAACAATCCGAGGTCTGCACATATACTGCTATATAGGGGTTATACCAAAACAAGGACCTATGTTGAACATTTTTCGTATAGTAGTTTTGTGACCACTGGGAACCTCAAATGTGAAATAACAGGTAGTTCAGTCAAAATAGCTACATTCGTGAAGCAATATAATATGGCGATTAAAACATCGACCAATATTGACAATTTTCGATTGAGATGTGACCACTGGGAAATAAAATACCAAACATCGGTGGAGAAGTTTCGTGGCTACAGTGAATATCAAATGTCAAATTACAGGTACCTAAAATCGAGAGCTAACGTAATATAGAAGCTTTACGAAAACATGAACCTATTTAGATATTTTTTGTGGATAAGTGTAACGAATGCAGGGAACCTCAAATGTCAAATTAAAGGCAGTTCCATTAAAAACTTTAGCCAAAACCCTCAAAATGTCGAAAACCGGGATATTTTTTGTGGAACCTCAAATGTCAAAATGTTTAGCCAAAACCCTCAAAATGACGAAACCCGGGAGGTACCCTTATATGGAGGCTGTGCCAAAACATGGACCTATGTTGACAATTTCTTGTTGAGGAGTTTTGCGAAAACAGGGAACTTCAGGAGAAAAATTACGAGAAATACGGTCAAAAATTTAGCTTAACAAGTAAAAAAGTATCAGTCGGCTTCGCCAACAGAGGTATACCCTCATCCTGTGTATATTAAAACAATTTTTTTGATTAGGATTAAAGATCAGAAGTTTTGCGGAGGAGATACTAAAAGGAATGGATCGACATTGACCATTATGGAAGTAGATCTCCAGCCACTTCATAAGGTACCATAGGGGATTTTTACACCCTTAGGGCAGTTTGCTCAAGAAGTATGGACTTGCCCCTAAAAAAACTTTTGCCGTCGTAATTGAGGCAGCGAATGCAAGTTGTTTCAACAAAAATCAAAGTGATTCGATGTCAGGTCTTAAAGTGAACTTATCCGACATTTTTTGTGGGAGGTACAGGATGGAGTGGACAAATATAGTCCATATTTTAACCTGATCTATATCTGGTAGATATATTAGGATGTGTAAAGTACGGACCAATTCGGCCGCTCCCTTCAAGAGTTACCGTACGAACAATTTATCCGAACATTTTTGAACTTTTGTGGGGGAGGTACTTGAAGCAATAGACCGACATGGCTTATCTTCGAACTTAAACTATGTTTGGACAAAATATTACTAAGGCCAAATTTTGGACTGAATCGCCAGATCCGTTGCAGTGTTATCTTGCTCTCTAACCACCTCACACGGTGTCATAGGTTTTTTTTGCACCTTTCATGCTATGTTCTCAGAAAGCATGGACTTACCCCTGATGAAACTTGTACCGTCATATGGGGGGCAGTGAATACAAGTTGCTAAAACAAAAATCAAAGCGATTCGAGAGATGGCCCTAAACTGAACTTTTCGGAAATTTCGTGTGTGAAACCTTATCTAAGTCTGATACACATTTCACGATGGGCGAAGTTTGGACCAAATCGGTTACTCTCTTCAAGAGTTATCGTTCGCACAAATTTTCCGAAGATTTTCGAACTTTTGTGTGGGAGGTACCGGAAGGAGTGGACCGATATAGCCCATCTTCGAACTTAAACTAAGTTTGGGCAAAATATTACGAAAGCCAAAACGAAGAATTGATGGGAAATCCTCGACGATCTGACTTAACGCCCAAGGACATAAGTCCGGGTGAGGGCGGACATAACGCCCAAGATAAAATTGAGTGTTATGTCCGCCATAAATCCGGACATAAGGCCAAAACCAATCGGATACAATGCCAAAAAATGCCACTTACAACGCGGACATAACGCCCAAAATATTATTTTATGTTTCTTTTCCATATTTTAATGATTGAAAATTAATATTTGTAACCCAGCGCAAGTTTCAATTGCTGTGTTCCAAAGCGTACAATAGTCTATTATTTTTGAAATTTTTGTCAAATTTAAACAGAAAAAGATTTAAAAATGTTTTAAATGGTAGACTTTTTCATGTTAAGACTCTTTCAATGGTTAAGTCGATTTTGAAAATGATTTGATTAATCCCTAAAATAGTAAACATCATTCAGTTTATTTTAAGATATTTGGATGCATAAAGAAATCTCCCTCAGGAATTTATTAACACATTTCCAAATAACGAACAATGACAAAACGGATGGTCTGTTCCAGAACTGCAAGAATCTACTAATTTTTACTATTTTTTCCTATAACATAAAGGAAAAAATGTTATCGTAGTAAAAAATAGTAGTTTCTTGCAGGTTCTGGAACAGAGCAGGAATGTTTGACATCGTGTTGAGTGATTTATTTCTTCTTGTGAATTAAAAATTGAGTCATAGATGAAGCCTAAAGATGTTGAAAGTGATCGAGAAAAAGTCGAAAACGGTATATATACCTTTTGCTCCAGTCACAGCCACTCCATTGGACCAATGCGTGTAATTGGTCCAATGGAGTGAATGTAACGTGGTATTTCGGTAAACCTTGTTTAAAGCAAGCCATATTCTTCAGTTAGCGTGGTGGAAAAGCTCTATACTTTCATAAACTAAAGGAAACAAATTGTTCCATTTTACTTCAATACATATGGTGGTGGAGGGTATAAAATTTCGACCCACCGAACTTAACGCCGTTCCTAGCTGTTCCGTCTTACTTTTGTTTTCCTTAAATATTTTACTTCCTACTTTTTACTGTTTCAATTCTTTAGATTCCTAATGAATATTCTAAACTGTCCTTACATTTTGTGTCCTATTGTTAATGTAAAGCTGTATCCTTCTTTAAATCAATTTTGTCAATGGCTGCAACACTGACATTATCGATGGGCGTTGATATCAACCGTCACCTCCTCCATACTTGCCATGTAATCATCAATTTCATTACTAGCAGTTATTTGAAAAGAAACGACAACAACACCAACACTGAAAAATGCCATCATTAACGACAGTTTGTTTTTATTTGAAATTTTCAATGACAAGACAAGCTGAATAAGAATGGCAATGTAGGAAACAAAAAAAATAAAATGAAAAGAATGACATCTTCAAATCACTTAATTCATCCTTGAAATCATTGAATATAATGAGAGAGGGCATCGATGTCAAGAACAGATTACAAAAGTAATAAAATAGTATTACCAGTTAAAGGTCAAAAATGACTTACTTAATATATTGTTTAAATCAAGGCCATATTAGTGGACAGTAAAAATTTAATAATGAATTCCTTTTCTAAGAAAATCTCATCTGGAAAATTAAAAATGCCCTTGGCAATATTAAGGATGTCTTATGTATAGACAAGATAATATTAAGTACTGCAGTCAATTTTTTTCTCTAATAAAATCGAGTTACTAAAACAAAAGGACGAACATTACAAGGTTAGTTTTTGTTTCTTTTGGAAACAATTATGGGATAAGTTATGTGACCTATGATCTTCCATCACCTTTGAAATACACAGATAGAATAAGCTTATTTTCCTCAACATATTTAATCACTCGTAAAGCTACTGAAAAGAGGAATTTAATGCAATAATTTAATTTGAAATGCAATGAAAACTGAAGATACACGGAACATGCAAATATCCCATTATTTATATCTAATAACCCAAGCGACCAACATCAGCTAAAGATTAAATTAAATGATACTCACAAACTTTATAGCGACTATATAACAACTCCCTTATTACCTCGTAAACACCTTTCACCACATAAACCTAGAGACTGTCGCACCTATAAACAAGAGTTTTTATTCATTCGAAACGATTTTCCACTGATAAGGCAATGACATTACAATTGCCAAAAGGTAGAAGTTGTTCATTTTTCTCTTTACGACTTCATAAGACACATCAACTTAAATGGGCTATGGTCAACTCTATTAAGGTTGACATTTCAATGGCGTTTCATTGTCTGTGACACAATTTTAATAACATGTGTCATATAGCAGCGACGTGACATGTCGGACTGTATTATTCGCAGCGGCAAGTCCTTCTCATTCATTTCCTGCAGATGAATGGACAATATGATTCAATTTTATAACTTTTATGATTTTATTATTGCCAAGGACAGATGTGTCCAATATAATAACTGAATTACTAGATAACTATATTAGGTGTGTGCCCTATATTGGAGAAATGCAACATTTTTGAAGAATACCATACATACATAGATTTTTTGGAGATATTATTTTCTAAAACTTACATTTTCTAAAGAATACTTTTTTTAAGCAACATCAATTCACAAAACGTGAATTTTTTAAGGAATATTTTTTCAAGCAGCATCATACCACAAAACGTGGATTTTTTAAAGAATATTTGTTCAAGCAGCATCAGACCACAAAACGTGGATTTTTTAAAGAATATTTTTTCAAGCAGCATCAGACCACAAAACGTGGATTTTTTAAAGAATATTTTTTCAAGCAGCATCAGACCACAAAACGTGGATTTTTTAAAGAATATTTTTTCAAGCAGCATCAGACCACAAAACGTGAATTTTTTTAAGAATATTTTTTTTCAAGCAGCATCAGACCACAAAACGTGGATTTTTTAAAGAATATTTTTTCAAGCAGCATCAGACCACAAAACGTGGATTTTTTAAAGAATATTTTTTCAAGCAGCATCAGACCACAAAACGTGAATTTTTTAAAGAATATTTTTTTTCAAGCAGCATCAGACCACAAAACGTGGATTTTTTAAAGAATATTTTTTCAAGCAGCATCAGACCACAAAACGTGGATTTTTTAAAGAATATTTTTTCATGCAGCATCAGACCACAAAATATGGATTTTTTAAAGAATATTTTTTCAAGCAGCATCAGACCACAAAACGTGGATTTTTAAGGTATATTTTTTCAAGCAGCATAAGACCACAAAACGTGGATTTTTTAAAGAATATTTTTTCAAGCAGCATCCGACCACAAAACGTGGATTTTTAAAAAATATTTTTTCAAGCAGCATAAGACCACAAAACGTGGTTTTTTAAAGAAATTATTTTCAAGCAGCATCAGACCACAAAACGTGGATTTTTTAAACAATATTTTTTCAAGCAGCATCAGACCACAAAACGTGGATTTTTTAAAGAATATTTTTTCAAGCAGCATCAGACCACAACACGTGGATTTTTTAAAGAATATTTTTTCAAGCAGCATCAGACCACAAAAAGTGGATTTTTTAAAGAATATTTTTTCAAGCAGCATCAGACCACAAAACGTGGATTTTTTAAAGAATATTTTTTCAAGCAGCATCAGACCACAAAAAGTGGATTTTTTAAATAATATTTTTTCATCAGACCACAAAACATGGATTTTTTAAATAATATTTTTTCAAGCAGCATCAGACCACAACACTTGGGTTTTTTAAAGAATATTTTTTCAAGCAGCATCAGACCACAAAACGTGGATTTTTTAAATAATATTTTTTCAAGCAGCATCAGACCACAAAACGTGGATTTTTCAAAGAATATTTTTTCAAGCAGCATCAAACCACTAAACTTGGATTTTTTAAAGAATATTTTTTCAAGCAGCATCAGACCACAAAACGTGGATTTTTCAAAGAATATTTTTTCAAGCAGCATCAAACCACAAAACTTGGATTTTTCAAAGAATATTTTTTCAAGCAGCATCGGACCACAAAACTTGGGTTTTTTAAAGAATATTTTTTCAAGCAGCATCAGACCACAAAACGTGGATTGTTTAAAGAATATTTTTTCAAGCAGCATCAGATCACAAAACGTGGATTTTTTAAAGAATATTTTTTCAAGCAGCATCAGACCACAAAACGTGGATTTTTTAAAGAATATTTTTTCAAGCAGCATCAGACCACAAAACGTGGATTTTTTAAAGAATATTTTTTCAAGCAGCATCAGACCACAAAACGTGGATTTTTTAAAGAATATTTTTTCAAGCAGCATCAGACCACAAAACGTGGATTTTTTAAATAATATTTTTTCAAGCAGCATCAGACCACAAAACGTGGATTTTTCAAAGAATATTTTTTCAAGCAGCATCAAACCACAAAACTTGGATTTTTTAAAGAATATTTTTTCAAGCAGCATCAGACCACAAAACGTGGATTTTTCAAAGAATATTTTTTCAAGCAGCATCAAACCACAAAACTTGGATTTTTCAAAGAATATTTTTTCAAGCAGCATCGGACCACAAAACTTGGGTTTTTTAAAGAATATTTTTTCAAGCAGCATCAGACCACAAAACGTGGATTGTTTAAAGAATATTTTTTCAAGCAGCATCAGATCACAAAACGTGGATTTTTTAAAGAATATTTTTTCAAGCAGCATCAGACCACAAAACGTGGATTTTTTAAAGAATATTTTTTCAAGCAGCGTCAGACCACAAAACGTGGATTTTTTAAAGAATATTTTTTCAAGCAGCATCAGACCACAAAACGTGGATTTTTTAAAGAATATTTTTTCAAGCAGCATCAGACCACAAAACGTGGATTTTTTAAAGAATATTTTTTCAAGCAGCATCAGACCACAAAACGTGGATTTTTCAAAGAATATTTTTTCAAGCAGCATCAAACCACAAAACTTGGATTTTTTAAAGAATATTTTTTCAAGCAGCATCAGACCACAAAACGTGGATTTTTCAAAGAATATTTTTTCAAGCAGCATCAAACCACAAAACTTGGATTTTTCAAAGAATATTTTTTCAAGCAGCATCGGACCACAAAACTTGGGTTTTTTAAAGAATATTTTTTCAAGCAGCATCAGACCACAAAACGTGGATTGTTTAAAGAATATTTTTTCAAGCAGCATCAGATCACAAAACGTGGATTTTTTAAAGAATATTTTTTCAAGCAGCATCAGACCACAAAACGTGGATTTTTTAAAGAATATTTTTTCAAGCAGCATCAGACCACAAAACGTGGATTTTTTAAAGAATATTTTTTCAAGCAGCATCAGAGCACAAAACGTGGATTTTTTAAAGAATATTTTTTCAAGCAGCATCAGACCACAAAACGTGGATTTTTTAAATAATATTTTTTCAAGCAGCATCAGACCACAAAACGTGGATTTTTCAAAGAATATTTTTTCAAGCAGCATCAAACCACAAAACTTGGATTTTTTAAAGAATATTTTTTCATCAGTCCACAAAACTTGGGTTTTTTAAAGAATATTTTTTCAAGCAGCATCAGACCACAAAACGTGGATTTTTTAAATAATATTTTTTCAAGCAGCATCAGACCACAAAACGTGGATTTTTCAAAGAATATTTTTTCAAGCAGCATCAAACCACTAAACTTGGATTTTTTAAAGAATATTTTTTCAAGCAGCATCAGACCACAAAACGTGGATTTTTCAAAGAATATTTTTTCAAGCAGCATCAAACCACAAAACTTGGATTTTTCAAAGAATATTTTTTCAAGCAGCATCGGACCACAAAACTTGGGTTTTTTAAAGAATATTTTTTCAAGCAGCATCAGACCACAAAACGTGGATTGTTTAAAGAATATTTTTTCAAGCAGCATCAGATCACAAAACGTGGATTTTTTAAAGAATATTTTTTCAAGCAGCATCAGACCACAAAACGTGGATTTTTTAAAGAATATTTTTTCAAGCAGCATCAGACCACAAAACGTGGATTTTTTAAAGAATATTTTTTCAAGCAGCATCAGACCACAAAACGTGGATTTTTTAAACAATATTTTTTCAAGCAGCATCAGAGCACAAAACGTGGATTTTTTAAACAATATTTTTTCAAGCAGCATCAGACAACAAAACGTGGATTTTTTAAAGAATATTTTTTCAAGCATCATCAGACCACAAAACGTGGATTTTTTAAAGAATATTTTTTCAAGCATCATCAGACCACAAAACGTGGATTTTTTAAAGAATATTTTTTCAAGCATCATCAGACCACAAAACGTGGATTTTTTAAAGAATATTTTTTCAAGCATCATCAGACCACAAAACGTGGATTTTTTAAAGAATATTTTTTCAAGCATCATCAGACCACAAAACGTGGATTTTTTAAAGAATATTTTTTCAAGCATCATCAGACCACAAAACGTGGATTTTTTAAAGAATATTTTTTCAAGCATCATCAGACCACAAAACGTGGATTTTTTAAAGAATATTTTTTCAAGCATCATCAGACCACAAAACGTGGATTTTTTAAAGAATATTTTTTCAAGCATCATCAGACCACAAAACGTGGATTTTTTAAAGAATATTTTTTCAAGCAGCATCAGACCACAAAACGTGGATTTTTGAAAGAATATTTTTTCAAGCATCATCAGACCACAAAACGTGGATTTTTTAAAGAATAATTTTTCAAGCATTATCAGACCACAAAACTTGGATTTTTTAAAGAATATTTTTTCAAGCATCATCAGACCACAAAACGTGGATTTTTTAAAGAATATTTTTTCAAGCATCATCAGACCACAAAACGTGGATTTTTTAAAGAATATTTTTTCAAGCATCATCAGACCACAAAACGTGGATTTTTTAAAGAATATTTTTTTCAAGCATCATCAGACCACAAAACGTGAATTTTTTAAAGAATATTTTTTCAAGCAGCATCAGACCACAAAACGTGGATTTTTTAAAGAATATTTTTTCAAGCATCATCAGACCACAAAACGTGGATTTTTTAAAGAATATTTTTTCAAGCATCATCAGACCACAAAACGTGGATTTTTTAAAGAATATTTTTTCAAGCATCATCAGACCACAAAACGTGGATTTTTTAAAGAATATTTTTTCAAGCATCATCAGACCACAAAACGTGGATTTTTTAAATAATATTTTTTCAAGCATCATCAGACCACAAAACGTGGATTTTTTAAAGAATAATTTTTCAAGCATTATCAGACCACAAAACTTGGATTTTTTAAAGAATATTTTTTCAAGCATCATCAGACCACAAAACGTGGATTTTTAAAGAATATTTTTTCAAGCATCATCAGACCACAAAACGTGGATTTTTTAAAGAATATTTTTTCAAGCATCATCAGACCACAAAACGTGGATTTTTTAAAGAATATTTTTTCAAGCATCATCAGACCACAAAACGTGGATTTTTTAAAGAATATTTTTTCAAGCATCATCAGACCACAAAACGTGGATTTTTAAAGAATATTTTTTCAAGCATCATCAGACCACAAAACGTGGATTTTTGAAAGAATATTTTTTCAAGCATCATCAGACCACAAAACGTGGATTTTTTAAAGAATATTTTTTCAAGCATCATCAGACCACAAAACGTGGATTTTTTAAAGAATATTTTTCCAAGCATCATCAGACCACAAAACGTGGATTTTTTAAAGAATATTTTTTCAAGCATCATCAGACCACAAAACGTGGATTTTTTAAAGAATATTTTTTCAAGCATCATCAGACCACAAAACGTGGATTTTTTAAAGAATATTTTTTCAAGCATCATCAGACCACAAAACGTGGATTTTTTAAACAATATTTTTTCAAGCATCATCAGACCACAAAACGTGGATTTTTTAAAGAATATTTTTTCAAGCATCATCAGACCACAAAACGTGGATTTTTTAAAGAATATTTTTTCAAGCATCATCAGACCACAAAACGTGGATTTTTTAAAGAATATTTTTTCAAGCATCATCAGACCACAAAACGTGGATTTTTTAAAGAATATTTTTTCAAGCATCATCAGACCACAAAACGTGGATTTTTTAAAGAATATTTTTTCAAGCAGCATCAGACCACAAAACGTGGATTTTTTAAAGAATATTTTTTCAAGCATCATCAGACCACAAAACGTGGATTTTTTAAAGAATATTTTTTCAAGCATCATCAGACCACAAAACGTGGATTTTTTAAAGAATATTTTTTCAAGCATCATCAGACCACAAAACGTGGATTTTTGAAAGAATATTTTTTCAAGCATCATCAGACCACAAAACGTGGATTTTTTAAAGAATATTTTTTCAAGCATCATCAGACCACAAAACGTGGATTTTTTAAAGAATATTTTTTCAAGCATCATCAGACCACAAAACGTGGATTTTTTAAAGAATATTTTTTCAAGCAGCATCAGACCACAAAACGTGGATTTTTTAAAGAAAATTTTTTCAAGCAGCATCAGACCACAAAACGTGGATTTTTGAAAGAATATTTTTTCAAGCATCATCAGACCACAAAACGTGGATTTTTAAAGAATATTTTTTCAAGCATCATCAGACCACAAAACGTGGATTTTTAAAGAATATTTTTTCAAGCATCATCAGACCACAAAACGTGGATTTTTTAAAGAATATTTTTTCAAGCATCATCAGACCACAAAACGTGGATTTTTTAAAGAATATTTTTTCAAGCATCATCAGACCACAAAACGTGGATTTTTTAAAGAATATTTTTTCAAGCATCATCAGACCACAAAACGTGGATTTTTTAAAGAATATTTTTTCAAGCATCATCAGACCACAAAACGTGGATTTTTTAAAGAATATTTTTTCAAGCATTATCGGACCACAAAACGTGGATTTTTTAAAAAATGTTTTGTCAAGCAGCATCAGACCACAAAACGTGCATTTTTTAAGGAATATTTTTTCAAGCATCATCAGACCACAAAACGTGGATTTTTTAAAGAATATTTTTTCAAGCAGCATCAGACCACAAAACGTGGATTTTTTAAAGAAAATTTTTTCAAGCAGCATCAGACCACAAAACGTGGATTTTTGAAAGAATATTTTTTCAAGCATCATCAGACCACAAAACGTGGATTTTTTAAAGAATATTTTTTCAAGCATCATCAGACCACAAAACGTGGATTTTTGAAAGAATATTTTTTCAAGCAGCATCAGACCACAAAACGTGGATTTTTTAAAGAAAATTTTTTCAAGCATCATCAGACCACAAAACGTGGATTTTTTAAAGAATATTTTTTCAAGCATCATCAGACCACAAAACGTGGATTTTTTAAAGAATATTTTTTCAAGCAACATCAGACCACAAAACGTGGATTTTTTAAAGAATATTTTTTCAAGCATCATCAGACCACAAAACGTGGATTTTTGAAAGAATATTTTTTCAAGCAGCATCAGACCACAAAACGTGGATTTTTTAAAGAAAATTTTTTCAAGCATCATCAGACCACAAAACGTGGATTTTTTAAAGAATATTTTTTCAAGCATCATCAGACCACAAAACGTGGATTTTTTAAAGAATATTTTTTCAAGCATCATCAGACCACAAAACGTGGATTTTTTAAAGAATATTTTTTCAAGCATCATCAGACCACAAAACGTGGATTTTTTAAAGAATATTTTTTCAAGCATTATCGGACCACAAAACGTGGATTTTTTAAAAAATGTTTTGTCAAGCAGCATCAGACCACAAAACGTGCATTTTTTAAGGAATATTTTTTCAAGCATCATCAGACCACAAAACGTGGATTTTTTAAAGAATATTTTTTCAAGCAGCATCAGACCACAAAACGTGGATTTTTTAAAGAAAATTTTTTCAAGCAGCATCAGACCACAAAACGTGGATTTTTGAAAGAATATTTTTTCAAGCATCATCAGACCACAAAACGTGGATTTTTTAAAGAATATTTTTTCAAGCATCATCAGACCACAAAACGTGGATTTTTGAAAGAATATTTTTTCAAGCAGCATCAGACCACAAAACGTGGATTTTTTAAAGAAAATTTTTTCAAGCATCATCAGACCACAAAACGTGGATTTTTTAAAGAATATTTTTTCAAGCATCATCAGACCACAAAACGTGGATTTTTTAAAGAATATTTTTTCAAGCATCATCAGACCACAAAACGTGGATTTTTTAAAGAATATTTTTTCAAGCATCATCAGACCACAAAACGTGGATTTTTGAAAGAATATTTTTTCAAGCAGCATCAGACCACAAAACGTGGATTTTTTAAAGAAAATTTTTTCAAGCATCATCAGACCACAAAACGTGGATTTTTTAAAGAATATTTTTTCAAGCATCATCAGACCACAAAACGTGGATTTTTTAAAGAATATTTTTTCAAGCATCATCAGACCACAAAACGTGGATTTTTTAAAGAATATTTTTTCAAGCATCATCAGACCACAAAACGTGGATTTTTAAAGAATATTTTTTCAAGCATTATCGGACCACAAAACGTGGATTTTTTAAAAAATGTTTTGTCAAGCAGCATCAGACCACAAAACGTGCATTTTTTAAGGAATATTTTTTCAAGCATCATCAGACCACAAAACGTGGATTTTTTAAAGAATATTTTTTCAAGCAGCATCAGACCACAAAACGTGGATTTTTTAAAGAAAATTTTTTCAAGCAGCATCAGACCACAAAACGTGGATTTTTGAAAGAATATTTTTTCAAGCATCATCAGACCACAAAACGTGGATTTTTTAAAGAATATTTTTTCAAGCATCATCAGACCACAAAACGTGGATTTTTGAAAGAATATTTTTTCAAGCAGCATCAGACCACAAAACGTGGATTTTTTAAAGAAAATTTTTTCAAGCATCATCAGACCACAAAACGTGGATTTTTTAAAGAATATTTTTTCAAGCATCATCAGACCACAAAACGTGGATTTTTTAAAGAATATTTTTTCAAGCAGCATCAGACCACAAAACGTGAATTTTTTAAAGAATATTTTTTCAAGCAGCATCAGACCACAAAACGTGGATTTTTTAAAGAATATTTTTTCAAGCATCATCAGACCACAAAACGTGGATTTTTAAAGAATATTTTTTCAAGCATCATCAGACCACAAAACGTGGATTTTTGAAAGAATATTTTTTCAAGCATCATCAGACCACAAAACGTGGATTTTTTAAAGAATATTTTTTCAAGCATCATCAGACCACAAAACGTGGATTTTTTAAAGAATATTTTTTCAAGCATCATCAGACCACAAAACGTGGATTTTTGAAAGATTATTTTTTCAAGCATCATCAGACCACAAAACGTGGATTTTTTAAAGAATATTTTTTCAAGCATTATCGGACCACAAAACGTGGATTTTTTAAAAAATGTTTTGTCAAGCAGCATCAGACCACAAAACGTGCATTTTTTAAGGAATATTTTTTCAAGCATCATCAGACCACAAAACGTGGATTTTTTAAAGAATATTTTTTCAAGCAGCATCAGACCACAAAACGTGGATTTTTTAAAGAAAATTTTTTCAAGCAGCATCAGACCACAAAACGTGGATTTTTTAAAGAATATTTTTTCAAGCATCATCAGACCACAAAACGTGGATTTTTTAAACAATATTTTTTCAAGCAGCATCAGAGCACAAAACGTGGATTTTTTAAACAATATTTTTTCAAGCAGCATCAGACAACAAAACGTGGATTTTTTAAAGAATATTTTTTCAAGCATCATCAGACCACAAAACGTGGATTTTTTAAAGAATATTTTTTCAAGCATCATCAGACCACAAAACGTGGATTTTTTAAAGAATATTTTTTCAAGCAGCATCAGACCACAAAACGTGGATTTTTTAAAGAATATTTTTTCAAGCATCATCAGACCACAAAACGTGGATTTTTTAAAGAATATTTTTTCAAGCATCATCAGACCACAAAACGTGGATTTTTTAAAGAATATTTTTTCAAGCATCATCAGACCACAAAACGTGGATTTTTTAAAGAATATTTTTTCAAGCATCATCAGACCACAAAACGTGGATTTTTTAAAGAATATTTTTTCAAGCATCATCAGACCACAAAACGTGGATTTTTTAAAGAATAATTTTTCAAGCATTATCAGACCACAAAACTTGGATTTTTTAAAGAATATTTTTTCAAGCATCATCAGACCACAAAACGTGGATTTTTTAAAGAATATTTTTTCAAGCATCATCAGACCACAAAACGTGGATTTTTTAAAGAATATTTTTTCAAGCATCATCAGACCACAAAACGTGGATTTTTTAAAGAATATTTTTTCAAGCATCATCAGACCACAAAACGTGGATTTTTTAAAGAATATTTTTTCAAGCATCATCAGACCACAAAACGTGGATTTTTAAAGAATATTTTTTCAAGCATCATCAGACCACAAAACGTGGATTTTTTAAAGAATATTTTTTCAAGCATCATCAGACCACAAAACGTGGATTTTTTAAAGAATATTTTTTCAAGCATCATCAGACCACAAAACGTGGATTTTTTAAAGAATATTTTTTCAAGCATCATCAG
Organism: Musca autumnalis; assembly: GCF_047663935.1. NCBI lineage: Eukaryota > Metazoa > Arthropoda > Insecta > Diptera > Muscidae > Musca > Musca autumnalis. Next base: position 222,217,595 of record NW_027411755.1, read on the forward strand.
ACCACAAAACGTGGATTTTTAAAGAATATTTTTTCAAGCATCATCAGACCACAAAACGTGGATTTTTGAAAGAATATTTTTTCAAGCATCATCAGACCACAAAACGTGGATTTTTTAAAGAATATTTTTTCAAGCATCATCAGACCACAAAACGTGGATTTTTTAAAGAATATTTTTCCAAGCATCATCAGACCACAAAACGTGGATTTTTTAAAGAATATTTTTTCAAGCATCATCAGACCACAAAACGTGGATTTTTTAAAGAATATTTTTTCAAGCATCATCAGACCACAAAACGTGGATTTTTTAAAGAATATTTTTTCAAGCATCATCAGACCACAAAACGTGGATTTTTTAAACAATATTTTTTCAAGCATCATCAGACCACAAAACGTGGATTTTTTAAAGAATATTTTTTCAAGCATCATCAGACCACAAAACGTGGATTTTTTAAAGAATATTTTTTCAAGCATCATCAGACCACAAAACGTGGATTTTTTAAAGAATATTTTTTCAAGCATCATCAGACCACAAAACGTGGATTTTTTAAAGAATATTTTTTCAAGCATCATCAGACCACAAAACGTGGATTTTTTAAAGAATATTTTTTCAAGCAGCATCAGA